>NC_091455.1:18756659-19080409 GCF_027789765.1 Dendropsophus ebraccatus | reverse complement strand
TGATGTAACACAATGAATAATTCAACCAATAAAATATAATAAATTATTTAATAAATAGTTAAAACATCAACTCAGAGAAATGAATCAATCCCAATCAGCATCAACTGTCCTCCCATAGTGTGCAGGGAGACTGCCCATCAAATAAACACTGCGACAGTTCATAGGCGAGAGCCTTAGGGAGGGAGGGAGGAGACTTCACGACTTGACCACGAAGCTCACTCTTCTTTCTTCCTTTCTTCTCTCCACAGGAACCGGCGAACTGAAGCAGAGGCCAGAATCACCCAGATTTATACTGCTCTTCAATCCCGCCGAAACCATCAGAACCAATCAAGCCGTTGCTCCAGGGAAATTCTGCCTAGCAACATCCCTAGAAGGAAAGCTCCAAGAAAGGTTAGTACCATTCCACCCCCACCTTACAGGTGGGGGCGGATTAAACCATTACCCAATGTACATTTACATCTACACCAGGGGTAACCAAGGGGGGGTTCCTACTAGCAACCCTGCTCCCTCAGGGATCAGTGACCCATAATACCTATGGTTGGGGGGCAACAAGGGGGGGGGGGGCCATGACCGCCCATGTTGCCCCTTTACATTCCTTTCAGGGGGCTTTCTCATGGGCTTCAATGACCCACTCCCTTTTAAATAATACAATGAACACTAAGAGGGACATGTATCATCCGGCGTACGGATGATTTTCGGCGGAAAGTGCCGATTTGCGCATTATTTTATTCGCAAATGGCCGATTTGCGAATAAAATATTTGCAAATCGGCACTTTCCGCCAAGTACGCCGGGGGGCAGGGAGGGGGTGTGAAGGGGGCGGAACAGAGGGCGCGGACTCAGAGTCCGCGCGATTCACCATCCGTTCCGCCAAAAGATATGCTGAAAACCTACTCCAGTCCTTAGCTGGCGTAGGTTTTCGGCCGAGCGCATGGGATTTATGTAGAGGCAGTCCGCCTCTACATAAATCCCTGTAGCGTTGGAGATGCGGGGACATTTTTAAGTCCGGCGTAAAAAACGCCGGACTTAATAAATGTCCCACTATGTATTTGGCAACAAAAGGCCGCTGTGTTTATTTATGTAACACAATGAATAATTCAACCAATAAAATATAATAAATTATTTAATAAATAGTTAAAACATCAACTCAGAGAAATGAATCAATCGCAATCAGCATCAACTGTCCTCCCATAGTGTGCAGGTCCGCCCAAGGCAATATCCATGCCTATCTCTGAGAGATGGACCCCATCTCTCAGATATAGCCCGGCCACGAATCCCTCTAAGTCCACGTGTCTGTAACTGAAACCATTTAATCGAGGTAGAAATTTAATGCTTCCACGGTTCAGGCGCCGTCTGATCTTATCCAAGAAAAAGGACTCCTGGGATGACCAGACTAATCTAGGCACCATTTCCGAGAAGCATAAAATTGCTTGAGGGAAAATAGAACTGAACGATAAAAAGAGCGACTTAATATCAGCCAGTAACGGGACTGTGCGGACTTTGCCGATGTCATTCCCCCCAATGTGTAATATTATGATGTCTGGAACCCCCCAATCAGTAGGAATAGAGAACACTAAGTCCATAACCTGGCGAACCATTAAACCGCCCCGACCCATCCATTAACTTCATAACAGCATGGATACAAACCTAAATTGGTCGTGTAAGTATGAATAGCGGCTCTACGCAGGGCCCGGGCTATAAAAGAGTGTCCAATGATCCATACTTTAGTCCGGGGACCTAGAATAGATTAGATGCATAAATTAGGGCGGATATAGAGTTTGAAGTTGCCCAACGACTTAATGACCTCCCCGGACAAGCCCAAGTTTGCTGCTTCTGTGGCTGCCCCTATTCTAAAACTATGAGGGGAATAACCGCCCCCCTCCAACCCCAGGACCCGTAAAACCTTACCTAACACAGCTTTGAACTGATAGCTGGTGAGAGAAGACTCATCCCCATGTAAAAACAGAGAACCAGATGTATTAGGGCGGACACTTAAATAAACCTTTAATAAATGGACCGGGCAAAACTGCAAACCTTCCACCGCATTAAACCACACTACAGCCCCTTTACCTTGCTGATCTGTCTTTGACCTACGTACCACCAGCAACAGCGCCGAATCCTGAAAACGCACATACGATTCTAACAGGGGGGGAGCCGCTAATTTACTCTGAGCAACTATCTCCCCCAGCCGAAAAGCCCCCAAAAATGAACAAGCAAACACAGCTCTAAACAAAGCTAACTCGAAATCTGAGCTACATATCCCTTGACAAGCAATTAATATGCGTTGCAATAGACTATAGGTAATAGGTCTCCTGCTATCAGGTAGAGACACCCTCCTACGATAGCCCTTGAGCAGCTGTCTCACCTGAAACCAGGAACTAAGGGGTTTGAAATTGTGCCTTTTCTGGAAGAAGGATATGCCAGCCACCGTCTTGGAGACGTGGCCGGCTGATAAGCCCTCCTCCAGAAGGCCAGAAATGAACTGTAAAGCTGGAGCAATATCACCTGAACTATGTTCCACACCCCGAGATGTACAAAAGGACTGCCACCGCTGCCAGGAGGATGAGTAACTCTTCCACGTTTTATCTGCATCCGACTGCCGGAAGTACTGAAACGTTATTCCCATACTAGGTCCCAAAGGTGGCCCGGGCAGTCGACTCCCATGGTGTCCGCCTCTGGAACCAGCAACCGGAACCATTTGAACTGCCCTTGAAAGAGAGAGTCGGCGATTACATTAGTGTGCCCAGGGACGTACTTAACCTTCAACCAGATATTCAACTGAAAACATAATAGCACTAAGTGCCTCAACAGCTTTATCACGGGATCAGAAGAGGAGGATAAACTATTAACTGCAAACAACACACCTTTATTATCCGTATACACTAAAATCCTACGATTGCGAAACACAGAACCCCAAACCACTAATGAAACAACAACCGGGAACAACTCTAACCAGACGATGTTTGTAGTTAAGCCCCCATCCACCCAGGACTGTGGCCAAGGGTGAGCACACCAATGACCAGCGTAAAACGCACCAAAGCCGAAGGAGCCAGCCGAGCCGGTCTGAACCCCTAAAGCTGAAAAATCTACAAAATTAGACTGCCATATGGAATGGCCATTGAAATCCCGCAAAAATTCCAGCCATAGTCTCAGATCATCTTTCAACAAACGTGAAAGCCTGATGTGAGAGTGCGGCGAAGACAAACCTTTAGTGGCCAGGTATAAACGTCTTACAAATACCCTACCCATAGGAATTACCTTAGAAGCAAAAACTAATAAACCCAATAAAGCCTGTAACTCTCGCAGCTGGACCTTCCTTCGGCCTAGAAATGCAGTAAGCAAACCACAAGCCCTAACAATCTTTTCCTTGGGCAGGCGAAATTGCATTGCAACAAAATCAATTTCAATACCAAGAAATTCTAAAGAAGTACAAGGATGCACTGTCTTTTCGCCTGCCAAAGGAACGCCGAAATCCTGGCATACTGAAAAGAAATGTAACAGCAATTGAGCACAATCCCCCAAGCCAGCTGAACCTACAAACAAAAAATCGTCTAGGTAATGTAATATATAACCCGCCGGGCAGCCCATATGAACCACCCACTCTAAAAAAGTCGAGAAAGTCTCAAAATAAAAACACGATAATGAAAAACCCATAGGAAGTGCTTTGTCAAAATAAAAGCTACCCCCAAACTGGAAACCCAATGAATTAAAACCATCCTCATGTACCGGGAGTAATCTAAAAGCTGATTTGATATCGGCCTTAGCCATGAGAGCACCAGGGCCAGCGGCCCGTAGCAGTTCCAAGGCCGAGTCAAATGAAGCGTAATGTAATTTCGCCTCCTCCACCAATACCTCATCATTCAACAACGCTTTAAGAGGAAAAGAAAGGTGGTGGATGAGGTGGTAGGTACCCACCTCCCTCTTAGGAACTAGCCCCAATGGTGATAAACGAAAATTGGTAAAGGGGGGGGGGGGGCAAACGGGCCCTCCACCCTCCCTTCCGCAACTTCTTTGTCAATTTTCTCTTGCACTATAACCCTATTACAATCTGACTTTAAGTTATTGACCCAACAACACCCAGCCCCTTTGAACTCAGGCACAAAGAAACCTTCAGCAAAACCTGATCTAAGTAGGGTGGCTTTCTGCTGGTCTGGGTAAAGATTTAACCAGACCAGCATATTTTCCAGCTTCACAGGACTCCATGCTTTTGGAAACCGCCTCTCTAGTAGAGGCAGGCTGCTGGTTTGTCTGCTGAGCCTTCTTAAAGCAGCGGGAGGCTGGGTGGGCACCGCTGCAGTGAGAACACCCATGCTTGTATTTGCAATTGTTTGCCCATTTACATTGGCTGTCGTTGAAGGCGAAGCAATAGCCTTTACGAAAGGATGACCCACCGCCCTGCGGCCAATTACTGACCTCCTATCGCTGGGGCAACATCAGGTTTATCCATAGGCCAACATCCTTTTGACCTCACTTTACCGTAGGATGGACTGATAGTTTTTGGCAGTACATCTCGTCGTACGAGATCCAAGCTGTACCGCCAAAATGCCTATAAGCCTCGAATATGATATCAAGGTGTTGGAATAACAATTGGCAACGCTCAAGGGCCTTCTCTCCCATAACAGCAGAGAAGATACAGAACCCCTGTAGCCAATTGTAGAAAGAACGAGCGACAAGAGGTTTTTTCTTGTCGGCTTCCTTGTCAGATTTCAATTCCCTGACCGACGGTAAGAGAGAGAAAATGTCTACAAACTCATTGCACCATATTCTCTCTTTCACCTCAGGTGACAAATGATAACCAAGCGGAGTCATATCACAAACAAGGCATACATCAGGCACACTAGCTTTATTAGGGGCACTCATACCCACAGCAGACACACTGGGAGACAAAGCAATAGGCGCGCTGCCACCCGAACCCCCAATAGCTAGTGTAGTATTAACAGTGGATGATGCAGCTTCAGTAACTCCCCTGGGAATATTAACCTCCAAGGAAACAGTAGGAACATTATGAATGGATTCAGAACCACTGCTCAGTAAAGCATTAACCCGTGGTGGAGTAGAAACACAGCTCCCAGCCTGTAACACAGCAGGTGGATTGACCCATGCAGCTGCACACGGGTGAGTCACGAAGGCACTTACCAGTCGCCGGCTCTCCAGACGGTCCAGCCTCTTCCTCGATGCGCCCGGCGCGCCGCCTTTCGTCTTCCTGCGCCGGCGCTGCTCTCTTCCTCCCTAATGACCTCTGTTCAGACCTTCGGGCGACTGGAGACGACCTCCTCTTCTGCCTCTTCCGGAGGCGGATGCGACCGGGAACCCGCACCTCTTCCGGCAACACCTCCTCTTCTTCCGATTCGGCCACGACCCACTCGTCATGGCTGACGACTTCCGGTGACGCGGCGGGCTGGGACACCGCTTCCGCTGCTGGGGCCTATAACTCGCTGCTTCCGCCGGGCCGCTTCTTCTTGGCCGGCCAGGAGGCACCGCTGCAACCATACGGCGCCGCCGCTCTGCCTAGCCCTTAGAAGGACTTGGTTCAATAGCTCTTCCATGGCAGGCGGACGACACACTCTTCAATCAGCGACGACTTCACGCCTTGACCACGAAGCTCACTCTTCTTTCTTCCTTTCTTCTCTCCACAGGAACCGGCGAACTGAAGCAGAGGCCAGAATCACCCAGATTTATACTGCTCTTCAATCCCGCCAAAACCATCACAACCAATCAAGCCGTTGCTCCAGGGAAATTCTGCCTAGCAACATCCCTAGAAGGAAAGCTCCAAGAAAGGTAAGTACCATTCCACCCCCACCTTACAGGTGGGGGCGGATTAAACCATTACCCACTGTACATTTACATCTACACCAGGGGTAACCAAGGGGGGGTTCCTACTAGCAACCCTGCTCCCTCAGGGATCAGTGACCCATAATACCTATGGTTGGGGGGCAACATAAATCTCCCCCGTTGTTTGGCTGCGGACGTCGAAATAATGTTCATGTAATTTATCTCCGGCCATTGTGCACAGACTTCAATGCAATTTTTTGATTTAAAACAATGGTTGTTGTTTGATACTGAAAACAGCATCCATTGTTTTGAGTGCCAAATAAAGACCGTTGTTTATACGTAGTGGGAACAGAGTCTTAAAGACATTTTAAAGGGGTACTCCGGTTAAGATTTTATTCTTTCAGCAGTAGTAAATCCCCATAGAAAACCTTTCCTGCTCTGGACAGTTCCTGACATGGACAGAGGTGGCAGCAGAGAGCACTGTATCAGACTGGAAAGAATACACTACTTCCTGCATGACATACAGCAGCTCATAAGTACTGGAAGACTAGAGATGTTTAAATAGAAGTAAATTACAAATCTATATAATTATCTGAAACCAGTTGATTTGAAAGATGTTTTTTCCCCCCCGCCGGAGTACCCCTTTAAAGTTATGTAACCCATTTTCATAAACCATATTCATAACCATAACCATGTCTCTTGAGGACCTGTCTAGTCCAGCATTAAGCAGGCAACCCGTTGATTGGAATAGGGACTGTATAATTCTTAATTTCTTACGTTTTCTCTAAAGTTTGCAGCTGATGGCTGGGGGTTCCAGCAATGGAGTACTTTGTGATGAGCTTACAGTCAAGGGACCCTTCCAACGAGTAGGGATTATTGAATAAGGCCTAGCAATGTCTAGGACCTCTGGATTTCTAGGTGTCACCTTGTTGTGGCGGCCAAACATGTCCAGACTCCATGACCGGATGTTATTACAGGACCGGACTGTGTGTGGAGGCCCCAGGGGGTGTACATGTAGGGGCCTGACGATACATTGAAGGAAAAGTTCAACAGTCCAGCACTTGGCAAAGAAGTTTTTTCATTTATTCAGTTTCGTTGCAATAAACAGCAGAACACCAACATGCAGTGACCCCACAGATTAGACGCGTTTCGAGCGCATGCGCACTCTTGTTCACCTAGTGCCTCCCCCTCATTACTTCCCTTAAATAGTCACCATGCAGGTGTACATACAAGTGAATAGAGGAATACAATTAAAAGAACTAATTTCACATGCTGTGAATACATGGACAAAGAATACGGTTACTTGTTTGTAAGAGGAATAAGAATCTAAAAGTCTATGCACCATATGAATAAAAGCACAAACATGAACATTAACTTAAACATTAATAAGTACATTTCGTTAGAAATAATTAAATGGATACATATTGGATATCAGGCACCATTGTGTGCGATGATGTCTAGGCTGTGTGAATAGTGCCCTAACTGTATCTGGGTAGCAACTTTTCTTAGATGACTATCCCAATATGTTTGTATTTAGTACTTTGCATGTATGTTATGAAATATGTGCTCATGAAATGGTGCATGAACATGGAGAATTTTAACAGGGAAAGTAATATTTCCATATATAATAATAAGAAATAATTTTAAATTATGTTATTTATTAATAATGATACATGAGTTCCCTGGGTACATTCATTCCTTCTGGTGCTCTGGTACCTAACTTAAATTGCCAATATGCCTCTCGATTTTTAAGAAATTTTTCTGTATCCCCTCCTCTAATTTTTGGGGTTATTTTTTCAATGCCATAGACAGTGAAACCATCCCATTTGCCACCATGGCATTGCAAAAAATGTGCAGAGGCACCTGATTTATTTCGTAGCGGGTTACCAGTTATGTCATTGAGATGTTCTAACGTGCGTATTTTCATTTTGCGTGCGGTGCATCCTACGTATTTAATATTGCACAGTGAACACTCAATGACATAAATGATGTTTGTGGAATTGCAATCCATTCTTTGTTTGATGAGAAAATGTTTATCATTGGAATTATTGTAAAATGTAGTGCATGGTTTGACATATGTGCATGTACGGCATGGATAACCATGTTTTTGTAACCAAGTGGGAGTCCTTTTCTCCATTACAATGAGACTTGGGGATAGCAAATCTTCCAACGTTTTAGCCTTTTTGGGAACAATGGCACAACCCTGTGCTAGTATTTCTGCCAGTTTAGCATCTTCCATCAAGATGTGGATGTGATTTTTTATTATGTATTTAATTTGATTAAATGCAGGTGTATATACCATGGATAGTACTGGCTTAGACATACTTTTTGTAGGACAAGGTATACTTTGTTTAGGTTTGACTAAAGCATCACATAGATAGTATGTGTTTGGCTCTGTTGAGGTAATGATTTGCATATCCTCTTTTTTTCAGTCTCTGTTCCAACATTGCGGTTTCTTTAAGAAAACTTCATTGCTCGTGCAATTCCTTTTGAGCCTGGTTAGCTCACCAACGGGAATGGCACGAATTGTATGTGCTGGATGATTGCTATCTGCCCGCAATACAGTGTTATCCGATATGGGCTTACGATATGTGGAGAATTGTATACTACAAAAAGGTGTACCCTGTAACTGTAAATCCAAAAATTCTATTTTTTCTTTTTGTAAATTATAAGTAAATTTTAAATTATAATTGTTAGAACTTAAATACTCTACGAACAGTGGTACGGGAGACACATCTCCCTCCCAAATGATGATGACATCATCGATGAATCTCCCGTACCACTGCAAGTGCGAACAGAAAGGATTGGTATCAGAAAAAACGAAATGTTCTTCCCAAAATGACATGATTAAATTTGCTAATGAGGGGGGGGGGGGGGGGGTGTCTAGCACCCATAGAAACTCCACTTTGTTGTAGGAAAAATTTTCAAATAAACATAAAGAAATTATGACTGAGCAGGAAAGACGTAATTTCAATGATGAACTCATTTAAATCTTTTGTGTAATTGCCATATTTTTCTAAATGAAATTTTAATGCCTGTAATGCTACCTGCCAGGGAATGCTGGTATATAGGGAGGTGACGTCACATGTAAGCCAGTGCCACTCTGGCTGCCATGTGACGTCACTAAGAGAGGTCAAAACATCTCTGAAATCTTGTAGATATCCTGGTACACGTTTGACCATGGGTTGTAATAGACAATCCAACCACTCTGACAATCGCTCCAGCAATGAACCAGTGCTGGAAACGATTGGACGCATGGGAGGCGGGTTGATACCTTTGTGCGTTTTAGGAAGGGTGTACAAAATGGGAATGATTGGCTGTTCCACTATTAGGTATTCAGATTCTCTTTTGCTGAGAATACCCATACTCAAACCATAGGTAACAATCTTCCGTAGTTCCTCACTGAATTTTTTGGTTGGATTGTATGTAAGTGGTTTTTCCACTTGTTCTACATAGTCAGATTTGTTCATGACAGTTACAACCCCGTCTTTATCAGACATTTTGATCACAATGTCACTAAAAGATTGTAATTCTTGCAGAGCTCCACGTTCTCTGAATGTACCAAAGTGTACCAAAGATGTAATGTCTCTCTCTACAACCTGCTGAAATTTATCCATACATTCAGCCCTCGATTGTAGGGGATAAAAGCATGGATTTCTGGTTGTGAAAGAGACATTGGTATCAACCTTTTCAGTGTATGTAGAGTTTTCAACATTATGTAGGTCATGTAAAGTCATCAAAGCAATTTGTTCACTAAATGTCTTACCTACAAATTCATCCATGATGGTGGTTGTGTGATCTGCTTCAGTGGCAGCCGTGTTGAGGAAATGCCTCCGTACCGTGAGGCTACGAATGAACCTGTTCACATCACACAAAATAGAAAATACGTCAGGTACATTAGTGGGTGCAAAGTTCAAGCCTCGTTCGAGTACCTTAATTTGTTCTTGTGTGAGTACTCTCGAGGACAAGTTCATCACTGTCCTTTCCTCGCTTTGCTCCTCAGTTCGCGTGCTTCTCCTATGTTTTCGCCCGGCCCTCCTCCAGGGCCTTGCTTGTTTTTTGATTTCTTGTTTTTGGCATAATAAGAAGCACCTGTGTTGGACCTCGGTGAAGCCTCTGAAGCTGAGCTGTCTTGACCATCTGTGTCCATTTCAGAAGAACTAAATGTGACTTTGGCTTTCTTATTTCTTTAGTTTTTTTTGGACTTTTTCTTTAGTATGGATCTTGGGGTACTGTCCTCTGTCTCCCACCGTCCCCATTCATGGACTTGCTTGTTGGAGTAATAATAAGATTCTCTCTGGAATTTGATTTTTTTCATTTCCATGATGTGTTCCGCCAACCTTTTGATGCGATCATCCATAGTAGTTGTCAAATTGTCATAATCAGGTAATTCTTTGTAACTTACAAGTGTCTCTTTCATCTGTGCAATTTCTACTTTAAACTTCTCCAGGTCTCTAGCCTCATATTTGGTTATCGTTTTCATGAGACGTATGGAACAGTCACTTAATGCATCATTCCATTCGGTTACAAATTCATCACAAAAAATTTTGGTTGGTACCTTTTTAATTCGCAGTCCACGAGGAATCATTTCTTTGGTCACATAGCTGTTTAAAGTGACATGATCCCACCAGGTTCTGGTTTCTTGATTTAGTTTTTTCTCCAAATTGTGGATTAGAACTTTGAATTCCACAGAGTCACAGCCAGAAGGATCGACACTGGAGAATAGCAAGGCTGCCTTCTCCTCACGATTCATGCCTCCTTCCGCCATTGTCCATGAAAAATCACAGCAATAACAATAGTTCCAAAAGGGTATGCTCTGTTACGGGTGTTCAATATTGCAGATGAGGTTAGTGCCGAATCTGGAGCCCGACTGAAGCCAAACTTTGCATGAACATGTAGTAAGTAGTGTCAGCTCACCAATTTCAATCTCTCTGGTGCTCGGACTCACATATGGCTCGATGCGTGGATATGCAACATTGAAGGAAAAGTTCAACAATCCAGCACTTGGCAAAGAAGTTTTTTCATTTATTCAGTTTCGTTGCAATAAACAGCAGAAGACCAACATGCAGTGACCCCCACAGATTAAACGCGTTTCGAGCGCATGCGCACTCTTGTTCACCTAGTGCCTCCCCCTCATTACTTCCCTTAAATAGTCACCATACACCATACCAGGGGCCTGATGATACCATACAAAGAGAAGAACAAGACTAGGCTGCATGTAAGGCACCATCACAGCTTGTTAATATCAGTGGATTGCAATCAATCAAAGAAATGGCCAAAATAGTAAAGGATTAGAGAACCAAGAGGGCGAAGCCCTTAATCTTAGAAACAGTACAGCAGTAATAGGCCCACATGCCTTTCTTGCACTTGTATCCACCCTCTATGGAACAGATAGTGCTCCCAATGGATCATATCCTTCAGGGGTTATTATCTACTATTTGCGCTTGGCAAAGGTGGTAACAGTGTAGGACTGGGCCAACCATAGGAACAATTCTGAGGGCCCAACTTCCTTTACACATAACATGCACATATTCGCTTTATTTATTTTCTATATTATACTGTTATCTTCCATGGACCTTCCTGGCCTATTATTATGTTTGAACCTGGGTCCAAGGGTTTGGTGACCCTGGGATTGAGGGAAGGTGGCAATTGTGATTAGGTCTCATATGTAGTCAAATTCTATCAATTGCCGCATAAAACCATTAACTAATAAAAAGTCTTGGGGTCAATCATGAAGGTGGCAGAAAAGCTCAGTTTGGCAAATTAGATGACTTTGGTCCTTCATGGTGCCATAGGGACTACTGATTCCCACATTGGCATCCTCCTCTAGATCTCTTGGCTGCCAGTGCCAGAATAAAGGCTTCAAGATAGTGGCCCTTGTGTCATCACCTATGAGCCCTTAGTTTATAGGGTCTTGTGTGTCTCATAAGGTGGTAGAGGTAGGATTCTGGCAGAAACACCATGGAAGGAATTAAAGAAGCACTCCACAATTTTTCCCCCCGGTCCTGCAGCGCCGTTCAAATCCATCGCATCATGATGTTACTGCTACTTCTCTTCTGTCTCCATGTCGATTGAAGTCACGCTCTCCAATGCATCTCTATGAGAGCGCTTCAATCACCATGGAGACAGAAGAAGGGTCACAAGAGCGGTCATATGACTGTGCGCAGGATCTCAATGGCGCAAAGACGGTCATCAGTTATCTCTTTTGATCCTCCCCATACACATCATAAGTGTTCATGTGTTTCAAATGGAAAGAGGAGGGTAACCTGCCCTGGCAGTGGCTTATCTTTCCAAGAACAAACACATCATCAGTTGAAATCCAACATTCCCGATCCTCTCTACAACGACATCATTCTGTTGGGGTAGAGTTGGGAAACTCATTACACATTATGTAGGGTCCAGACAATTCTTTTCTATTATGTATAGGAGCTCTGTTGGAGGAGGAGATTTCCCACCATCACAGTCTGCCTCTCACCGATCCCTTGCTGATCTCCCCTTTTGGTGCTTTCCTGGTCACCCACCAGTTTTACATCCTGGAGTATTTCGTCATGGACGTTTGACCACTGCAGCCAGTCAGCCGTTTCTTATTGGGTGATAGAACAAAACCCGACATATTAACAGGCCCAGATTTTGCTTTTTTAAAAATCTGTGCCCCTTCTAATAACATACAAGTCGGGTGTCTACTGTGGAGATGAGTAAACCTTGAGCACGCTTGGCTTTATCCACACCCAGTCGTGAGGCATTTGGATATCGGTGGCTGAAGAAGTTGGATGCAGCCCTAGGGAGTCGTGGAAAACATTGGTACACCCTATGGCCTATGGCTGTATCCATGTTTTCCAGGACTCCCTAGGGCTGCATCTAACTTCTTCAGCCACCGATAACTTCAGCTGCCGGTAATCAAATGTCGCATGCTCCAGGTTGGCTTGTCTCTAATCTACTATAATCTACGGAAGGTACCAAAGGTAATGTCATCCATATAACAAAGACATATTATGTATCCAATGAATGGATACGGTTTGGAACATCCCTATATTTGCTGTAAATACAGGGTCATTGTTTGTTTTAGGAAAGTTTTGTACAAGATGGGACAACCCCGGATGAACAAGTCCTGCCAGGATGAAGAGCAAATACGTCCATCTGTTGAGAGATTCAACATTAACCATGAGCCTCATGTTGTATCCAGAAACAGCCCTCCCGGACTCCGCAACGCCACAGAAATAAGGAGATTTCACAATCCGGGCAATGGATGTTGTGTCATCTGCTCAGAACACGTCTATCATGTTTATATTTGACTCCTGCCTCACCAGTTCCAGAGGATGATGAAGACGCCATCGTAAACACGGCTAAACTGGGCAACCGTAAACAATCCGGGGCAACTTTATCTGGGGCAAAACAAACAGGCAATTTGGGGCCACTCCAGGGACAAAGCTGGAGCCAAACATGATAGGGGCTAAGGGGAAGGTCAACTCCACAGCACCTACAAGAAGAAGAAGTTACAAGAATAACTACTGCATGTATTCAGGCCCCAATAATGACACTGGACGGGTCACTGCCCCCCAACATAATCAGCATACTCCTCTACTACTGCTCCTATCCTGCATACTCCTCTACTACTGCTCCTATCCTGCATACTCCTCTACTACTGCTCCCATACTGCATACTCCCCTACTACTGCTCCTATCCTGCATACTCTTCTACTACTGCTCCTATCCTGCATACTCCTCTACTACTGCTCCTATCCTGCATACTCCTCTACTACTGCTCCTATCCTGCATACTCCTCTACTACTGCTCCTATCCTGCATACTCCCCTACTACTGCTCCTATCCTGCATACTCCCCTACTACTGCTCCTATCCTGCATACTCCCCTACTACTGCTCCTATCCTGCATACTCCTCTACTACTGCTCCTATCCTGCATACTCCCCTACTACTGCTCCTATCCTGCATACTCCCCTACTACTGCTCCTATCCTGCATACTCCTCTACTACTGCTCCTACCCTGCATACTCCCCTACTACTGCTCCTATCCTGCATACTCCCCTACTACTGCTCCTATCCTGCATACTCCTCTACTACTGCTCCTATCCTGCATACTCCTCTACTACTGCTCCTACCCTGCATACTCCCCTACTACTGCTCCTATCCTGCATACTCCTCTACTACTGCTTCTATCCTGCATACTCCTCTACTACTGCTCCCATACTGCATACTCCCCTACTACTGCTCCTATCCTGCATACTCTTCTACTACTGCTCCTATCCTGCATACTCCTCTACTACTGCTCCTATCCTGCATACTCCCCTACTACTGCTCCTACCCTGCATACTCCTCTACTACTGCTCCTATCCTGCATACTCCTCTACTACTGCTCCTATCCTGCATACTCCTCTACTACTGCTCCCATACTGCATACTCCTCTACTGCTGCTCCTATCCTGCATACTCCCCTACTACTGCTTCTATCCTGCATACTCTTCTACTACTGCTCCTATCCTGCATACTCTTCTACTACTGCTCCTATCCTGCATACTCCTCTACTACTTCTCCTATCCTGCATACTCCTCTACTACTGCTCCTATCCTGCATACTCCTCTACTACTGCTCCTATCCTGCATACTCCTCTACTACTTCTCCTATCCTGCATACTCCTCTACTACTGCTCCTATCCTGCATACTCCTCTACTACTGCTCCTATCCTGCATACTCCTCTACTACTGCTCCTATCCTGCATACTCTTCTACTACTGCTCCTATCCTGCATACTCTTCTACTACTGCTCCTATCCTGCATACTCCTCTACTACTGCTCCTACCCTGCATACTCCTCTACTACTGCTCCCATACTGCATACTCCCCTACTACTGCTCCTATCCTGCATACTCCCCTACTACTGCTCCTATCCTGCATACTCCCCTACTACTGCTCCTATCCTGCATACTCCTCTACTCCTGCTGACATCTGTCTACTATATGATATCCCCCCATCTAGTTCATAATGCAGTCACTACCTTTGCTCAATAACACAATCACATGAGCGGACAGGTCACTTTCTCCTACAAGGTCAGCACACTCCTCTACCGCTGCGGTCATCATTCCTGTGGTTAGGCTGCCTACATGGTATTCTGCTCAGTCTTGTACAGCCCTAACCTTACAATACAATCATATAAGTGGACAAGTCACTGCCTTCTACAAGGGCAGTACACTCCTATCCTGCTGCTGTCATCTGTTTTACTATATGATACCCCCCCCCCCATCTAGTTGAAAATGCAGCAGCTACCATGTAAAGCCCTGTGCTCAATAACATGGCCGCTTGAGCGAACGGGGTCACTTTCTCTTTCAAGGTTATCACACTCATCCCTCACTGCTGTCATCTTTTCAGTCATCTGTTTTACTGTATGAAACCCCCCATCTAGTTGATATTGTAGTCACTACCATGTATAACCCTGTGCCCAATAACATAGTAATATCCCCGCTATATAAAAATGGCCAATACATCTTCAATAGATATCGGCCAAACATTCAGGCATCTGACAGCTATCCAACCCCCATATGCATGAACATGTGCATGTGTTTTCAATAGAGAAAGCTGCTGCCAGACGAAACCCAAAGGACATTGAGATTCAGAATGCCCCAAACTATTTTAAAATCTCCACTCTTCCAGTACTTATTAGCTGCTGTATGTTCTGCAGGAAGTGGTGTATTCTTTCCATTCTGACACATTGCTCTCTGCTGCCACCTCTGTCCATGTCGGGAACTGTCCAGAGCAGGAGAGGTTTTCTATGGAGATTTGCTGCTGCTCTGGACAGTTCCTGACATGGACAGAGGTGGCAGCAGAGAGCAATGTGTCAGAATGGAAAGAATACACCACTTCCTGCAGGACATACGGCAGCTTATAAGTACTGGACCACTGGAGATTTTTTTATATAGATGTAAATTACAAATTTATATAACTTTCTGACACCAGTTGATTTGAAAGAATTTTTTTGTACCCCTTTAAAAGCAATTGTAGAGGGTGGCTGTGACTAGTGCTGCGGCTTATCCCTATTTTTGTAATAATACCAAAGACAATTCCTAAACAGGCTTGGTTTTGTTTCTGGAGGAAAGTAGCTATGACACTCCATCCCTATACATCCCCTCGAAATGGTTCAGATTTCCTGGGCAGATGCCATATGTATTTACACCCCATTGTGTTAACTGGCACCAGGTGGGTAACTGGGGGATACAATGGACCCCATCTGGGAAATCTGAGCCGTCATGGATGAGGGTCCATCATTGCATCATTGGATATAATAAATCCTCTTCATGATGGTGAAGTCTATGGAGAAGCTGTGACTACTGACTATTGCTTCACAGAAACTCCCAGGTTGCAGCGATTTCTCTATAAATGAAACTCTGGATGAATCACACATGTCAGCACATGTGCGCGGGTGAAGCAACAATCCCCTACATATCTCCCCAAATCCGGAGGCTTCACGGCCATGGACGGACACGGCCTACTGTATGTAAACCAGTCCTGTTAGACCACATCATACTCATATTCATGAAAAGTTTCCCATATATAACCTTTATTTTTTTTTTCGTACCCCAGTTGCGCAAAAGAAGAGATTAGGAAAGGATTAACTAGTAACAGGCTGGCTGAGATATTACACACAGAGCTGGCTGGGGACCAAGGAATGCAATAGCTGACATTGCCTAACAAGTCAATTATAGCTCAGGGCTCTGCTGAGTACGGATTGACGGCCCCAGCCTACGACAGCAGATCCCCGGGCAGACAAAGCTAGAGTTGTCCATAAACCAAATGTGTTATGCTGAGAGGGCTGAAAAGTAAGAGTGGCTTACTGTGCAACTGCCGTGTCCCAAGTGCCGGGCGGCAAATGGTGCCCTATGGCCTGCCGAGAGGCTTGGTTCAAGATCAATTACATCCATGTAGGATCATCCCTGCATACAGAGTTAGGATATAGGATATATATATATATATATATACATGGTGGTATACTATATGCAGCCCCATCCAGAAAATACACCAGAGAAACTAATTCCAGCTCCACAAACCCAACTCAATTCTCCACGAACCCTACTCAATTCTCTAGAAAAAGTCAGAAACCTACGCGTTTTGGGCAAGCGTATGTCCGTAAAGAGGTTGTTAGGGAAAAATTATCTTTCCCCATATCCACAGGAGATCTTTCCGCTGATCTCCATATCGGGCCCTGGCTTCTGTATTATGAATAGAGCCACAGGTATGGCATATGACCCACGGCTATATTCATTCCTATGGAGTCGTTGGAAAGAGTCCAATACATCACTCTTTCAGCATACTCGCCTCTCTCCGGCGGCTCCATAGGAATGAATAGAGCCATGGGTCACGTGCTGTACCTGCTGTACCTCTATTCATAATACAGAAGCCAATACGGAGATCAGCAGGGAGTACAAAGGTCAGACCCCCTGCCATTTCCTACTTTTCCCCTATTATTTTCAGACATAGGCAGAGCCATTAACAGGGATAGATGTTTGTCCAAAACACGTTGGTTTTCTGACTTTTTTAATAATTTAATAAAGTTTTGGATATAATTATGTGGTAAATGTCTTCTATTGTGGTCTGGTAGGTGGTAAAGTAATAATGGAATCAGGAGATGAGGCTTGGAGGACATTATCCTATGATTCATCTATTTTAAGAAAAGAACTGCCACAAATACCATCTCTCTCTCTCCTTGAAGGACCAGAAACAACCTTCCCTTACACAAATAGACTATGTATTTCAATGAAGTGTAATGCTTTGTTTCCCCTGTGGTGGCGCTGTAGGGAAACTGTACGCTTAATGTTGGATTCTAAACCCATTTAATATATATTTAAAAAATTATCAAAATGAGGGATATGTTATTTTTGCCCCATATAATAGGGCCCTTAGCAAAGCTCCTGACATCCTATTGAGGCCTGAACATATTGGATCTCAGGAGATACAGTGGTCATAACACCGTCAGCATCAAACCATCTGGAGTTATCACTTCCTAGTAAGGCTTAAAGGGAACCCGTCATAGTGAACATGTAGTCCGACCTGTGGGCACCATGTTATAGATCAGGAGGAGCTGAGCAGATTTATATATAGTTTAGTTGGGAAAAGTTCAGTATATCCTGTAGTTTTATTCATTTTAATTTCTGCTCATTCTAGATTTAAAGGGGTCCTGTCACCAAGACAATGCTATCTATTCTATCGCCATTATGTTGTAGAGGAGGAAGAGCTGAGCAGATTGATATATATCTTTATGGGAAAATATTCAGTATAACTTGTAACATGTGGATTGAATCCCTGATCATTCTGTGTTAAGGAGTCCAGTGGGCGGTGTCACTCAATGGACTGGACTCTTTAGCAGGAAACATCAGAGATTTCAAGCAATAAATTACAAGTTATACTGAAACTTTTCCCATAAAGATATATTTCAAACCGCTCAGCCCCTTCTGCTCTATAACATGATGCCAATAGCTTAGGCCGATAGCTTAGGCAACGCAACGTTACCCTATGACGCCAGGATCTGTAGCACACACAAGTCTTGCTGTCTTTCCATTACATTCCCATTTAATGTGGAATCCGCAGATTCGGGTGTTGACTAAACATGTTGTCAGCAGAACAGACAGCTGAACGTCAGCTCCTGAGGCAGAGAAGGCCGACCCTCCTGGTGAATGGATCCTGCGACGACAGGCCCCATCTCCCATACGTGACACACGCACAGGGCCGAGGCGTTGAGTACAGGGACCTGCTAGCTGTCAGGCTGGTGGATCGGGTTGCTGGGGTGACATCATGCCAGGCCTCTTTACTCTCAGATACTGCTGAGCCGAGATTACAGATGTTTGGTATAAAAATAAACAGCGCTGTGAATTTTATAGCTTCTTGAACTTGCTGAACTTCTTCCGAGGGACGTTATTGCCCTTTAATCCGTTCAACTGGAAAAGTCGCATAGCAATAATGCTTAAAATAACAAAATACACAAACAAAAACGAGAACTTGTTGTCCATCCGGATACACTTAGTGACCCTGCCGGCCATCTCCTTCAGACAGAAGGAATATACCAATGGCTGCTCCGATCTATGTCGCTAAAAAACTAAGAAATGTCCATCAGGAAATATAGAACCAAGCTAAGAATTTGGGCCCCTTACTTGTGTGGTGACTGCCCTGCCCTGTGACAGATGGCCGGTCACAGGTTAGCTGGAACAGCATGACTCCACTGGTGTAGTGGTTGGCCGAGATATAGCCCTTCCCATTGTTGTAGTGTCATGACGCCAGTGCCGGTTGGGCACATAGGTATGCTGGCACACCTGCTTTTATTTTTGTGGGCTGGCTATACTTTTTTCCCCTGTGGACAGTAACCTTCCGGGCTGTTTGGGGGTCCCTTGGGCAATTATCATGAAGGGCCGGAGTGGAGTAGTGATCCACCTGGACGATCGGCACTGCTTACCCACAGAAAGGGAAGATAACCCAAGGAAGTGGTAATTACTGTGTAGGTGCTTGGTGAAGAACTACTGCGTCCCGTTAGAATAAATATAATCTTGTTTACTGTGAAGATACTTGATACAGGAAAAATACAGTGTACCTTCGTCTTGATAAGTTACTTTTAGACTTGATAAACCAGATCTGTACTGAGAGTAGAGAGAGTGATACAGCCCTGCTGGCTGGGTTGCCTGCTGAGAGGTAGAAAAGGATCAGAAAAGTAGAGAGGAGGATGTTGAGAGAGTCCCAGTCCAAGTAGTACTGTGCTCTGCTGGAACTTCAGAGGTAGAATAAGTAGTATACTTGAAAGTAGAGAGAATACTTGTGCCCATGTTTCGACTATTTGGTCTTTGCACCACCTATTGCCCACCAGTGTTGGGTGACCCATCCTAGAGGGTGTCACAAGCCCCAGACCTCGTTACCAGGGATAAGCAGAGTGGTCAGAGTTTTCTGATTACACCCACGCTGCGAGATAAGAGTGCATAGGATTCTAGCAACTTTGCTCTATCCGGATCAGTTTCTTTACTTCTTATGGATACTGTTCTGCATTGTGTTCTTCTTGTCCATGGCGTGGGTAGAGTTGATCCCTAAATTGTCTTCTCTAGTGGTGACTTAACACTGCATAGTGTATAGTAAGGTTACTTGAGGGATAACTGTAGGGAGCGTCCTAGCTCTACAGAATCCAAGGCAAAAGACCCTACACTTCCTCTACCCATGTGACTTCCTTCCTACAGCATATGTAAACTGTGCTGTGAGTGGATGAAGAGTGCGTGTGTAAGAAGTAAAGAGAGAGATGATAGGTTAGAAGAGGAAAGAACTCTCATGAGTGTACAGACCCATGTGATACATAAGGAAAACAATAACCCTTTAGTTCCTACAGCTGTGCAATATTTGGATACAAACATTTATAACAACGACATCTAGTGGTAAACCTTCGGTACTGCTACATTACCACTTACACTTATAAGTACAGAATTTTGCGAAGGGTGCAACCAATAGCAACACGCGTGGTGGGACACCACACTTGTATTGTGGGTCTCAGCAGATGTGCCACACGGGCTCCAATGTTAAATCTGTAACCAAGCCCCCCCATCACCTGCTATGTGCTCTGAGGAAGAAGCAGTGTCGGACCAGGGTTACTCAAGTTCAATAGGGGAGATGATTCTAAGGGCCACCCCCTATCTATACAGAAAACATAGGGAGAAATGATAAAGACTGGCATACTTGTACGCTAATTTTAAATGGGTTTATATAAAGCTAGGGATGACGGTAGTCCTTGAGTAGCATCACATATCACAATGTTCACAGGATGCATTTTGGTGTTTGTCTCTATGCAGTTGATAAAGGTTAACGCAGAAACGAGTCTTAATTGTAATGTATACTTACCTGTCCCGCTCCCCCACCACTTTGCGCACCACCGCTTGCTCTGCGCCGCTGTCCGCATTTTGAATCCATCCGATGATGTTCTGCTCCCACCAGAAATGGCCACTTAGCATTTCCTATGGGAACAGGATGTTAACTCTGAAAGCAGTGTACAGTGAGTGGCCCGGGAACTTAAATCTGCGGGGGGAAAGGGACAGGTAAGTATACATTACTGTTCCCCGCAGGCCCGGCAGCATGGCTAAGTATGAATTTACTAAGAGGCTTGCAAGGTGCTGTTTATGCAGAAAGGGAAGAAACTGCAGCAGTACAGCAAGCAAGGGTCGCATTAAGCACCTGCTTCTAAGATGAGAGGGAAGCCATGAAAGAATTACAGATTGCAGCCACTAACAAAGACTTTGTTACTTACTTTACCAGTGTCTGTCTTGTCTGTTAAACTGTGCTCAGCTTGGGGGGGGGGGGACACATACCCCCCTATACTTAATTTTCTCACTCCCCCCACCATTCTCCCATTGCACAGCACTCCTCTTTACGGCTATAAATCATACTATGCCTGGACAACACTGCTACGTCCCCTTTTTGTTATGTACAATTTTTTTCTTTTTATTAGTTTTATAAATTTTATCACTCATGCCATTAGAATCAGTGTCGGGATCAGAGGACATAGCCACATGCTTGTATTTCTATGATGGTGTCTGGTAAGGTCACATTAGTTGACACACTGGCAATTCCCTGATCACCATTTCTAATTTCTAATAAATTGTTCTCCCATTCCTGCCATATGAGCTGGAACAGGTAGCAGAATTTTCCTCATATCACCAGGTTGCTCCATACTACTTCCCTATACAACACTCTATCACAATCCTGGTATTTTCATTCTAAATTACAGGAAAATTACAGAATGGTTAAATCACAGTAAAATATTCAAGGCTGCTGCAGAGACAGATGAAAAATAAGGAAATTATTATTTATAAAATTCTCTCGTTTTTAAATGCACCCCCTATGTGTTGGTTTGTTTTTTTGCATTGTGCTTAAAGGGAATGTGTCATCAGAAAACAACTTATTGTGTAAATAATGTTTTGATATTAAACATATTTTTAAATAATAATTTTTTTATGAATTTATTTTCTAATTTTGAAATTTTCCATTTTTTTAAATCTACATTATAAAATAATCCTGATATCTTGCAGTTTCTTTCTCACCACTGGGGCTAAAACTGAGCTGAGACTTCCTGTTGTGCCTGTAGTGATAAGAGGAGGATGCTGTAAAGTGATCTGTAGAGCATTGCAGCATCATGTGACACCAGTAGATAACGGAGACGATAGCAGCTCCCTGTGGAATGGCCTCTTCACAGGTCACAGAGCGCGCTCAGTAATGTTTTACAGTCATCTCAGGGGGACTGAGTCTATCTATTGTTGTCTATGTTTATGAGTCTTGCTGTAAAGCAGGTCACAAAATAGGAACAGCCCAGGAAATATGGCCGCCCCCATAACAATGTACAAAAAGTGAAGTCAGAAAATAGAAACAGATTAGAATAAAAGAACACGTTTTAGTATCTGATTCTTATCAGTAGAAGAAAATTTAGTGAATGTTTTTGTGACTGCGGAGTCTCTTCCATTGTGGATGAGTTTTTTTGGCACAGAAGTTAGGGCATGCTGCCTAATAGTATGCCCAATAGCTGCCTAATAGGCAGTGCCTATCCTTCCTTAGGGGTTTTTGTTACCTGTGACCCAATATGGAGAAATAATGAACTATCGCCCCTAGTCCAAAGGCGGACACATACAGCACCACCACCTTGGTGATCGGCTAATAAGACCATGGCCCTCCAGCTGTTGCAAAACTACAATTCCTATCATGCCTGGACAGCCAAAGCTTTAGCTGTTCAGACATGATACGAATTGTAGTTTAGCAACTGGGGGGCCACATGTTTGACACCAGTGCCTTGCACCTTTGGAATAATCTGGTTGGGCCACATGAAAGATCACCTGACCATTTGTGTGGCCTGTCATCTGATTGGCCAAAAAACTGCATGTGTTCTACAGAGCTAGGACTTGTGGTAAGTATAGCTTAGAGGAGCTGTACATTAGGATGGTGTCAGGCCCCCTTTAAGAGATGGAATACTATGACTACTCAGTGACTACATATCAGGGATGGCTTTATAAATGGCTGACCTTGTAACATTCATCCTTCAGGGAGTCAAAGCAATTAACTGAAGCCGAAGCCTCAAAATACTAAAGTGGAAAGAAAGGATGTCGAAATTGTAATTTGCTGAGACGACTTAAAAACTTTGTGACACGACTGCAGCATGTCTGTGTGCAACCCTGATACTTTATACAAAAGGGCGCGTGCGCCGTCATGCAATTTTGAGTCAAACTGAAATTTATTTTTATGTAGATGCTTTGACTCAAAGTAGTCTCCACTCTGGACCACCGTGATAAGCGCCCAAGGGACCCCCTCACGACCCGGCAAGTCACCGACCACAGGGGACAGGGTATAGTCAGCCTCCCTAAAATAAAAACTGGTGTGCCACCCTACCTGTGTGCCCAACGGCACTGGCATCCTGACAACCTAACATCTGGCTGAGCTATATCCCGACCAACCACCACTGTAATGGACTCACACTTCACCATCTAGCAAGTGACCGGTCGAGCCTCACACCAGGGCTACACCACAATACAACAAGCAGCCATGCATACATGATGGTGATGGTGATTCCTATATGACGTTACCTCTGATATATATTATTAACACGTGTGATTACAGACTAAGGGGGATGATGTTTGTGACTAGTGTTGCTGTAATAGGCGTCCATATGTTTTCGGAGTAAAACATTTTCAGAGCTGGAAGAAGACTGTAAACCTTGAATCTAGTCCAGCATGTTGTGGAAGATGCGAAGGCCTAGAAGAGTAAAAATAACTCACAAAGTGATTTACCATTCAGGTCTAGTCATCATGTGGAAATCAAGGCGGTGAGTATTACGTATTCCCACACAGTCAAGGGACAGAGTAGGTGCGGTGAATAAGGCCGGGGATGAACAAGACGCTCATTGGACTTATATAATTTATTATAAAACGCCAGACTTCAAAAGTTCAATGAGAGCAACGAGATAAATTTAGCAAAGTGTTTGCCTCCCATTGCTTTGTAAAAGTCACATCAGCATGTAATCATACAATATGCTTGACATTGACTTAAAGGGGTAGACAACCTATTCTAAGGGCCCTGTTATAATGTTCAAATTTAAGCGATACTCTTTGTTTGTATTTAGGTAATGTTCAAAGGACTTAACGAAAACTTGTCCATATGTCTATGATGGCATCTCATCGGCTGGCCGTGAAACCTTTCTTAATCTTTCGTTCATTATTATGATCGCTCGCATACAAGAGTGTATGAACAACCTAACGACTATTACATGGCAGCTATTCTTTAATTCTAATCTGTTTCTATTTTCTGTAAAAAAAATGTATTTCCCTTTTTTGTACATTGTTATGGTTGCGGCCATCTTATCGGAGCTGTTCTTAACAGCAATTAGTGACATGCTTTACAGCAAGACTCAAGGACATAGATGACAATAGACAGAGTCAGTCCTCTTGAGAAACATTACTGAGCGCGCACAGGGAGCTGCTATTGTCTCCTCTATTTACTGGTGTCACATGCATTGCTGCAATGCTGTACAGATCACTTTACAGCAGCCTCCTCTTATCACCACAGACACAACAGGAAGTCTCAGCTTAGTTTCAGCCCCAGTGGAGAGAATGAAAACTGCAAGATCTCAGTATTATTTTATAAAATAGATAGGAAAATGGAAAATTTGAAAAAAAAAAAAAAATTACAAAAAAGTCTTTAAAAAAAAAAGTTTAACATAAAAACATAAATTTAAGCAATAAGTTATTTTCTTATAACACATTCCCTTTAACTTTACTGTAAAACACCTGGTAGCTCAGTTCTCATCTCTGAGTAGGGTGTATACTGTAATCGGTTGGATCCCAAAGAGTTCTTACTTACTTTGTTGCTACAATGCGCTAATAGTTACAAGTAGAGATGATCGAACCGGGTTCGGGTTTGAGTCGATCCGAACCCGAACGTTCGGTATTTGATTAGCGGTGGCTGCTGAACTTGGATAAAGCTCTAAGGTTGTCTGGAAAACGTGGATACAGCCAATGACTTTATCCATGATTTCCACATAGCCTTAGGGCTTTATCCAACTTCAGCAGCCACCGCTAATCAAATGCCGAAAGTTCGGGTTCGGATAGACTCGAGCATGCTCCAGGTTCGCTTATCTCTAGTTACAAGTTTTTGTAGAGGTGAAGCTTGGGTAGCAATATGGTATCTAGGCCCAGCCTGAAGCCCTAAAGGGTCCTGTGTTAGCTAGGGCACTCATATTTAACTTGTTTCTATAGCATTTCTTTCTGGATAAATGCAGTTTCTCATCTCTCCTCATTCTCTTTCTCTTAGTACAGGACTAGGTAGACCATAATATAATGCAAAGACGTAAGCCCCAAGCGATCCTGGGTCCGGGCCTTGTCATCAGGCCCTCTCCAAGGCAAAGGCTGCACTAACCAGCACCTGTCCTCCCAACCGGAGGGGAAGGGGGGGGGGGGGGTCGGCTCAGTCTGAATTCTTTCCCCTTAGTACAGGGAGGCTGGAATTAGAGGGTCCCCCCCCCCCACTCTAGAATGTTCCCAATGAAAGTGCATAGGATTATGTTAACTGTATAGATTAACCCCTTACTCAACGCCAGGAACAAGTATAACAGCAAAACAATGATATATATTGCAGAAGTAATACTGTAAACAACCACCCCAACCAAGTCTTAGGGATACACAGTGGGACACTGCATAACTACAGGTGACAATGTAAATGAGTGAATCATATGCAGAATATATAGAAACAAGGCCAGGGTCAGGATCCATAGTAACAACACACAAGCTAAAGAGAACATCTCTATATGCCGGAAACACTGGCAAGACAATTCTGCTACTGGTGACATTGATTGGGGTATAACCCCTGGTGGGTGGCAATGGAAGACTGCTGGTCCTGTACGGGGCATAGAGTATGGGGACCGGTCCTCTAAATAATAATAATAATAATCAATTGGCACCCTATACGCAGCCGAATCAGATCTATCTACGTTACCTATAATGTACATTACTTATACTGAAAGAGTCATTGGGGAGAATTACAGACTTAGCTCTGTTACATCTATAGATGTCTCCAGGCTTCAGCATTCTGGGGTTGGCGTCTGAGATATAGTCATACAACAGCCCATGTCTGCTGGCAAACTACAGATACGCTATGGAGAATGAGTATTCCCTGCTCTGCCATCACATCTCTCCCACTCATAATGGAAATGACTGTAAGTACAGATGTGATCATAATAACTAATATAATACAGCCATAAATTCTACTGGATTGCTTAGAGGGGGGACACATGGGACTTGCATCCTGTAGCCTCATTCACCTTTGAGATCTACGAAGCCTAAACCATTCAGTCATCTTTTCTAGCTTAAAAGAGGTTAAAGAAAGCCAATTTTATGCATTATGTTAGGTCTTAACTGCATAGTATAGGGTTCTCTCTCTTTGTAAGAGAGTAGATATAAAGAGTGTCTCTTGCTGTGGAGGACCTGTCCTGTCCTGTATTACACAGACAGCCTATTGATATGACTTGGCACAGTGTAATGCTTCATTTGTCCACCGGTGGCACTGTAGAGAAACTGAACACTAAGGGTGGGTTCATACTATGGAACTCTCGTGGACACTGTCCGCGGAATTCCGCAGTATGTCCGCGCGGCCGCGCACCTTTCCGCCAGATCCATAGACACCATTCTATGGGCCGGCGTATTCCGCTATCCGCCGAAAGAAGTGACATGTCACTTCTTTCAGCGGATAACGGAATACGTCGGCCCATAGAATGGTGTCTATGGAGCCGGCGGAAAGGCGCGCGGCCATGCCGTGCGGACATACTGCAGAATTCCGCCAACATTATCCGTGAGAATTCTTCAGTATGAACCCACCCTAAGGGGGGAAATTATCATTGCTTTGGCCAAGGTTATGCCAGGGAGAAGGTGCAGATGCACCCCTTCTCCCTGGTGTACGCCTGCCATATTCCCCGCGCCTGATGTGCGAGCAGGGGGGATAGCAACAAGGCAGGGAGGAGGCGGGGCCTCTTTCCACACCTGATTTACCTGCTCACAGGTGTAAGTCATGGCGGAAATCGACACCTGCTCCTGAGCTGGCCATACGGCAGGTGCAGGTTGGAATGAATTCACTAAGAGGCGTGCTCTTCTTAGTGAATCCAGCGGGGCAATTGGGGACAAGGCCTAATTTAAGACCAGCATTAGAGTAATCCAGTCTTGATAAATCCCCCCCAAAGGCCCTTATATATCTTTGAAAACTGTTTGCCGATTTATTATTTATCCAACAGTTATCTACCCTGTCCTCCCCATACACGTAAATGTCGGGCTCAATTTCTGTGTTCTCTATGGGAAGGGGCAAGTGGCAGCCAGACAGATCTGGTGGCGTATCTCTCTGAGAAGAAAGGGGTAATGCAGTGAAATTCCATCACACCTGACTCTTATGCGCCGGAAGGGGTACCATGTACCAGTAAGGGCGCACATTATGATCATCTTACTATCAAAGTAGTCGGAATTGTCCAAAGTGAAGAACCCCTTTAGGAGATATTCTTTTGAAGTCTGAGAGAGAGGTTGGATTAGCTGCCCCATAAACTCTAAAGGAGAAGGCCTTGCTCATGTCAGCCTTCAAGACAGAGATGAGATGGAGGCTGTCGCCAAATGTCTTCCAGGGCATGGAAGTCAAGTCATAAGGACGGTTCTCATACACTTTAGTCCAAGGTTGACTAACTTCAGCAGGACCAGCTCTAATATGTATCAGGCCTCCTGACTCTCCCCCAAGAGACAATGTTGGGGTAGTTAAAATCCAATTTGCTCAACCCTTCTCTCCAATTTGTTCTCAGAGAGATAAGCCACTGCCAGAGACCATACTGAATGTTCATGTCACGTGTATGGTGGAATTTGAAGATTAAGGATATACTGCCTCCTACTGACTACAATGGACCATTGTGGATTCAGATATACAAGACAAGGAATAGACCATGGCTGAATTTTGCCATGACCACTTTTACATCCATTAATCCCCAAGAACAGGAATGGGGAACCTTCAGCAACTATATGTCCAGGCCTATAGTTTTTTAAAGCTGGAGGTTCCCCATCCCTGCCCAAGCTATACCATTCAATGATCTCTTGATCTGTGGTTTACTGTAGTGTCCATCAGCTAACATGGACATAGCCTGGCTGCATGCAAGACTTTTCCCATGCAGCCCATGAATATTCATAATAATCTAAGTCATGCAGATAAGTCATGTTCTAATAGAAAACACTGAGCAGTTATTGCTCTTTCATCTGCATCCAAGAAAAGATTTCACAAACATACTGGAGGGCGGCCATTATACTTGCTCATTTTCAGGTTGACTTTGACTGAAATCCTAGACTATGTAGGCAATGACAAATATGCTGGAATAGTGTTTGTAGTATGTGCCATTTAAAGTTATAAATACATCAGAGAATTCTTCCAGGATATAACCTGATCATGAAATTCTACAAATCTACAACTACTATAATACTACCCTATATACAAGAATATAACTACTATAATGCGGTTCAGGGAAGAAACAGAGTGCTGCACCTCACACCTATGGCTGATACTAGTGCCCCTAGGCTAAATAAAAAACACATCAGCATTTTGTGTATGAATTGATGAAGCCATACTGCCCCATGTACCTTGTGCCGGTATCTGATACACATGGGTCCCTACACTAAGTCCACACCGTGCCAGTCAGTGGCCACCAACCCCGCAGGCGTGCACAGTCAGGGAACGGGGGCCATGGGACGGCCCTGCGACCCCCATATCACAGGACCAGACCCAAAAACACTACACCAGAACCCGGCCAGCACCGCCGGCGGAGAAGGTCGCCCCCAAGCATGGTTCTGGTCCTGTGGCATGGGGGTCGCAGGGCCCGTTCCCTGACTGTGCGTGCCTGCGGGGTTGGTGGCCACTGACTGGCACGGTGTGGACTTAGTGTAGGGACCCATGTGTATCAGATACCGGCACGAGGTACATGGGGCAGTATGGCTTGATCAATTCATACACAAAATTCTGATGTGTTTTTTATTTAGCCTAGCGGCACTAGTATCAGCCATAGGTGTGAGGTGCAGCACTCTGTTTCTTCCCTGAACCGCATTTTGTTTCTCTCTTTTCTCCGTGTATTGCACTCCTCCTGGTGAGACCCACATGACCGCAATTAGCAGGAGACACCTGAGTGCACATGGTTTTAATCCCTCCTGTTTTTTCCCATTCTGTTTGCTGCAGCTATGGTGAGTGTAATACCTTATCCAGACTTGTGCTGCTTGGGGGCGACCTTCTCCGCCGGCGGTGCTGGCCAGGTTCTGGTGTGGTGTTTTTGGGTCTGGTCCTGTGGCATGGGGGTCGCAGGGCCTTCCCATGGCCCCCGTTCCCTGGCTGTGCGCGCCTGCGGGGTTGGTGGTCACTGACCGGCACAGTGTGGACTTAGTGTAGGGACCCATGTGTATCAGATACCGGCACGAGGTACATGGGGCAGTATGGCTTGATCAATTCATACACAAAATTCTGATGTGCTTTTTATTTAGCCTAGCGGCACTAGTATCAGCCATAGGTGTGAGGTGCAGCACTCTGTTTCTTCCCTGAACCGCATAACTACTATAATACTGCTCCCTATATACAAGAATATAACTACTATAATACTGCCCCCTATATACAAGAATATAACCACTATAATACTGCTCCTATATACAAGAATATAACTACTATAATACTTCTCCTATATACAAGAATATAACTATAATACTTCTCCTATATACAGGAATATAACTACTATAATACTGCTCCCTATATACAGGAATATAACTACTATAATTCAGGAAAAAAGACACGTAGTAGCACTCACCCGTACTTCAGCTTAGCAGCTTTATTGCATCCATAGGTAGCGGGGAGGGGGAAGGTTCAGGTGTGTTCGCGTCCTGGGACGGCTGTTTCGGACGTAGAAGTACGGGTGAGTGCTACTACGTGTCTTTTTTCCTGAACTGTAGTACACCTTATCTCTGTGGTTTGCACCCCCGCCCAGCAGCCATATCCACATTCATTGTCTGGCTCAGGACCGTTCCACAGACCCATTCCATACAGTGCAACATTTGGAGCGGTGCAGGTCTCTACATCTCACAACCCACAATAACTACTATAATACTGCTCCTATATACAGGAATATAACTACTATAATACTGCTCCTATATACAAGAATATAACTACTATAATACTGCTCCTATATACAGGAATATCACTACTATAATACTGCTCCTATATACAAGAATATAACTACTATAATACTGCTCCTATATACAGGAATATAACTACTATAATACTGCTCCTATATACAAGAATATAACTACTATAATACTGCTTCTATATACAAGAATATAACTACTATAATACTGCCCCTATATACAAGAATATAACTACTATAATACTCCTGTGTCTTCTATGTACATTTTGGGAGATTTATCAAACATGGTGTAAAGTGAAACTGGCTCAGTTGCCCCTAGCAACCAATCAGATTCCACCTTTCATTTTCTAAAGAGTCTGTGAGGAAAGAAAGATGGAATCTGATTGGTTGCTAGGGGCAACTGAGCCAGTTCTACTTTACACCATGTTTAATAAATCTCCCCCATTGAGTATACTGCATAGTGAATGTGGTGTAGGTGCAGGTGCTGACAATGACAGGTGTTTAGTGTATGTCATTGCGGGCTTGGTCTGTTACATCTCTGCATTATTTAGTATTGTATAGTGTACGTGACATCTCACAGAGGCCTAGAAGTTTCTATCACTAATAATTTGTATTTCTCTATCACATGTTTGCAAATCTGTTGCGGCGATCGGTTTCTCAATGACAAATGGAGCAATAATATATGTCAAAAGCAGAGATAAAGAGACATACAGTGCTGTAGTGTCAGTCTCAGCTTAGTCAATATTCCTGTTACAACACTCTAAGCTGAAACTGGCATTAAGAGATATATTATATACATTTCCTATTCAACCTCATGCTGTTTTGCTCCCTGGTCTGACTGACGTAATATTTTGATTTCAGCTCTTGCATGGTACATGATTGCTTATGGTCATAACAAGGTCATCGGACATCGGAGCTTCCGTAATAACTCGTTCCATTCGACATTAGATTCCATGGGAACCTGCCAACTGTACCAGGTAGGTAAAAGAGTTAAAACCTACAGGCCCATTAATCATAGAACAATAATATAGGGCTGGATGAAGGTTGGTGCAGGTCTCATTTATAATTGTTTCAAACAATTTCCCTCCATGCCATAGTACCAGAAATGATTACCTTACCCCCACAAACAGCTTTAAAGTCTTGGCCACCAGGTATTCCACTTCTTTGCCATGTTTTGTCCACTGTCTGTTGTCGGGGAAATCTGTCTCTAGTAAAAGATAAACCAGGACAGAACACAGAAAGTGGGGTGGGGCTTAGCATGTGCTCTGTGCAGGAGAGGTGGAGAGAAAACACAACCCTGGGGGGTAGGCAAACTGCAGCTTCCTCCATCCTCCAGAGGATCTGCACTGTACACAAAAGGTAAATCAATGCACAGCAGCAGTGGGTCAGTGCTAAGTACATGGTTGTTTCGTTTAAAAATAGCACCCCACCTGCCTTCAGGTTGAGTGTGGTATCACAAATTGACTCTATTAATTTGAACTGAGTTGAAATACCACACACAAACTGGTGCTGTTTCTGGAAGAAAGAAGCTATGTTTTTCTAATGCTGGATAACCCCTTTAACTCTTCTCTGAGTTCTCTTTTCAAAACCTTTTTTACATATCAGGGACAGTTTCATAGGTTTTTCCTACAATGTCAAACCAATTGTGCATCATAGGAATAGTCCCGTGTCCTGGACCCTGGACCCTGAGTCCCGTGTCCAAACCAGACACCGACATCCACGTACTGTATGTGAGCCGAATAACAATGAGCTGTGCCAGCGAACAACCTCGGCTCTGCTGCATCTGTACAGTTTACGCAGTGTTAGGCTATGTTCACATGTTGTATGAGACTGGCCGTTCTGTGGCCCGGACGGGTCACGGAACGGCCGATCTCAGAAAAGATCATCCCGGTCAGTACTGCAGTACAGTACAGTACAGCCAGATGATCTTTAGCGCCGCTGAGTTCTGATGCTGGTGCATCCGTGAGCGCAGGCATCAGTACTCCCCACAGCACACAATGGAGCATGCGGCCGCAGCCACTCGCTCTATTGTGTGAACCAACAGGGACATGTCAGTTTCCTACGCCGCCGCTAGGGATCCCGGACGGATTGTATACTATGTGCATACGCTCCCGACAGGATTCCCTGCAGCACTACATAAGTATCACAGAAATCACGGATGTTGTAACAACGGCCATGATTTCTGCGGAACGTGCGTAGTGGGAACATAGCCTTAGGAAGCAAACCCAACATAAGGTCTGAACATATGCTGAAATATTCTCCATACTCTACAAAACATGTGAGTTTCCTGTGAGCAATTGTTTACTCTGGTTTAATCATTGGGGTTGGTCATCCTGTTAAAGAACACCTACTCATTAGACCACGTCTAAAATAGAAGCGGACTCATTAGGTCATAAAAATTCATCAAGAAAAAGCTAATTGTAATAATTATCTCATTAATCTGTTCTGTAATGTGCTGTAATAAATATAGGGAAAGCCTCAGTACACAGATGGCACATCTGGCGGCACTATTACAGGCCTGTCTTTACTGCAAGGGTCTGTGTACCATAGGGACTATATACATGACTGCAAGGGCCTATGTACCATAGAGACTTTAAATGTTATTGCAAGGGTCATTGTCCAATAGAGACTATATAAATGACTGCAAGGACCTGTGTACCATAGAAACTATATAAATGACTGCAAGGGCCTATGTACCGTAGAGACTATATATGTGACTGCAAGGGCCTATGCACCATAGAGACTATATAAGTGACTACAAGGGCCTATTTACCATGGAGACTATATATGAGACTGCAAGGGCCTATGCACCATAGAGACTATATATGTGACTGCAAGGGCCTATGCACCATAGAGACTATATATGTGACTGCAAGGGCCTATTTACCATGGAGAATACATATGTGACTGCAAGAGCCTATGTACCCTAAAGAATACATATGTGAATACAAGGGCATATGAACCATAGAGACTATATAAGTGACAGTAAGGGCCTATGTACCATAGAGACTATACTGTATATGTGACTACAAGGGTCTATGTACCATAGAGACTATAAATGTTAATATGTGACTGCAAGGGCATATCTACCATAGAGACTATATATGTGACTGCCCATTTGGAGATGTGGCTGCCCTTTTCATGTTGGGATTGCCACTATTTTAATAGTCAGTAACAGGGATCAAGAAAATTGGATTGGGCCACTAGGGCAGCCTATACAAGAAATCAATCCTTACATCTGAAAAGCACCTATTAAGTCTTGGTCACTAGGTGTCTCACTTCTCTGTAATTTGTCGCCTACTACCTGACGCCGGGTGAAATCTGTCTCTAGTACAAGACAAACCAGGACAGAGCACAGGAATTGGCTGGGGCTTAGCATGTGCTATGCTCAGGAGAGGGGTAGAGAAGAAGGCACCAACTGAAACAGCATTGAGCCACCAGGACATCCCATGACAGGTAGTTAGGATTCTGGTATAGTCCTTCTTCTATGTATACACTGATTTAATCATACAGTATATCTAAAAGCCACACGTTTTAAGGTGCATCTTTTCATTCTTTCTAATGGATCAGTCTGCCAAGGAGCGAAACATTGCTTTATGTGGACTATACTGGTGTAATAGAGAAAGTTAGAGAGTAGGTACTGTTTGGATGGGCAGGCTTCAAATGCATAGTAGTAATAAGAGTACACCACCCAATAGTCCACCATGTAACTATTTGAAGACAGAGAAAGAAACTAAGATAATTCAAGTTTTCCATAATTTCTTCATAAAAAGTCTAGGTGGTATGGACTAAAGGTCATACGCAAATGTGAATGAGAGCTACAGTATTCCAGAGCTGTGATAACTTTGTTATACATGGACTCCAAAACGATTCTTCCTGAAAATGTCATAAGCACCATTTTATTAAATCAATGACAGGAAGAGGTTACACTCTACAGGAGACAGGTCCCCACCCATTAGAGCTTAAAGGGGTAGTGCGGCGGTAAACAATTATTCACTAAATAACACACATTACAAAGTTATACAACCTTGTAATGTATGTTATGTTAGTGAATGGCCCCCTTCCCCGTGTTCCCCCCACCCACGCTAGACCCGGAAGTGTAGTGCTCTATACTCACCTGATTCGTGTCGACCCTTGTCCGGCATCTTGTGACAATGATGTTATCTTCGGGCCGAACCGCTCCGACCGTCCCTCATGCTGGCCGCCCTCTGCCGCGTCATCAGCTGCTCAGCCGCGACCGGCTGAGCATAACTGTGCTCAAACCATCGCGGCTGAGCAGCTGATGACGCGGCAGAGGGCGGCTGGCACTGGGGACGGTCGGAGCAGTTTGGCTGGCCGCCCGAAGATGACATCATTGTCACAAGATGGCGGACAAGGGTCGACACGAATCAGGTGAGTATAGAGCACTACACTTCCGGGTCTAGCGTGGGTGGGGGGGGAACACGGGGAAGGGGGCCATTCACTAACATAACATACATTACAAAGTTGTATTACTTTGTAATGTGTGTTATTTAGTAAATAATTGTTTATCGCCGCACTACTCCTTCAAGCCCCTATTACACGGGGCGACTAGAGGAGTTTGCTCCTTGTTCCCCACTCACTGCTGCCGCTATTACACGCGGCGGCAGTGAGCAGGTAAGTGCAGGGTAGGCCGCAGGGAGGTGCGGGGGGGCTGCCCGGGTGATTGCCAGACGGCCAAATACGGACGATAATCGTTCCTTGTAATAAGGCCTTTACACTCTACAGGAGGGAGGACCCTGCCCATAAGAGCTTACACTCTACAGGAGAGAGGCCCCTGCCCATAGAGAAGTCCTACAGATGGGATGTAATATGTAAGGATGAGGGTTGTAAGGAGAGGGTAGAGAATATGTTGGGTTGGTATATAGAAATGAGCGCATACATGTGTGATGGTGCAACCTTCTGGAGAGGGGAATATTCAGTGACAACCTCATCTAAAGCTATCTGATGGAGAACAGGGCATCAGCGAAACGCCCCAATAGTCAGTATATCCACCCATGAACACGTATCCACATTATCCTGACCAAAATATTTGTACAGTACAGCCATATGACCCAATTGTGAATGTGGCGGGGAATCCGCTGAGCAAACATTGCCCTAATCAGCCTTCACGTTGGGTTGACTTTCTCTTATGTGGATAACGTGATGGAGTCGGACGTTGGTCGGGGTGTGTCCATCCTGTTTTTCCTCCGGAGCCTGTCCAGCCACACAATAACCTCTTCTCCCAGATACCCTCACAATGCGCTCATCATGGCTGTTCTTTCTTGTAATTACTTTCTATTCAAGAAATAACAATGTGTGGAGTAACTTTACATATACAAGAGGTGAGGTCACCACTCGCCGAACCAGAATCTATAGATAACGTGTGAATTACTGCCCTACACGGCCCTAATTGTTATCATTACATACATACGCCCATTCTCCTGCTTACAGTGCTTGCAGATGACACTTGACGTGAGTCATTGGTTCCAAATATAAGATAGCGCTGCAGAGGGTTATAAAAGCCGTATGGATACAGACAAAAAGTAATGTATAGATATGGCTAATAGCGGTTCATAAGAACCCAACGTTCTCTAAGCTCTAGGCGTAAATAGTCATTATGGTCCAGGACTTTGTCGTATTCTATCATTATCTGCAAAGCCGTAGCTATAGGGGGTAACTAGGTGGCAATCACACTGGTGCCTCAGTATCCGAGAGGGTCTCTTTGCCGCATATTATAAATGCCGTATGGTAAGTGGTGGTACTGGCCATGTTATAGATTTATACTTTTGACTATATGGTCACAAAAGATATTCTATGGTCACATAAAAGTTGAAATGACGAGCAGTAGACGTCCTTGTAGGGGATGGTAGGGATCTATCTTTTGGGGAAGTTCTGGAGCTCCTTGAATTTTTCTTAGAGGTTTCTTATGCAGTGGGAGAGAGCCCTATTGTGCAAATTATCGTTATAACGTACACATTTAAACAATAATAATTTTGTGTAAATGCAGGCAACGAACAAAGGGCAATCGTTCATCATTCACTAATCGTTCAGTGTAATTCCACATCTTTCCTTCATTTGCCGGGATCAGATGGAGTAAAGGATTGTAGTAGCTAACAACCGTCGTTCTGTGTAATATGGTGAACAATTTCAGGTTAATGACAAACGTTCTCTGTTGCGATCGTTATTCGTTAAAAATCACTTTGTAGAATAAGACCCTAAGGGCCAAGCAATGAATGGTACCAACCACTTTGATAGCTATAGTGGAACTGCATCATATACAAACTAGGGTAAGGGAAATTGGCAGAAAAGGACATTGAGGGGTGTTATTCACCCATCTGGGGTCTCTGGGACTCTGTGGGTCCTCCTGCCCCTGGCTATTTACACACCCTGGAAGTGCTATTCCCGTTCTCTAAGAGTCCTTTTTACCCGGTCCAATATGGGGTCGTGCAAGGACGCAAACAGGCGCAGATCAGCGAGAAGGAGCATTTCTAGCAACCTTTCTTGCCGATAATCAGCCGGTCTAAGAGGGTCTTTAGTCTTGTACTGCGTCACCTCAGTTCTCGGCATGGTGCATAGTGCCTCTGGTGTGGTGCCCAGACAGTAATTATTTTTTGTACCCCACCTCCTGCCCACCACATGTTTCATGGTGAAATCCATTGCAACATTGAGTGGGGGGACTGGAGAAGGGTTGCTAAGGGCCCTATTGCACGGGACGATTATCGAACAATCGCTAGATGGTTCATAATTGAAAGATAATCGTTTCATGTAGTAGCAGATAATAATTAAATGACCACGAGAAATCGTTGGTTGCTTGAAAGACTTTGGTCCTATTTTTATCATTTGCAAATTGTTCGCACATCATTCGGTGTAATAAGACGTTGTTAGGTTGTCCCCTCTGAAACAAACGCAGTAGCGACGAAGGGACGACCGCAAGAACTATCATAAGTAACGATCATGTAATTGGGTAGATGATTTCAGTTAGTTCGCCATAGCGGACTTTGAGATTGTTTATTGTTAATCATCGAAGAATTGCTTTGTGGAATAGGACCCCAACTTGTAAGATGTAATATGTATAGGTTGGTGGGGGTCTGACCGCTGGGGCCATGAGAATAGAGGTCGTCCCCGTGAATGAAGCAGTTGAGCACATGGCTGACCACCACTCCATTCACTCTCTATAGATCTCTATGTTCAGAAGTCCCATAGGCAGTGAAGAGATGATGGCCTAGCATGCGTGCTACCGGGGGACAATTGACCTCAGGTCTCATGATTGGTGGGGGTCCTATCAGTCAGTCCCTGACCGATCTGTGGATAGAGAATAATTTATAGGATAACCCCTTTAAAGTAAGAGCTAAGTTGCTATTGATAGAATTCGCATTATATGGGCCAGCAGATCTATTGTGTCTGGTATGCCGGCCATAAAGGACACCGAGGAGGTGTGTAGGAGCATTTTTTCCCAGTGAGTTTATCATCAGGGCTGAAATATGAATCATATCAGGATCCAAATGTATTTGTACTGGATGAAGCCGAGGACCGTAACAAATGAATAGCAGAGGATTGCTGTCATACTTGTAATTGGGGAATTTGCATTGTTTTTCTTCTTGTAAATTAGATCAGGGCAGGATTATTGTGAGGGCAAATGAGGCGAGGCCGGGGCCTCCACCACCCAGGGACCTATTCAAGCACTTGCCAGGACGGACAGCAAACACAGCAGTCTCCTTTATTCAAGGCCCCAATGCTCTGACTGCACTGAAATCCTGACTGTTCACGATTATAAGGGACAATAAGAACACTGCCGTATCCCCCGCGGGCAGGCAGGGGGAGCTAGGGGTGGGGCATCAAGGCAGGGAGGAGGTGTGGCCTTCTCCTGCGCCTCATTTATTAAGATCTGGAAGCAGGTGTAGATTTGGTGGAAAAGGGGATGGGGCCTAATTTAAGATCCGCGTACGAGTACCCGGTCATAAATCCCCCCTTAGGGTATGTTCACAATGAGTAAAAGTGGTGAAATTCCGCAGTGGACCTCTCCACCTCAGGATCCCGCCTGCTTCAGTGTCCCACAGTGTCTCTATGGGAGGGCTCCTACGCTTCCGCTTCTGTGCCACTCCGCTCAAAGAATTGTGTGATGTGTGTGGAGCTGTGGGTGGCCAACATGCTGAATGAAGCAAAAGTTATCTGACAATGTCAAAAGTCGTAACACTTTCCTAGAATCACAAAGAAAAATGTACTATAATAAATGTCGGCTAGGTGTCCTGGAGCGGGGTCATGGCAACACGGGCCTACATCAGGGGGAATGGTTCATATCCTTTCTATCCCATGTATCCCATGACCTCATGTAGGCTCCTGTGGGGTGTCAGCAGAGAGGAGGCAATACTACTAGGCGGTGGGATAGAGAAAACATGAGTTTCCCCCTTAACCCTATCCCAAAGGGGCTGCTTCTATGTTACCCGGCTGGCCAGGTTTACCAGATATGTTTAGGCCTTTGATTCATAATCCTTAGTGACTGTTTTTATGATAACTTTCCCAAATTTTATAAATTTGCCTTTGTAGTACTCTCAGCCAAGGCCCAAGGTTAAAGGGGTACTCCAAAGATTTTTTTTTTCTTTCAGATCAGCTGGTGCCAGAAAATGCCCAAAATTTATAATTTACTTATATATAAAACTCTCCAGTCTTCCAGTACTTATCAGCTGCTGTATGTCCTGCAGGAAGTGGTGCATTTATTCCAGTCTGACACAGTGCTCTCTGCTGCCACCTCTGTCCATGTCAGGAACTGTCCAGAGCAGCAGAAAATCCTCATAGAAAACATCTCCTGCTCTAGACAGTTCCTGACATGGACAGAGGTGGCAGCAGAAAGAACTGTGTCAGACTCGGAGATTATACACCACTTTCTTCAGGACATACAGCAGCTGATAAGTGCTGCAAGACTGGAGATTTTTCAATAGAAGTAAATTACCAATCTTTGGCACTTTCTGGCACCAGCTGATTTGAAAAAAAGAAAAGTACCCCTTTAATTGGGGAACAGGCATTAAAGTGGAACCTAAAGAAGGAATACTAAAGGGGAACCTGGAGCCAGGCTGTATAGAGGGTATTCTTCTGGCAGCGGCACCTATAGAAGGTTCTGACATACAGCTTACAGAGAGTGTTTGCACCTGGGTTAGATTTTGCACCTGTTGGGGGTTTTGATACTGACTCAGTCAGTCCATTGTGACTCTCTACGACGCGTTTCTACCTGGGATCCTGAAGGACAGGTTCTGACACTGTGACTTTGTTAAATATTTGTGTGTGAGTCAACGTGGGCAGACATGGCACCCGCTGCATCATACAGGAAAACCAATGCATTCTTTTTTTTTTTTTTTTCATGGTAACTTAAAAATCACTAGAAAAGGAAGCTGAATGTTGAAGTGATTAGTAACAGGCGCTATTGTCAGCGGTGACTCAGGCCGGGTAATTATCCCCTCTAAATATAGAATCCAAAGAAAGTGATGAACTATTGTCACCTGACTGTACCGTCAATAGGTGGTTGTGTCACCGCGGTCTCCACACAATTATAGGTGGAGGTAGCTAGACCTGTTATTTACTGTGAAATGGTTTGTCTTTAGAGATGAGCTAACCTGGAGCATGCTCGAGTCGATCCGAACCCGAACTTTCGGCATTTGATTAGCGGTGGCTGCTGAAGTTGGATAAAGCCCTAAGGCTATGTGGAAAACATGGATATAGTCATTGGCTGTATCCATGTTTTCCAGACAACCTTAGAGCTTTATCCAAGTTCAGCAGCCCCAGCTAATCAAATGCTGAACGTTCGGGTTTGAATCGACTGGAACCCGAACCCGGTTCGCTCATCTCTATTTGTCTTCTATCACCGGTGTTGGTGAGGTGCCCACCGTTCTGTTAAAGTCACCTGTATTTATTTAGTTGTGTGTAAACTATTTGCAATGGTCTCCAACCTGGGGCTGTTGCAAAACTACAACAGTAGTAGTGGTAGTTGGTGATCACTGCCATAACATCAGTGGTGTCTGTGAAGTTGGCAACTCTGGGATAGTGGGGATAGTTCAAGGCTTCCTGCAAAATGGCGCCCCTCTTCATGGGAAACTGGGGTTGGTATAGGTGGTGTCCCCAGTCGGCATTGACAAGTATTTTCAGATATAGCTTTAGTATCAGTAGCCAGTTGGCATGTATGTAGATCAGGGATGGCACCTCCAGTTGTTGCAAAACTGCAGTTCCCATTATGCCTTTACAGCAAAGGCCAAGATTTGGCTTTCCGGGCATGATAGAAATTGTAGTTTTGCAACAGATCCACAGAACTGCAACAGTACTGTGATATCTAGGACGAAAAAGGGGCCAAGGAACCCATGCCTTTCTATGCATAACAGCAGGCCCGCTTCTGCCATGAGGCGGAATGAGCCTTCCGTCTCAGGCGGCAGATTTTGCGGTCCGGCAGGAGGCAGCATTATGTCCCTCCTGCTGTCATTTTTGTTAAGTATCACTTAACAAAAATGACAGCGGCCGCTCACCTGTCCCTTCGGCTGCACTCTCCGCTGTCTCCACATCCCGGCAGGTCCCACGACGTTACCCTGCAGCTGTCATCGACCTCCAGGCTATGGTGAGTGCCCGGGGTCGGTGGGGGACGCACTGGGGTGATCGGTTGTTGCGATTTGATGCTGTGCGGGTGTCGCATCAAACCGCAACCCCCCCCCCCCCGGCGGCCCTGCGCGACCCAATCACCCCACTCAAGCACCACAGCCTGGAGGTCTATGACAGCTGCAGGGTGACATCGCGGGACCTGACGGGATGTGGAGACAGCGGAGAGCGCAAGCCGGCTGCGGTGTGGGAAAGGTGAGCGGCAGGCTGGAGGGGGGGGGGGGGAGTGCGCGATGCCGGCCATCATTCAGGGGGCTTCAGGTGGCAGAGACCCCAGGATCGGTCCTGCATAACAGTGCTGCTGGCCTCAGACTCTTGAAGTTGTCCCCCTACCAAATCTGAACTACTGAGCCCTATCATACCCAATACATTGCCCTAGGTCCCATTCATATCATGATTTTTTGGGTACATTACCACTATACATTGGGATAGCAGCAAAAAGTTATGCCAACACATATTGTAGCATAGTGGCGGCAGGCCTATTGAATTAACAAGGTCCTCCGCAGAATAGGCTACCAATGGTTGGGTCTTGATTGGCTGTGAATACTTGTACTGCAGTACATCAGCACCTTTGCTACATAAGGAATACAGCCAACTGCTTCCGGCTCTGTTTATACTGTAGTGCGGGCATCAAACTGCTGATCGGCAGGGGAGCCTGGGGTCGGAAACTATTGATAGACTATCAGTTGTTTTGTCCTGGACAACCCCTTTAAGTGACTATGGTCAATCTACCAAATGTAGTGGCTAGTAGACTACATTGGTCAATTGGTACACTGTCATATAGCCTGTGCTGTTGATGTTTTCAGAGAGCATGATATGAATGGGACCTTGAAAGTGCCAAGTCTAACCTGAAGAAGAGTCATTTCTGCACAACTACTTGGGACATTTCGGGGGTTGTGTCATGTGAAACACTTTAAGTTGAACTGCTTAGAAAGCCCACAGATCGCTATTATCTAGGCCCTGTGTTGGACTTTGGAAGACTTAGCTAACTTAGGTCTTCACTAGTGTGGAGTGGACCTGTCAAACGTTTCGGGTTTGGCAATGTTCCGTGGCTGCAGAAAGTGGATGGATACTGTACTGGGAGTCTTGTAACATGGATATAGCCATACGCCTTAGGCTGTAGCCATGTTTTCCCGGCAGCCATATGGCAGTATCCATCTTCTGCAGCCGCAGGAAATCAAACCCTGAGCATTCAGGTTCGGAGAATGTTGCTGAACTCGAATCGTTTGACAGGTCTGCTCAACACTAGTCTTCGCTCACCAACAAGAGAATTCTATAAACGGCAAGCTGTATCATTCTATATTTGTGGTGGATTAAAGTAGTTTCAAAAAATTGTATATCTCCAAGGTTCTAGCAGGTCAGTGGGGATTACAGAAACATGTTCAGTTCCAGGACCATGGATGGACCAAGCCAATGATGTATTTATGTTCTCCGTGTTGGTTGGGTGACCTCTTTGACCTCCTACAACATTGGTTGCGTTTTTTCCTACATTGCTGTTACATAAGAGTCTGGAGACACTGCCGACACAGGGACAAATGAGGATGAGTATATTTTCTGTAAAAGAAAAAGTTTCTGCTGAATTTTCCTGAAGTATCACCATATTTAGGTAATAAATTGCAAGCTGTGGGGCTGATCTAATGTTTTCACAGTGACTTTACTTGTGCCAGGCGTTGGGCAGAATTTCAGAGGATGCTTTCATAGTTTGGAATCTGAGCTTTAAATCCATCTCGAGCTGCCAAACCGGGATCATCCCTGGCACACGTAATATAGCAACATGTGTGTTAAATAAAGGGACAATAAACTAGGTTACAAAATAATCTGCTCGTAAAATACGCCTGCGAGATAATCACCAAACACCTACTACAACAGCCATGTACAGGAACGAGACGATGGGAGGGATCAGGGCCGTTTCTAAGTAATTTGAACTACAGGGCGAATCTTGCTAAAATCGCCCCCCCCCCCCCCCTCAAGTGATGTCGGGGGGGGGGGGGGGTGCAGTGGCGGTTGTTACTAGGGAGAAGTAGTGTGTGTATCACGGCTTAGTACAGTGTTATTCAACCCTTTTCAAATTGGGGCAAAAAAGTCATTCAGTAACTCACAGGTGACGTCTTCTTTGATCTGAGGCGTCACTTTCCCTTTTCCTCTCCATCTGGCCCAGACCTCCATGACGATTTCTTCCAGCTACAATTCATCTCTTTTGAACCTGCCAGACAAACATCTTAGGCTCCGCACTTTTACAACTTCCACTTTTTTTGTGTCTTGTGCAGTAAAGTTAGTAGCTATGTGGGTTACCCCCTGTATGTAGGATCCCCTGCTGTACCCCCCATATGGTAATAATCCCACCTATGCCCCTATATAGTAACATCCCCCTGTGTTGCATCCAGCATAGTATTAATCCCCCCTGTGCTGTACCCATAGTAATATCCCCCTGTGCTCTGCCCCTTAGTAATATCCCCCTGTGCTCTGCCCCTTAGTAATATACCCCTGTTCTCTGCCCCTTAGTAATATACCCATGTGCTCTGCCTCTTAGTAATATCCCCCTGTGCTCTGCCCCTTAGTAATATCCCCCTGTAATCTGCCCCTTAGTAATATCCTCCTGTGCTCTGCCCCTTAGTAATATCCCCCTGTGCTCTGCCCCTTAGTAATATATTCCCCTGTTCTCTGCCCCTTAGTAATATCCCCCTGTGCTCTGCCCCTTAGTAATATCCCCCTGTAATCTGCCCCTTAGTAATATCCTCCTGTGCTCTGCCCCTTAGTAATATACCCCTGTGCTCTGCCCCTTAGTAATATCCCCCTGTAATCTGCCCCTTAGTAATATCCCCCTGTGCTCCCCCCTTAGTAATATCCCCCTGTGCTCTGCCCCTTAGTAATATACCCCTGTGCTCTGCCCCTTAGTAATATACCCCTGTTCTCTGCCCCTTAGTAATATCCCCCTGTGCTCTGCCCCTTAGTAATATCCCCCTGTAATCTTCCCCTTAGTAATATCCCCCTGTACTCTGCCCCTTAGTAATATCCCCCTGTAATCTGCCCCTTAGTAATATCCTCCTGTGCTCTGCCCCTTAGTAATATACCCCTGTGCTCTGCCCCTTAGTAATATCCCCCTGTAATCTGCCCCTTAGTAATATCCCCCTGTGCTCCCCCCTTAGTAATATCCCCCTGTGCTCTGCCCCTTAGTAATATCCCCCTGTGCTCTGCCCCTTAGTAATATACCCCTGTTCTCTGCCCCTTAGTAATATCCCCCTGTACTCTGCCCCTTAGTAATATCCCCCTGTGCTCTGCCCCTTAGTAATATCCCCCTGTTCTCTGCCCCTTAGTAATATCCCCCTGTGCTCTGCCCCTTAGTAATATCCCCCTGTGCTCTGCCCCTTAGTAATATCCCCCTGTACTCTGCCCCTTAGTAATATACCCCCCTGTTCTCTGCTCCTTAGTCATATCCCCCTGTGCTCTGCCCCTTAGTAATATCCCCCTGTGCTCCCCCCTTAGTAATTTCCCCCTGTGCTTTGCCCCTTAGTAATATCCCCCTGTGCTCTGCCCCTTTAGTAATATCCCCCTGTTCTCTGCCCCTTAGTAATATCCCCCTGTGCTCTGCCCCTTAGTAATATCCCCCTGTTCTCTGCCCCTTAGTAATATCCCCCTGTGCTCTGCCCCTTTTTAATATCCCCCTGTGCTCTGCCCCTTAGTAATATCCCCCAGTGCTCCCCCTTAGTAATAACCCCCTGTCCCCCCCATAGTAATATCCCCCATTCCCCCCCTATAGTAATATCCCCCAGTGCTCCCCCTTAGTAATATCCCCCTGTTCCCCCCCTTAGTAATATCCCCCAGTGCTCCCCCCTTAGTAATATCCTGCTCCCCCCCAAGTTATTATATTCCAAAGTGCTCCCCCCTTTAGTAATATCCCCCTGCCCCCCCATAGTAATAATCACACCTATTCTGTCACCATATTAATAATCCCCCTGTGCTCCCCCCCCCTCCCAAAAAAACAACAACATACAAACAAACATTATACTCACCTTACAGCAACATCCAGCGGGTCCCTGTCTCCTCTTCAGCCTGCAAAGAGCAGGCCGCCGCCCCCGCACACATCTTCTCCATCCAGCAGGCTCAGTGATATGAGGGAGAGGATGTGTGAGGGGGGCGGCAGCCTGACAGGTGCTGAGCGCTCTGAGGAGCGCGGTCCTGGAGGGGGGAGCTGAGAGATCAGCTGATCGGGCGGCCGGGGTGAGTTATGAGGCGGGCGGCCTGGGCGAGCGATGAGGCGGGCAGCCGGCCAGCCGTCCGGGGGTGCCACCAGCGCCCTCAAGCTGTCGGCGCCCTGTGCGTTGGCCCGGCCCGCCCGCCTCTAGAAACGGCCATGGGAGGGATGACGGGTTACTGTTTACTGACTAGGAACAAAAATAAGTGGTCCATGGTGTTCTGTGTCCGATTCCTTGGAGCTCACTGGTTTATTGCGTTACCTTATAATGGTCAGTGGTTTAACGCAATATCATATGGCATCCAATGTAGAAAGGTTCCACAGCTCCTTGTGGTAGTAGGAAAAAACTTTATTGGTACATACAAAAATGAATAAAAACTGGTTAAAACCGCGCCGACACGTTGCGGAGGCAGCCCTCCTTAATCATGGCAATAAGTATATTACATAGTGAACCTTTATATAGTTTGTAGGATGTACCTGTTACCACTAACCCCTCCCCCAGAAAGGGTGGGGGGGGGGAAAGAGGGAGAGGAACGCCCCCCTCGGAAAAGAGTGCCGAGGAACTGCAAATAATGCATGGCAAATAACAAATAACAAATGACAAATAAGTAATAAATGTATGGTAACAAAACATGTAGGTAACAACCAGGCATATTGCAGTGAAGAGCCTGGTTGTTTCCCCCACCCCTTCGCCCGATAGTCTCGGGCATCGGCTCCTTACTTGAACCTCTATGCACATGGCTAGATACCCTTTTACAGCCGTTGGCCACACGCAGCATAGGGTTCATCCGTGACAGCAAAAGTCTTCTTGCCGCATTGGATGGACTGCCACCCATACATGATGCCACCTGGCTGTCATGTGATGTGGTGGCACTCTACCCATCATTGCCACATGACCTCTCCATCACTGCATTATCATACCATCTGCACAAGTACGGCAATTACAGTAATGCCCTCTGTACGTACATCCTGGAAGTCACATACTTTTTACTGTCCAATAACTTTTTCCAGTTCAGAGATGAATTTTTCCTTCAGGTCAGGGGCTGCCCTATGGGGGCTGCTTTTTCCCCGTCGCTCGCCAATATCTACATGTCATACTGGGAGGAGGTCGTCCTGCACAATGTACACAATCCATACCGCGGACTCAGGGGCGTAGCTAATGTCTCTTGGGCCCTGGTGCAAGAGGTCAACTTGGGCCCCCCCCCCCCCCTTTCTCGATGCTATTGGTAGATATATATCTCAAGACTGATATTACCAATAATACCAGTATACAGGAAATATCACCGTACATATTACCGCCATACTGTTACTAAACAAATCCTGTTTACTGAGACCCATATTACCAGTACACAAGGGGAAATATTACTGCCACACCACAACCCTCACCACCATATTGTTACTGACCAAATCCAGTATACTAAATCCAATAAAACACAGTACCAGATAACAACAAATAATACCACCACATACTGACTAACACCACTGCTGCTACTGACTAATACCACCACATACTGACTAACACCACCACTGCTACTGAATATAATCCTCTGTACATAGACCAATATCACCTCATCCAGTCATATAGAGGTGGATGCAGCTCCACACAGGCTCTATACACCATATAAATTACAGTGCAGTTATATCAAGTGACTCACAGGGGACGTCTTCTCTGATCGGAGTTCTTCCCTTTTCATCTTCTTCTCCATCTGCCCTGGGCCATTATGAGAACGTCTGAGCCACGAATCCACAGAATCTGCCAGACAGACATATTAGTCTCCTCACACTGACACCATCCTCATCTCTATACACACTGCACATCTGTATTGGCCTCTGTACGCCCTCATTTAGTAGCTAGCCCTGACACTATGTGATCCCCTTATAGTACATATCCCCCTCTGTGCATGCCCTATTGTATACACCCCCCATGTAGTCCACCTTATAGATGGCCCCCCAATGTTTCCCCCTTATAGATGCCCCCCATGTTATCCCCCATATAGATGCCCCCCATGTTATCCCCCACATAGATGGCCCCCCATTTTATCCCCCTTACAGATGCCCCCCATGTTGTCCCCTCCTCCTGCCCCTTCATCACCATACTACTACCCCTTTCATCCTCCTGCCCTCCATCATCATACCACTACACTCTTCATCATCCTCTTGTTCCTTCATCATCATACCACTACACCCCCATCATCTTTTGTTTCATCATCATACCACTACACCCCCATCATCCTCTTGTTCCATCATCATCATCATACCACTACACCCCCCATCATCCTCTTGTTCCATCATCATCATACCACTACACCCCCATCATCCTCTTGTTCCATCATCATCATACCACTACACCCCCCATCATCCTCTTGTTCCATCAGCATCATACCACTACACCCCCATCATCCTCTTGTTCCATCATCATCATACCACTACACCCCCCATCATCCTCTTGTTCCATCAGCATCATACCACTACACCCCCATCATCCTCTTGTTCCATCATCATACCACTACACCCCCATCATCCTCTTGTTCCATCATCATACCACTACATCCCCATCATCTTTGTTCCATCATCATACCACTACACCCCCATCATCCTCGTTCCATCATCATCATACCACTACACCCTCATCATCCTTTTGTTCCATCATCATCATACCACTACACCCCCCATCATCCTCTTGTTCCATCATCATCATACCACTACACCCCCCATCATCCTCTTGTTCCATCATCATCATACCACTACACCCCCCATCATCCTCTTGTTCCATCATCATCATACCACTACACCCCTCATCATCCTCTTGTTCCATGATCATACAACTACACCCCCATCATACCACTACACCCCCTATCATCCTCTTGTTCCTTCATCATACCACTACACCCCCCATCATCCTCTTGTTCCTTCATCATACCACTACACCCCCCATCATCCTCTTGTTTCATCATCATACCACTACACCCCCATCATCCTCTTGTTCCATCATCATCATACCACTACACCCCCCATCATCCTCTTGTTCCATCATCATCATACCACTACACCCCCATCATCCTCTTGTTCCATCATCATCATACCACTACACCCCCATCATCCTCTTGTTCCATCATCATACTACTACACCCTCATCATCCTCTTGTTCCATCATCATACCACTACACCCCCATCATCCTCTTGTTCCATCATCATACCACTACACCCCCATCATCCTCTTGTTTCATCATCATACCACTACACCCCCATCATCCTCTTGTTTCATCATCATACCACTACACCCCCCATCATCCTCTTGTTCCATCATCATCATCATACCACTACACCCCCATCATCCTCTTGTTCCATCATCATCATACCACTACACCCCCATCATCCTCTTGTTCCATCATCATCATACCACTACACCCCCCATCATCCTCTTGTTCCATCAGCATCATACCACTACACCCCCATCATCCTCTTGTTCCATCATCATACCACTACACCCCCATCATCCTCTTGTTCCATCATCATACCACTACATCCCCATCATCTTTGTTCCATCATCATACCACTACACCCCCATCATCCTCGTTCCATCATCATCATACCACTACACCCTCATCATCCTTTTGTTCCATCATCATCATACCACTACACCCCCCATCATCCTCTTGTTCCATCATCATCATACCACTACACCCCCCATCATCCTCTTGTTCCATCATCATCATACCACTACACCCCCCATCATCCTCTTGTTCCATCATCATCATACCACTACACCCCTCATCATCCTCTTGTTCCATGATCATACAACTACACCCCCATCATACCACTACACCCCCTATCATCCTCTTGTTCCTTCATCATACCACTACACCCCCCATCATCCTCTTGTTCCTTCATCATACCACTACACCCCCCATCATCCTCTTGTTTCATCATCATACCACTACACCCCCATCATCCTCTTGTTCCATCATCATCATACCACTACACCCCCCATCATCCTCTTGTTCCATCATCATCATACCACTACACCCCCATCATCCTCTTGTTCCATCATCATCATACCACTACACCCCCATCATCCTCTTGTTCCATCATCATACTACTACACCCTCATCATCCTCTTGTTCCATCATCATACCACTACACCCCCATCATCCTCTTGTTCCATCATCATACCACTACACCCCCATCATCCTCTTGTTTCATCATCATACCACTACACCCCCATCATCCTCTTGTTTCATCATCATACCACTACACCCCTCATCATCCTCTTGTTCCATCATCATCATACCACTACACCCCCCATCATCCTCTTGTTTCATCATCATACCACTACACCCCCCCATCATCCTCTTGTTTCATCATCATACCACTACACCCCTCATCATCCTCTTGTTCCATCATCATCATACCACTACACCCCTCATCATCCTCTTGTTCCATGATCATACAACTACACCCCCATCATACCACTACACCCCCATCATCCTCTTGTTCCTTCATCATACCACTACACCCCCCATCATCCTCTTGTTTCATCATCATACCACTACACCCCCATCATCCTCTTGTTCCATCATCATACCACTACACCCCTCATCATCCTCTTGTTTCATCATCATACCACTACACCCCCCATCATCCTCTTGTTCCACCATCATACCACTACACCCCCATCATCCTCTTGTTCCATCCTCATACCACTACACCCCCATCATCCTCTTGTTCCATCATCATACCACTACACCCCCCATCATCCTCTTGTTCCATCCTCATACCACTACACCCCCATCATCCTCCTGCCCTCCATCATCATACCACTACACCCCCCATCATCCTCTTGTTCCATCATCCTCATACCACTACACCCCCATCATCCTCTTGTTCCATCATCCTCATACCACTACACCCCCATCATCCTCTTGTTCCATCATCATCATACCACTACATCCCCATCATCCTCTTGTTCCTTCATCATACCACTACACCCCCATCATCCTCTTGTTCCATCCTCATACCACTACACCCCCATCATCCTCTTGTTCCTTCATCATACCACTACACCCCCCATCATCCTCTTGTTCCATCATCATACCACTACACCCCCATCATCCTCCTGCCCTCCATCATCATACCACTACACCCCCCATCATCCTCTTGTTCCATCATCCTCATACCACTACACCCCCCATCATCCTCTTGTTCCATCATCATCATACCACTACACCCCCCATCATCCTCTTGTTCCTTCATCATACCACTACACCCCCATCATCCTCTTGTTCCTTCATCATACCACTACACCCCTCATCATCCTCTTGTTCCACCATCATCATACCACTACACCCCTCATCATCCTCTTGTTCCACCATCATCATACCACTACACCCCCATCATCCTCTTGTTCCTTCATCATACCACTACACCCCCATCATCCTCTTGTTCCTTCATCATACCACTACACCCCTCATCATCCTCTTGTTCCACCATCATCATACCACTACACCCCTCATCATCCTCTTGTTCCACCATCATCATACCACTACACCCCCATCATGTCCTTTAAAACAAAAAAATCTTTACTCACCTGAATGGTTCCTCTAGTCTTCTAGTCACGCGCGCTGGCGGGCTTCTCGCGGCGGGGGCGGGGCTTCCCGCGGAGGGGGCGGAGCTTCGCGGGACCTGTCTTTTTGCCTATCTGATGCTCCCAGCCCCGCACGTCAGCCGGCCCCGTCCCAGCCGCCTCTTGTGATCGCAGGCAAAACATTGCTTGCGGTCACAAGAGGAAGTGGGAGGGGAGCAGTACAGTGGCAAGGGGGGGCCTCGCGGGCCCCCCCTTGGTAGCGGCCCGGTCGCGGCGGTCGCCGCCGCGACCGTGGTAGCTGCGCCACTGCAAGCAGCTTCGGGGACACAGCAAGGTGGCATGGGGGGCCCAGCCGGGCCCCCCTGGCTGGCGGGCCGGGTCGCAACAGCGACCGTTGCGACCCCTGTAGCTACGCCACTGCGCGGACTCATCCTCTGGTATGGCAGGTACATCGACGACCTCCTCCTAGTATGGGCGGGCGACGGTGAGAGGGCTAAGAATTTCGTTAAGTACATTAATGGTAACACACTTAATTTAAAATTTACTTTCCAGTACGAAATCCATTCCATTTCCTTTTTGGATGTTTTGTTATCCTTAGAGGGGGGTAAAATTACCAGTACACTATACAGAAAACCCTCTGCGGGCAATGGGATATTACATGCTCACAGCAGTCACCCCAAACATGTAACCAGAAATCTCCCCATCGGGGAATTCATAAGGGCTATACGCAATTGCACTACTGAACAAGCGTACTTGGCCACTGCAACGCAATTGTCTGATAGACTACGTAATCGTGGCTACAGTGTCCATAACATCAACAGAGCACGTAATATCGCTGAGAGTCATGATAGAGCATATCATCTTATAGACAGACGTAAACAAACAGAGCACACAGCAGACCATAAACATCCATTAACTTTCTCTACCCCCTTTAGCCCACAGTTTAGGGACATCCAAACCATCATCACTAAATATATACCTATCTTGTTCCAAGACAAATTGTGCGAACAAGCACTTATAGGGGGGGTCAAGTGTGTAGCCAAGAAGGGCCAAACCCTGGGAAATATGCTGTCTCCATCAATACTTATATCTGACTACCACCCTAAGAATAGGGGAAATTGGCTCAATATGACCGGCTTCTTTAAATGTGCCGCCCCTAGATGCCCAATGTGCATGTTTACAGTTAAAAATCATTCTTTTGTGTCCCACACTACGGGGAGCTCCTATAAGATCAAGAGCTTTATTAATTGCGCCAGTACACATGTAGTGTACTTGGCGGAATGCTCTTCCTGCCATGTCCAATATGTGGGGTCCACTGTAAGGAAACTTAAGGTTCGCTTTGCTGAACACATGCGGGACATTCGCTCCACAACCCCCCTCCTTGGGAGCAAATCTATGTCTGGTTTATCCAGACACTTTCACCAATGTCACGGGGGCGATACCAGTACCCTCAAAATAATAGCTATAGAAAAAGTGAATAAACCCCCAAGAGGAGGAGATTGGGTCAAGTTCCTTAGGAAGAGGGAAGCATACTGGATATTGAACTTGGCCACACGGTTTCCCCAGGGTATGAATCTCAAGACAGATTTATTCTACATCTTTTGAGACCCACATACATATCTATTCTACTTGCTCCGCTCTTCACTGCAATATGCCTGGTTGTTACCTACATGTTTTGTTACCATACATTTATTACTTATTTGTCATTTGTTATTTGTTATTTGCCATGCATTATTTGCAGTTCCTTGGCACTCTTTTCCGAGGGGGGCGTTCCTCTCCCTCTTTCCCCCCCCCCCACCCTTTCTGGGGGAGGGGTTAGTGGTAACAGGTACATCCTACAAACTATATAAAGGTTCACTATGTAATATACTTATTGCCATGATTAAGGAAGGCTGCCTCCGCAACGCGTCGGTGCGGTTTTAACCAGTTTTTATTCATTTTTGTATGTACCAATAAAGTTTTTTCCTACTACCACAAGGAGCTGTGGAACCTTTCTACGTTGGATTTGTACACACGGGATACGGCCCGCATCTCTATCCACGTGCTCCGCTTTTTTCCTGAGACCCGTGTTACGCATGCATCTCCATTCATGTGGGGTGAGCTGATCTCCAAGCCTTTTTACGAATCATATGGCATCCACTAGTATAGTTTACTAGTCCATAGTGTTCAGTGGTTTAGTATCTTGTGTCTCAAGGTGTAGTGTCCTAATTCTTGGTTTCTGATGGTTTTGTATGATATCCCTGGTGTCAATGGTGTAGCTACCATTGAGGCAGACCACGCGACTGCTACGGGGTCTGGGTTCCTGCTACGGTAAGGGGGCCTGGGTTCCTGGCCTGGCGAGATGCGGTCAGCCACCATGGTGGCTACAGGTTACAGAATCCACTGGCAGGGTGCCAGTCTCACTGGTCACCGGGTCAGTGAGTAGACTGGCAGGGTGCCAGTCTACTCACATGACCTGGTGGTCAGCGCAGTCCCCCAGCGGTCTGTTCTTCCACCTCTCCGCACACCAGTGATGTCACTCATGCGCCAGGGGTCTGGGAGGTCAGAATGCTGCGAGACTGTGCCGGCGCTAGGTCATGTGAGTATGTGCATTGGGGGTGGGGGGCACTAAAGGATTCATGTGGCCCTGTACAGTTGCTTTGGGGCCCCATGAATCCTAGCCATGCCCCTTCCTAGTGTCCAAGTGTCTAGAGCCTCAGTACCTGGTTTCTGGTGGCTGAGTGGAAGGGGCCTATTCCACGAAGTGATAATCGGACGAATCGGCCCTGTTCGGCCGATTGTCACTCCGTGGAAGAGAGACAACGATCAGCCGATGATCGTGTCATCGGCTGATTATTTATTTAGGTTCAAACCTAAAATCATCCAGCACCGATGGCGCATCACTGCGTGGTATAGCAATGCGCGGCGGGCGACTGGCGATCTCACAAGCACCATACATTACCTAAGCATGTTGCAGGGCTTCTCCTGCGCTCCTCTTCCTCCAGGTCCCACGTGCAGCAGCAGCTTCGGTGCGGCCTGTCAGAGCTGAGAGACCGCTCAGCCAATCGCTGGCCAGAATCGCTGCGGATGTTGATTGGCTGAGCGGTCTGTCAGCTCAGACAGGCCGCACCGAAGCTGCTGCTGCGTGCAGGATCGGGAGGAAGAAGGAGCGCAGGAGAAGACCTGCAACATGTGTAGGTAATGTATGGTGTTTAAACAAGGGCTGCAAGGACATCGGTAACAATGTCCCTGCAGCCCTCGCTAATCTGGCCGTGTACTAGGCCAAGTAAATGAGCGCTGATCTAGCAGATCGACGTTCGTTTACATTATTGATCGGGCCCCCATTGGCCCATGGAATAGGACCCTAAGGGGCCTATTCCACCGGACGATTATCGTTCAGATTATCGTTAAATTGTTCGAATCTAAATGATAATCGTTCGGTTGAAATGCAGTTAACGATTAACGACCGAACGAGAAATCGTTGATCGCTTTATAAGACCTGGACCTATTTTTATCGTTGCTAGTTCGCAAAACGTTCGCATTGAATAAGACGTCGTTCAGTCATTCGCAGTAGATACGAACGCAATAGCGAAGAAATAGCGAAGAAAAAACGATTGCAAATAAGATCATAAATAACGATTATCGTTCCATGGAAATGAGTGAATGTTTTCAGGTCTTTCGCAATAGCGGTTGTTTGAGATCGCTAATCGTTGACGATTATGCGAACGATAATCGTCTGGTGGAATAGGGCCCTAAGTCTGGTGTACAGGTGTCTGGTGTCCCAGTCCCTGGTCTTTGGTGGTTTAGTATCCTAAGTGTGGTGTCTGGAAGTCTAGTGTCTCAGTTCCTGTTGTCCAGTGGTTCAGTTTCCTAATCCTGGTGCCCAAGCATCTGTTTTCTGGATGTTTAGTATCATAACCTTGGTGTGATACTAGTGTTAGTGTTTCAGCCACAGATTTGCAGTGTTTTAGTATTATAAGCTTGCTGTCTTTGGGTATAGTGTCCTAGGTTTATTATCATAATCCAGGTGTCTAGTGCCCCAGTCCCTGGTTACCAGTGGTTTAGTATTATAGTACCTGGTGTCCAAGTGTATAGTGTCCAATTTAGGCTGGGTTCACACTACGTATATTTCAGTCAGTATTGTGGTCCTCATATTGCAACCAAAACCAGGAGTGGATTAAATACACAGAAAGGATCTGTCCACACAATGGTGAAATTGAGTGGATGGCCGCCATTTAATGGCAAATATGTGCTGTTATTTTAAAACAACGGCTGTTATAGTGAAATAATGGCCGTTATTTACCGTTATATGGCGGCCGTCCACTCAATTTCAACATCGTGTGAACAGATCCTTTCTGTGTATTTAATCCACTCCTGGTTTTGGTTGCAATATGAGGACCACAATACTGACTGAAATATACGTAGTGTGAACCCAAATACCAATCACATCTTGACGGGGGATTATCAGATGACCGGCAGGGGGTCATATGACCAGAGGCAGTTCCGGTTTAATACCAGAAACATAGGGCGAGGATAATGGCGCCGATGATTGTGGTGAGTGCGCTACACCTGGTGTGGGGTGGGTGACTTTGCTGGGGGAATATCTGTGATTGGCTTAGGGATGATTGAGAGGGTGATGATCAGCTGTTTAGCCAAGATGTGATTGGTATTTGGACATATAAAGGAGATAAGCGACCTGATTGCCACTACCCTTGATAAAGCTTGTACGGCGAAACGCAGCGTTGGGTGAGTGGTAGTACTAGGCAGGACATTTTTACACCCAGAGGTCTGAGGTATTATTTTGTGATATATATTTTTTCCTAATTTTTTATTTTGCATTATTGAGATTGCACATAGCTTGCACCTTAGTCTGCACTTGCAGCATTATATACTTATTATTATTATCTTTTAGCACACCCTTTTTTTTTTTTTTTTTGTGCGCACTTCCCGCACCTCTGTGGGTCAAGTGATATACCATCATCTGTTCAGTATATAGAACATATCATATCAACTTTTTCTGCCTTGTATACCATCTGATGTATGTGTTGTATGATTTTCTGCTCCCTTTTTTAATATGTTTTTAAATTATATTTTCTGTATGTAATAATAAAGTATTTTTTGATAAAATTTAGTATTTTGTCCAGCATCTTTTAGTTGTAGGTTATATATATTATCCTGATGTATATGGATATTGGTTATTAGAGGTCCTATTTTTGGCAAATTAACGTAGTGTGAACCCAGCCTCAATGTACTTAGTAGTTTAGAGTTCCTGCGCGCTGTGCATGGTGGCTCAGTGGTTAGCATTGTTCTTTTGCAGTACTGGGTTCTTTAAAGGGATTATCCAGCCCTACAAAAACATGGCCCCTTTCCCCCCTCTTGTCTCCAGGTCAGGTGTGGTTTGCAATTAAGCTCCATTTACTTTAATGGAACAGAGTTTGAAACCCCACCCGATCTGGAGACAAGAGGGGGAAAACTGGCCATGTTTTTGTAGCGCTGGATAACCCCTTTATGGTAGCAGAATCCCCATGGAGTCTGTATTTTCTCCATATGTCGTGTGGATTTTCTTGATGATCTCTAAATTCCTCTAAATATATCCTGGTGTTTAACTCGAAAAGCAGGATAGACTATATATATATATACTAGGACCTTTTTTAGCCTCGTATGGTGCATGCAACTCAGTCCCAGTGCATGATTATGTAGTATCCGTGCTCCTGTCTTATGGTTCCTTGGAGGGGTACTCCAGCAGAAATCTTTTTCTATCAGATCAACTGGTTTCAGAAAGTTATACAGATTTGTAATTTACTTCTATTTAAAAATCTCAAGTCTGACACAATGCTCTCTGCTGCCACCTCTGTCCATGTCAGGAACTGTTCAGAGCAGTAGTTTAACCCTTTCAGGACCAAGGCAAATTTTATGAATATGACCTGTGTCACTTTATTCATCAATAACTTGGGAATTCTTTTACCAATCCTTCTGATTCCAAGATTGTTTTTTTGTTACATATTCTACTTTATGTTAGTGGTAAATTTGAGTTGATAGCTTTAGAATTTTTTTGTGAATAACTCCAAAATGTTGTTAAAAATGTAAAAAAAGGCGCATTCTCTACATTTGAAAGTCTCTGCCAATAAGGAAAATAGTAATACTACATTCATTATTTATTAATTCATATCTATAACATGTCTACTTTATTTTAAAAGCATTTGGTGAACATGCTTTTACTTATTTAGGATGTTAGAGGCCGTAAATGTTTAGTAGCAATTTTCAAAATGTTCGTGAAAATTTCAAACTCAGAAATTCTTTAGGCACCAGTTCAGTTTTGGAGTATATTTTAGTGGCCTGTATACTAAAACCCCCCACAATTCAACCCATTTTGAAATCTTCACTCTTTCAAGTATTTAAATTTACATTAATTCAGTTATTTAACCCTTTCTGCATTTCACAGGAATAACTGCAAAGTAAGAGTGAAAAGTTAAAATTTGCATTTTCTTTCCAGAGATTCCAATGTAATCCTATGTGTTTTTTACAAAACCAATTACCGTTACTGATCCACCAAAGCCAGCAATTGCCGATGCTGGACCCCCTTTGGGGGTCCAGTGGCGGTTACACTAAACTGTCAGCTATCAGCTGAAAGTTTAGTTGCGGCTCCCGGTCACTGTTTTTCTGAACAGCGAGCATCTGAAGCAGGTCAGTAAATGTACTGACTTTTGCTTGAAAGGGTTAAATACCCATAGAAAACCTCTCCAGACACGGACAGAGGTGGCAGCAGAGAGCACTGTGTCAGACGGGAAAGAATACCCTACTTCCTGCAGGACATACAGCAGCTGGTAAGTACTGGAAGACTGGAGATTTTTAAATGGAAGTAAATTACATATCTATATCTTTCTGAAGCCAGTTTATTTGAAAGAAATCAATTTTCACCAGAGTACCCCTTTAAGCCCAACTCTTGGAGATCAGGCAGGGGTTTGAAGGGCCAGGGGTGGGTCATGTAAGATACAACTTAGCACACACATGTATACCTATAGAACCTTTAGAGGAATCTGTGTTGCCTTGGAAGCTGAAAGACAATACAGTGAGAGGTGAGTCATCCATCACCAACTGAGATTACATCTAAGGGTCAAAAGCTACATAGACAAGAGCAACAAGTAAAAAATATCAAGATAAGAATAAAGAATATTACTACACAAGATACATCTCTTGGGACCTTATCAGTCTACGTGTCTCTTTCATACACTCCAAAAAGCTGATATTAAAGATTGAGAAAATTATTGACACATATTTTATCAATCAATTGTGCAATGTAATGCTATGCCGCATGCTATAGTGACTCCGGCATCCAATGGCTGAAAGTCTAATGAAAACCACATCATGCCATAAACAGGGAAGGCTCCCGCAGCTATCGTAAGGGGATGGTCCAGTCGAAAGTTGATGCATAGGTTCTGTAATAATTCTTTATTGTTGTGGATTATATAATACAGATCATCAAGGATAGATCCGGATTTATTCAGACTAGTTTTTTAGACTAGCGAAGCAAGCTTGTCCTTGTACCTGTCCCAGGCTGTCTGTCTGTGTAATGTTTCCTACTTCAAATCCACCATGTATTTCACCAGTGAACATGAAGGTTTTACTGCAGAATCATCAGGGGTTTTACCCCCTGCTGCAATGAAAGAGGCGAAACCCATAGATAATTTTTAAATTTGCTTGAAAATTCCATAGAATGTGGATGAGATCTGTAAAGTCCATTTGCTTGGTACAGTAATACACATAGAGATCAACTATTCAAGATCAGGGGCGGCAGAATGAACAAACCCTTTAAGTCAGCTGACTGCATGTAATCAATTGGGCGTATTCATTCTGATGATCAGTGGTGGCCCCCGATACAGCCATTTTCTATCACTTAGCTTAGGTTTAGGTCATAAACTGTCTTATTCTCGCTATCTGTCTTTGCTTTTTTCGCTATTTGTCAATCTTCCTGTGTGTATTGTACCATATCTCATATGTATATAATGTAATAGTAATATCTAACCTTTGCACAGGCCCTTCCTTCCTACATTTGTGTACACACCAATGGTGAGGCTGTAATGGCTGCAGATGCATTGGTGTAACCCGTAGAGCAGAAGAAGTGGAGATGTTGGGACATTTAGGCTCATTGCTCAATGATCTAATCATATGATTTATCTCATTGTACAGATGAATACTTCCTTTTGTATAATGTAGCTACAATGTCATCTTATACCGCAGCATGTGAAGCCACGGGTAGTTAGGTAACAGGACCTGGTGCATGACACCTATCAGGGTTGGGGGGGGGGGGGGGGGATAAGTGGCCCCAGTTACTGCTTATTTATGATGGACTGGTTCAAACCTCCCTCACCACAAAATTCAATGCACTCCAAGTCCCCATCTCTGTGTATGGTTCTCTTCCAGTGCATTATCCTCGCTAACTAACTGAGAAATTTCCATCACATCCAATCCTGGTCTAATAATGTACACGACTATATTACATACAAGGCTTTCACATTGTGCCATGCTCCAATAGACGCTGTGTAGACCGAGATTTTCCACCATAAAAGTCAATGGTAACAGGTTGTGGACAGGCCTGTATTTAGAGTTCATGCTGCCCTAGGCACCTTGCTTGCTGAGGCGCCCCCCCCCCGGCACTGGCTGGTTACATGCATGGTATATACCCTGGCACTTGGGTGCCGCTCTGCTTGATGCCCGCTATTCTCATCAAACAGACGTGATGGAGGAAGGAAGGAGGCCGGGGACGTCTTAGTTCGGGGGCCGCTTCTGTCCAGTGTGGGACTGGGGCACCTGTGGCCCACCAATATAGAACCAGTGAGACACGACATGCTGACCCCGCTCCTTTCCTGAATTCATCTGTATCTGTGACAAATCCCTACATTTATACAGCTCTCTGGCTATGCTGGGAGTTGTAGTCTCTGAGAGGACAACCCTGTAATAAATCACTGTGTGCTGAGACTCCTGGAGGCTGCAATCTGTGGGTGACTACTATCAGCCCTGAAGGTCCAGCAATACATCTGTCTACGCTGTACTACAACTCCCAGCATATCCTGAGGGCTGCAGACTGTCAGTACATGCTGGGAGTTGTAGTTCCTGTAGCTGTTGTAGTTGGGTCCTAGGTGCATCATACACTGGATGCTTTGTGGGAGATCAGAATACAGAGATCTGTGGGGGCTCAGTGCAGGGAAGTGACCCCAGAACATCACTAATATGGTAGGGGGAGATGTTTTTGTTCTATCCCCTATTAGTGATGTTCTGGGGTCACTTCCCTGCGCTGAGCCCCCACTGATCTATATATTCTTATATGCCACCTAGGGCCCAACTACAACAGCTGCAGGCACTACAACTCCCAGCATGTACTGACAGTATGCAGCCCTCAGCATATGCTGGGAGTTGTAGTGCCTGCAGCTGTTGTAGTTTGATTCTAGTTTAAAAGTTTGTGCTAGTAATAATAATAATAATAATATTTATTTGTATAGCGCCAACAGATTCCGCAGCGCTGTGTACTGTAGTGTACGCGGGGCTGTGTCAGTACACTACCGCAAACCATACACTGACCCATTTAGACCCCAATGGTACACAGGCTCTGCACACTATAGAAGTGTTTACAGTGCAGTTACTAATGACTCACAGGTGACGTCTTCTCCCATTGCCGTTGCTCACTTTTTGCTTTCTTCTCCATCTGGCGCAGCATCATGAAGACTTCTCTGACCACAACTCATCTGCAGGCGGGCAGCTGGGGGGGACTGGGGAAGGGAGGCAGCTGGGGGTGACTGGGGAAGGGAGGCAGCTGGGGGGGGGGGCTGAGGAAGGGAGGCAGCTGGGGGTGACTGGGGAAGGGAGGCAGCTGGGGTGGACTGGGGAAGGGAGGCAGCTGGGGGTGACTGGGGAAGGGAGGCAGCTGGGGGTGACTGGGGAAGGGAGGCAGCTGGGGGTGACTGGGGAAGGGAGGCAGCTGGGGGGGCTGAGTAAGGGAGGCAGCTGGGGGTGACAGGGGAAGGGAGGCAGCTGGGGGTGACAGGGGAAGGGAGGCAGCTGGGGGTGACAGGGGAAGGGAGGCAGCTGGGGGTGACTGGGGAAGGGAGGCAGCTGGGGGTGACTGGGGAAGGGAGGCAGCTGGGGGGGCTGAGGAAGGGAGGCAGCTGGGGGGGCTGAGGAAGGAAGGCAGCTGGGGGGGGGGACTGGGGAAGGGAGGCAGCTGGGGGAGACAGGGGGAAAAGCTGGGGTGACAGGGGGGGAGCAGCTGGGGTGACGGAAAGGGGAGCAGCTGGGGGTGGCAGGGGCAGGGCGAGAATCTGGGGAGGCAGGGGGAGCATCTGAGGGGGCAGGGGGAGCCGCTGGGGTGGCAGGGAGAGGATGGGGGCAGCTGGGGTGGCAGGGGAGAAGCTGTTGGGACAAGGGGAGAAGAGGGAGCAACTGGGAAGCAGAGGAGCAGCTGGGGGCACAGGCAGGGGGAGCAGATGGGGGCAGGGGGAGCAGATGGGGGGCACAGGAAAAGGGGGCAGATGAGGGCAGGGGGGGCAGATGGGGGGCACAGGCAAAGGGGGCAGATGGGGGCAGGGGGAGCAGATGGGGGGCACAGGCAAAGGGGGCAGATGGGGGCAGGGGGAGCAGATTGGGGCAGGGGGAGCAGATGGGGGGCACAGGCAAAGGGGGCAGATGGGGGCAGGGGGAGCAGATGGGGGCAGGGGGAGCAGATGGGGGGCACAGGCAGGGGGAGCAGATGGGGGGCACAGGCAGGGGGAGCAGATGGGGGCAGGGGGAGCAGATGGGGGGCACAGGCAGGGGGAGCAGATGGGGGCAGGGGGAGCAGATGGGGACACAAGCAGGGGGAGCAAATGGGGGCACAGGCAGGGGGAGGAGCTGTGGGGGGGAAGAGGGAACAGCCGGGGGCAGAGGCAGACCGGTCAGGTCCCCCCAAAGCAGTTTCGGGGCATCCGGGGTGAGCTCCTTCCGGCACACGCTGCTTCTATCTCAAGCCGGCAGCTCACCCCTGCAGCCCCGCAGTGCCCGAACTTCTTCCTGCTGCAGCGCTCGTGACGTCATCGCGCCGAGCAGGAAGAAGTTCGGGCACTGCGGGGCTGCACGGGTGAGCTGCCGGCCTGAGAGAAGCAGCGTGTGCCGGAAGGAGCTCACCCCGGATGCCCCGGGGCTGCACAACGGTGGCGGCAGCGGCGGTGTCTCACCCCCCCCCCCCCCCACACACACACACACCGCGGACAAGGCACCCGCGGTCCGGTACCTAGGGCGGCGGGGGTTAAAAATATTTTTTTTATTAAAAAATATATATTTTGATCCCTGTAAGTGCCGCCCCCTGCAGGGCGCCGCCCTAGGCACCGGACCACGGGTGCCTAGTGGCAAATACGGCCCTGGTTGTGGATCCATGTATAGGCATACAGCAAAGAATTTACATGGTAAGAGACAGACCAACTGGGGTCTTTAATGAGAGGGGGCGTAGTACTGGTTTGCCCAGTGGAGTAACATGGGTCGCCAGCTCTTAGGACAAGGCAATTTCTGCCCCATCATTTGCGGACTATTAGCATTTCCAGAGTCCTTACCACTGTGTAAGGGAGTACTAATGGCTAGTGATGAGTGAATACTGTTCGATCGAATAGTAAGGTATTCGATCTATCGAATATTATCGAATAGTTCGCCGAATATTCGATAAACATTTAAATCTCCCAGCTTCCGGTTTTTACCAAGTGGTCGAATAGATGTTTTTAAATAATCGAATACTTGTTCCCATAGACTTAATGGGATCGACTATTAGAGCGAATATTCGAATATTCGGGAGATATTCGTACGAATATCGAATATTTCAATATTTCACTATACGCTCATCACTACTAATGGCACATAGGCAGGGAGTGTAATACCTCTTCCACCAGTCCAGTACTGAACCCCTTACTTTATCCTGCTTTTCTCCATTTTAGCCCCTTATTTCCTGATGTCATACCATCCTAACTAACCCAACTCTATCCACACCTTCAAAAACTCCACCATCCAAGTCAACCTCAACCACAGCCCATTTCTATCTCTGTTATGTTCCAGTTCAACCATCTGCCTCTGCTCTTCCTCAAGTCATTTTGTACTCTGCCCATGGCGGCCACCCCTTTACACTGATACTGTACATATTATCTCTATACCCTTCCCAAAGGCACTTTATATTCTGCCCCTTCCTAAAGGGTCTTTTACATGGGGCGATTATTGGCAGGGTGTGTTGCTAGAAGCACTACTACGGACAATAATTGTTCCAGGTAAAAGAGACAGCGTGTCTTTAGAGGCTTCAAATTTATCGGTATTGTGTAAACAGGGTTATATTTGGCTGATTATGATAAAGGGAAACTGACAGGATAGAAATACATATATTCGTGCTGTCAGTTTCCAGATCATGCAGCAGTACATACTTACCTTGTGCGCTGCTGCTGTGATCAGGTATCCTGTTCTCTTGCTCTCCTGTCCATCCCCTATATCTTTAGACCCCGCCTCCTCTTGCTCTCAATCATTCTGGAGGAGGCAGCGGCCTGAAGTGGCTAAATTGGACAGCAGGTAAACCGGATGCTGGATCACAGCAGCAGCGTACTAGGTAAGTATGTACTGCTGTAAGATCTGGAAACTGTCCCCCTCCCCAAGTCACCTGACCTCCTACTATTCTCCTAGTCACCCCGATAGTCTAACCACCAGTCTGTTTGCAGGTCATCCTCGGCCCCAAGACTATGCAAACTAAGTCACCCCTATACATTGATGCTCTTCCACATCCTTGGCCTCAAGACTATGTACAGATGTGCACTTCTCTGTTTCCGTGGTGTGTTTTGCTATCGGTGTAGCCCACCATGAAGACTGCATACAAGAGCAGTGACTCTGTCAAACCTAGAAGTCACTGTTCCTGTATGGCAATGCATACACAGTATATACATGAGCACCAGTCACGTCACATTTGCCAGGTAGCAGATAAGGACTCCCTAAGAGTTTCATGATTATTATACCCTGATGGTCCTATCTCCCTTCCATTGGTTGGCTAGAACCTGCACAGGACTCTCTCCAGAGGTTGGGAATTTCCCAAGGGTCATGGAAAAGCGGTGGGTGAAACAAACTCTAGGTTGGCCAGACCAGTCACTGTACTGAGGGTCTGATTCTGTTCCTTACCACGGGCCCCCTCTCTGTACGTCATGGTACACGACTGAATGGATGTTTATGTGTCGAAGTAAATCAGTGCAGAAGACTAAGCCATGAAATGTGATCAGCTTCTCGGCAGTCACCTTCCACCGACTCTCACATACTTCTTTACTTTCAAGTCATTTCACAATCACAGGTTTAATAAGGCTCCATACATATTTCTCAAAAGCATTTCCAGAAAGCGATTAAGGATTCCTGGAAGAGTCTCAGCATTTTGTGAACAGTTACATAAGCTCATTGAGGATGATGAAGGAGCTCGTACTGTTCCTCTTTTGGCGTCTTTGTACTGGAGTAAGGACTTCGTAGCAAAACCAAGGAGAACCACCCAAAACCATACTCATATACCAACAAAGACCAAGACTGGAAGAAGTATGGAAGCCGCATAGAGTAGCACAACCTCCTCCACTCCGGATCAGCAAGGAAGGGGTTGCAAGCCTAAAATGTGAATCCCTTCAAACCCAACTCTTAGGTGTCAAATATTCTGGACTCTTAAACTTTTTGGTCTGAGAAGATATCAAGCTTGATAGTTAGTTGTAAAGCTGAGGTTGGAGTAGGACCTAATCCAAAAGGAGCAATTGCCACCATGTAGTGGTCTCCACCATACCAGGGCCACCTCATATAGACTATTCTAATCATTAGGGATGGTCTGAACCGAGTTCGGTTCGGGTTTGTACGAACCCGAACTCTCGGTAATGATCCCCGCTGTCTGCGGGAGGACCGCCTGGAAAACTGGGATACAGCCATAGCCATAGGCTGTATCCCAGTTTTCCAGGCGGTCCTCCCGCTGTATCCACCCGCTCCACGGAGCGGGCAGACAGCAGGAATCTGATGCCGAGCGTTCAGGTTCATACGAACCCGAACCTCGGAGGGTTCAGACCATCCCTACTAATCATCTATCCTATCTCACACAGTGAGTACTTTTATGTAGTCACCTTAGTGTCTGGTTTGATTGATGTGATGGTTTCATTGATGTGACCAGTGGCGTAGCTACCATAGAGGCAGGGTAGGCAGATGCTATAGGGCCCATGCAGGAGGGGGGCCCTGGGAAAGAAGGTACTGCAGTGTGTAAGTGACCCAATGTTTACTTACATGCTGCAACACAAAAAAGGGTTAACAAGCAGAAGAAAGAGATGTCTGCTTCACTGCACTGATAACCTCTGACCTCTGTTCTCCAGCTGCGCAATCAAGTAGGAAAGGAAAATGTGCAGAGCTTCTGCAGAGGTCAGGGGTTATCAGTGCACCAGCAGTAAAGCATATATATATATATATATATATATATATATATATATATATATATATATATATATGCTTTACTGTCTGTGCCAACTGATCCATGATTTTGCTCACTGCAAAACAACTACGGCCATGTGCAGAACACTATCTTTGTTGTACTTCTATGGCAACCAATGGTAGTATTTTGACTACACACAATTATTTGTGACGCTATTGATAGTGATGAGTACATCTATTTAGAACTAATCACCAAGGGTCGGAACTTTACCAAAAACTTTGAGAGCTGCACTGGAAAATCCTTAAATCCTTATGTGTCCAGGCCACAGACAGGAGTTGCTGAGTATTTTCATACTAGAAGTAGAAGAGTGGGGACTTCTGTAACCCTAACAGGAGTCCCTGCTCCTCTATAGTAAACTGCATCCAGTGCATTGCCACTTAAAGGGGTACTCTGGTGAAAAGTTTTTTCTTCTACATCAGCTGGTGTCAGAAAGTTATATAGATTTGTAAATTACGTATATTTAAAAATATCAACTTCCAGTACTTAGCAGCTGCTGTATGTCCTGCATGAAGTGATGTATTCTTTATAGCCGGACACAGTGCTCTCTGCTGCCACCTCTGTCCATGTTAGGAACTGTCCAGAGCAGCAGCAAATCCCTATAGAAAACCTCTCCTGCTCTGGACAGATCCTGACATGGACAGAGGTGGCAGCAGAGAGCACTATGTCAGACTGGAAAAAATACACCACTTCCTGCAGGACATACAGCAGCTGATAAGTACTAGAAGATTGGAGATTTTTAAATAGAAGTAAATTACAAATCTATATAAGGGTTCTATTACGCTGAGCGATTTTTAAATATTAACGACTAATGATAAACGACCACAAATGAGATAATTTTAAGTTCAGAATCTATATCAACGATCAACGACATACAAATGTTTTTTTGATCGTTGCCTGCAATTACACAGAATGATTATCATTTAAATTCAAGCAATTTAACTTGATTAATTTTTCGCACCGTAATCGTCCCGTTTAATGGGGCCCTAACTTTTTGAAACCAGTTGATATACAGGAAAAAGATTTTTACTGGATTAACCCCGTTAAAGTCCAACTTTAGAGTTTACACCCAGTCATCGTGTTGTATGGTATGGTTGAATTCTAATGTTTTTCAACAAGTTACAGAAGTCAAGGACATGACCAGGCCACAACTTATTGTTTCCCTAAAGTTAAAAAAAGAGGGTAGTAAATTTCTTTAGTGAAAGAAATAAAAAAAAATGGAGAAGTGAGACCGTAGATGGATATATGTTAAATAAACACAGGGAGCGACTACAGACGAGACATATTTACATTAGACGTGGGGCTCCCGGCGCTAGACGTGACCCCCATCTACAAATATGCACTGGCTACATTAAGGGGCTGTTAGAAAGGCAATGAACAGCAGGAATGTAGAGAAGACAAGAGATTATTATAGGATCCAACAAAAGCAATAACTCTCCGGCCTACATATCACTGCATGAGTCACGGAGATAGAGGGGAGGGGAATCTGCCCCATACATTCCTATCATATACAATATAATAAAGCTATATGCAGCGTAACCTGGGGTTATAGCTAGGGTAGAACGCAGCTGGCAAAATGTTCGGGTTCGGCAACACTATCCGAACCTGAAAGCTCAGCGTTTGATTACCGGTGGCTGAAGAAGTTGGATGCCGCCCTAGGGCGTCCTGGAAAACATAGATACAGCCATAGGACATAGGCTCTATCCATGCTTTATGGGCAGAATCCAACTCCTGCAGACGCCGGGAAACAGATGCTGAGCGTTCAGGTTTGGAAAAAGTCGCCGAACGCGAATATTTTGACAGATCCACTCAATACTAGTTGTTTCTCTTGAGCAATTCCCCTTTAAAGGGGCACTGCGGCTCTGATAAAAAAAAAAGTTAATCAATCATAAACATAGTTATTACACTTACCATCCTTCCGGAGTCTTTGTTTGAATTTCCCTGAAGCTCCAGTTGGTGGCTTCATTTTTTCTTTACTTCCTGGTTTGAGCTTTCCCATGATGCACTTTGTCTCCTGTGATGTCTAACTGACTCTGTAAAACTGTTAGATGGCTAACATCTTACTCAGTCAATCAGAGCTGAGAAACCTGAGTCATCTGACAAAGGGAGACTGGCATAACAGGGCTTAGACCTGCCTCCCTCTTGATGTCATTGTCACAGAATGGCTGCCACAGAGCAGCCTGGGGTCAACAGTCATTAGGTAAGAATGAGTTTACTTCACTTCCTGGTTGGGGGTTGAGGGGGGGAAAAGATAGGGAAGGGGGATTGAAGGTAAGGGATAGGTGATTGAAGCATATTACAAAGTTATATAACCTCAAATACTGGAAAAAAGTTACAGAACCTCAAATACTGTGAAAAATCTTTTCGCTGGAGTACCCCTTTAAGAGAGGAAAAATCACTAAACAATGTACTTATCAATTCTTCATGTACACAGAAATCCTGATGGTTACAGTTCTCGGATATGGTACACAAACTTAATGGTTATATCATAATTGCTGAATATTTCTTAAAGGGTCATTCCAAGATAGACAAGCTCTCTAAAAACAATCCCAAAATAGCTGTTATAGGCCTACAGGACACAGAAAGGTCACACAAAGGTAAAAACGTCACTTAAAGGGGAACAGTCAGAAAGTGACCTTAAAGGGGACCTTTGGAATTTTTTTTCTTTTCAAATCAACTGGTGTCAAAAAGTTGTATAGATTTGTAATTTACTTCTATTTAAAAATCTCCAGTCTTCCAGTACTTATCAACTGCTGTATGTCCTGCAGGAAGTGGTGTATTTTTTCCAGTCTGACACAGTGCTCTTTGCTGCCACCTCTGTCCATGTCAGGAACTGTCCAGAGCAAGAGAGGTTTTCTATGGGGATTTGCTACTGCTCTGGACATGACCTGACATGGCCAGAGGTGGCATCAGAGAGCATTGTGTCAGACTGGAGAGAGAATACACCACTTCCTGCAGCACATATGTGGTGCACTGCTGTGAGGCTCGACCGGTCACTTGTTAGATAGTGAAGTGTGACTCCACTGCGGTAATGGTTGGTCGGGGAATAGCTAGCCATATGTTAGGTTGTCGTGACACTTGTGCCGGTTGGGCACACAGGTAGGGTGGCACACCTGCTTTTATTTTAGAGAGGCTTACTATACCCTTTCCCCTGTGGTCAGTGACCTACTGGGTTGTGAGGGGGTCCCTTGGGTACTTATCACTGTGGTCCGTAGTGGAGTGGTCACCCACCAGGACTATTGGTACCACCACCTACAGTAAGGGGAGATAACTCAAGGAAGGTGTTGTTACTGTGTAGGTGCTTGGATAAGAATCACTGAGTCCAGTTACAATAAATAAACTCTTCTTTACTGTAGAAATACTTAATACAGTAGTATACAATAGACTTCTGACTTGACAATAAACTCTGTACTTGACTGACAAGACTTGTATTGAGAGCTTAAGAGGTAGAATAGTTGTGCTGGCATGGTTGCCCGTAGAGAAGTAGAGAAAGCTAAGAGGAGTAGAGAGGAGGATGTCGAGAGAGTCTCAACCCAAGTAGTACTGTGCTCTGCTGGAACTTTAGAAGGAGAATAAGTAGAATACTTGAGTGTAGATAGAATATTTTTGCCTATGTTTTGACTCCTTGGTCTTTGCACCACCTATTGCCCACCAGTGTCGGGGGACCTGTCCTAGAGGGTGACACAAGCCCCAGACCTTGTTACCTGGGTTGAGCAGAGTGGTCAGAGTTTTCTAGTTATATCTGCACTGCGATATTGAGTACGTAGGCTTCTAGGAACTTTGCTCTATCCGGATCAGTTCCTCTCTTATAGGATACCGTCCTGCACCTTTAGACTTGTTCACAGTGTGGGCTGGGATGATCCCTGGCTTGTCCTCTCTGAGATCGTCTAACACTGCATAGTGTGTAGAAGAGTTGCTTTCAAGAAACGAGTGTCCGTGCTTCCCATGTGTGTCTGTTCACTAGACTACAATGGACTCGTCCTTTCTGCTCAACAACGTGACTAAGACTCACTAACACTTCCTCTCCCCATGTGACTACCTCCTAGAGCAGTGCTTCCCAACCTTTTCCACCTCGGGGCACCCCTTTAAAAAAAAAATTTACTCGGGGCACCCCTACTAAATAATGTTCTACAAAATAAGAAAACCGTCATACAGTGACTCACAGGTGACGTCTTCTTTGATCTGAGGAGTCACTTTACCTTTTCCTCTCCATCCGCCATGATGATTTCTTCCAGCTACTTTTCATCTCTTCAGAACCTGCAAGACAAACAATTTAGGCTCCGCACATTTCTAGCAACTTCCTTTCCTTTCTCCCCCCTGTAGGCTCCCAAAGTAATTGCGCTGTTTGGTGTTATGTGCAGTAAAGCGAGTAGGAATGTGGGATGCCCCCTGTATGTAGGATTCCCTGCTGTGCCCCCATGAGCTAATAATGCCCCCAGAGGTGCCCCCATGAGCTAATAATGCCCCCAGAGGTGCCCCCATATACTAATAATGCCCCCAGAGGTGCCCCCCATGAGCTAATAATGCCCCCAGAGGTGCCCCCATATACTAATAATGCCCGCAGAGGTGCCCCCCATGAACTAATAATGCCCGCAGAGGTGCCCCCTATGAACTAATAATGCCCCCAGAGGTGCCCCCTATGAACTAATAATGCCCCCAGAGGTGCCCCTATTAACTAATAGTGCCCCCAGAGGTGCCCCCTATGAACTAATAATGCCCCCAGAGGTGCCCCCTATGAACTAATAATGCCCCCAGAGGTGCCCCCATGAACTAATAATGCCCCCAGAGGTGCCCCCATATACTAAGATTGCCCCCAGAGGTGCCCCCATGAGCTAATGGTTCCCCCATGAGCTAATAATGCCCCCAGAGGTGCCCCCATGAACTAATAATGCCCCCAGAGGTGCCCCCATGAACTAATAATGCCCCCAGAGGTGCCCCCATGAACTAATAATGCCCCCAGAGGTGCCCCCATGAACTAATAATGCCCCCAGAGGTGCCCCCATGAACTAATAATGCCCCCAGAGGTGCCCCCATGAACTAATAATGCCCCCAGAGGTGCCCCCATGAACTAATAATGCCCCCAGAGGTGCCCCCATGAACTAATAATGCCCCCAGAGGTGCCCCCATGAACTAATAATACCCCCAGAGGTGCCCCCATGAGCTAATAATGCCCCCAGAGGTGCCCCCATATATTAATAATGCCCCTGAGGTGCCCCCACATGAACTAATAATGCCCCCAGAGGTGCCCTCATATACTAATAATGCCCCCGAGTGCCCCCCATGAACTAATAATGCCCCCAGAGGTGCCCCCATATACTAATAATGCCCCCAGAGGTGCCCCCATATACTAATAATGCCCCCAGAGGTGCCCCCATATACTAATAATGCCCCCAGAGGTGCCCCCATATACTAATAATGCCCCCAGAGGTGCCCCCATATACTAATAATGCCCCCAGAGGTGCCCCTAAAAAAAACAAACATCCTACTCACCTAATCCGCGCTGTGGCTGCAGGCAGCAGCTCTTCCTCCTCTTCTGGCTCCATCTTGCGAGCCGCAGGGACGGGACTTCCGGCAGGCGTGATGACGTCACATCATCACGCCTGCCGGAGAGGTCTGCTGGCCTGCCGGCCTCCCATAGGCTGCTGGTATGAAGTGCCGGCAGCCTATGGGAGTGAATATAGGAGCAGGACGCTGACACTTCCTGCTCCTATATTCTGCTTACTTTAATGTTCCGCGGCCGCAGCTTCTCGGGATGCTTAAAGTGACAGCGCACATTTCCCACCGGGATCCCGCGGCACCCCTGGCGGGTTCTCCTGGCACACCAGTGTGTCGTGGCACCCCGGTTGGGAAACGCTGTCCTAGAGGGTATGTAATACCTGGTGTGAGTGGGTAAGAAGAAAGTGTAAGAGAAGAAAGGAGAAAAGAGATCGGTAGAGAAGAAGAAAGAGCTCTAATTGGTGCTCAAGTCAAAAATAACAATAACCACTTGAGTACTACAGCTGTGCAACACCTAGGTACAAGATATTTATACTAGCGACATCTAGTGTCAATACTTAAGTATGACTACATCACCACTTACACTTGGAGTACAGACTTTTACAAAGGGTGTATCTACTAGCACCACGAGTGGTGGGACACCACTCATACAGTAGCTTATAAGTACTGGACCCCTTAAGCTTTTTAAATAAAATAAAATTACAAATCTGTATAACTTTCTAACACCAGTTGATTTGAAAAGAAAAAAAATTCTGAAGGTCCCCTTTAAATTTTCCTTGATTTCAGGTTGGTTATGATGATAAATGAGTGTATGACTAGAAAGGGACAGGAACGCCGTTCTCGCTGTCCCTATTTAGATCTGTTAAACAAGTAACATCTATGATTTGCGCTCACATATAGGTCTATGCAGCTCACAGAGTCCTATCAGAGGAAGCAGCAGACGGAAGATTCTCATCCTTTCCTGATAGGAAACTTCACCTTTCCTGCCTCGACAATGACAAGTCGGCTATGACATTAAGGAACGAGGTGTTGGACTTTCCATGAGGAAATGGAGGCGAGCGGCACCAGTGACCTCATCCAGCTATGAGCTCAGGCAATGTGTGACCAAGAGCTGTATAAGGCTGGGTGATGGCTTCTATCAGAGATGTTAGGTAACTGATCCAGCTAGATAGGGCGCCATAACACATAAAAGTTGCTGCAGGAAGTAGAATCATGTCCATACTGGACACAATCAGAAGGGTTAGAAAAACCCTGCACTGTGTGAATGGGATACCACCAAACGGATGACAATTTGTGTGCGTCTGTTTTGAACCGTTTTTCCACTGACTTTTATTATAAAAAAAAAAGGATCAAATTGCATGAGTTTTTGCTCGCCCCAATCATGTACATTACAGTCATGGGTATATCGTGCACAGTCCCAGTGCTCGCCCCAATTCTGTATATTACAGTCATGGGTATAACGTGCACAGGCCCAGTGCTCGCCCCAATCATGGACATTACAGTGATGGGTATAACGTGCACAGGCCCAGTGCTCGCCCGGGTCGCCCCAATCATGTACATTACAGTGATGGGTATAACGTGCACATGCCAAATGCTCGCCCCAATCCTGTACATTAGTCATGAGTATATAATGCACAGGCCCAATACTCGCCCCAATCATGTACATTACAGTGATAGGTATAAGGTGCAAAGGCCTAGTGCTCGCCCCAATTATGTACATTACAGTGATGGGTATAACATGCACAGGCCCAGTGCTCGCCCCAATCATGTACATTACAGTGATGGGTATAACGTGCACAGGCCCAGTGCTCGCCCCAATCATGTACATTACAGTGATGGGTATACCGTGCACAGACCCAGTGCTCACCCCAATCATGTACATTACAGTGATGGGTATAATGTGCACAGGCCCAGTGCTCACTCCAATCATGCACATTACAGTGATGGGTATAATGTGCACAGGCCCAGTGCTCACTCCAATCATGTACATTACAGTGATGGGTATAACGTGCACAGGCCCAGTGCTCCCCCTAATCATGTACATTACAGTGATGAGTATAACGTGCACAGGCCCAGTGCTCGCCCCAATCATGTACATTACAGTGATGGGTATACCGTGCACAGACCCAGTGCTCACCCCAATCATGTACATTACAGTGATGGGTATAACGTGCACAGGCGCAGTGCTCACTCCAATCATGTACATTACAGTGATGGGTATAATGTGCACAGGCCCAGTGCTCCCCCTAATCATTTACATTACAGTGATGGGTATAATGTGCACAGGCCCAGTGCTCCCCCTAATCATGTACATTACAGTGATGGGTATAACGTGCACAGGCCCAGTGCTCGCCCCAATCATGCAGATTACAGTGATGGGTATAACGTGCACAGACCCAGTGCTCGCCCCAATCATGTACATTACAGTGATGGGTATAACGTGCACAGGCCCAGTGCTCGCCCCAATCATGTACATTACAGTGATGGGTATAACGTGCACAGACCCAGTGCTCACCCCAATCATGTACATTACAGTGATGGGTATAACATGCACAGACCCAGTGCTCACCCCAATCATGTACATTACAGTTATGGGTATAACGTGCACATGCCCAGTGCTCACCCCAATCATGTACATTACAGTTATGGGTATAACGTGCACAGGACCAGTGCTCGCCCCAATCCTGTAAATTATAGTGATGGGTATAATGTGCACAGGCCCAGTGCTCACCCCAATCCTGTAAATTATAGTGATGGGTATAACGTGCACAGGCCCAGTGCTCGCCCCAATCATGTACATTACAGTGATGGGTATAACGTGCACAGGCCCAGTGCTCACTCCAATCCTGTACATTATAGTGATGGGTATAATGTGCACAGGCCCAGTGCTCACCCCAATCATGTACATTACAGTTATGGGTATAACGTGCACAGGACCAGTGCTCGCCCCAATCCTGTAAATTATAGTGATGGGTATAACGTGCACAGGCCCAGTGCTCGCCCCAATCATGTACATTACAGTGATGGGTATAACGTGCACAGGCCCAGTGCTCGCCCCAATCATGTACATTACAGTGATGGGTATAATGTGCACAGGCCCAGTGCTCGCCCCAATCATGTACATTACAGTGATGGGTATAATGTGCACAGGCCCAGTGCTCACTCCAATCCTGTACATTATAGTGATGGGTATAATGTGCACATATGTGACTACATCTTCGAAAGAGACCTCATTTTTATGGCCCTTTAAATGCACAAAGATTTCTTGTTGTTTACAGTAAAAAAGAGAGTTCATAAGTGCATCAGGTACGGGAACGAGTAAAAATGTCCAAAGACGCGGCACTAAATTACGGCCGGAGCCGTCCGCCTCTGACAGCCTCCCCTAATCAGTGCAATGCTTCAAGATTACGGCTCCATGTCACCAGGCGGCGGGGGTATGTAACCGTATGACATCATGGTGCTAGACATCTCAGCATCTCTGTCACTTTTACAGGCTGACGCCAAAGTAAAGTTCACCCGGAGGCCAAGGTGCCTGAATGCTACCATAGGATGTGCCTAGAATTCCTTCCTAGGTGCAAAATAGTTACAGTGGGGCTAAGAATTTCAAAGAGAACCTACCCAATGATTGTAGATGTCACCCAGCTTTCCCAGACTCCTGAATGCCATGTTTTAGAATAAGGCCAACTGAACCATATTGGTCAAATGGCCATGCATGTATTTGTTCCTCTTCTATTGAAGGGGAACTCTAGCTATTTTAGAAACCTCCAGTCTTCCAGTACTTATCAGCTGTTGTATGTCCTGCAGGAAGTGGTCCTGCAGTCTGACACAGTGCTCTCTGCTGCCACCTCTGTCCATGTCAGGAAGCAGGAGAGGTTTTCTATGGGGATTTGCTGATGCTATGGACAGTTCCTGACATGGACAGAGGTGGCAGCAGAGAGCACTGTGTCAGACTGGAAAGAATACACCACTTCATGCAGGACATATAGCAGCTGATAAGTACTGGAAGACTGGCGATTTTTCAATAAAAGTAATTTACAAATCTATATAACTTTTTGACTCCAGTTGATTAAAAACAAAAGCATTAGGTTGTCACCCAACTTTCCCAGACCCCTGAATGGCAAAGCTGCATAATCACACAGATTTTGCAGCTTTCTTCCTTTATAGAATGAACAATCTCCTGCATTATGCAGCAATATACCCCCCATACTCCTATGGCTACAACTTTCCAGACTCTGCAGAATTGTATATGATGTCTGTATCTTACAAAGGGAGTTACTCCTTTAATAAAAGTTTTTGTTGGCAGCTAGTCATGTGCCAGCTGACTGCTGATCCCTGATACTTGTGTGATGCAACATTTATCCTTATTGCACAAGAGCTATATCCTGTATCCTGCAGGAGGGAGGTAGCAGAGTCACGTGCTGTATATGTGGACTGGTCAGTGAAGCCCTCATTGTTTACCAGGCACAGCGCTGTAATGTTAGTAGTGGCCGTGCTTGGTATTGCACTTGTATGGGATAGTACCAGCAATAGCCCTGGCACTTCAGCTGACTGGCAGGGGTGCCTAGAGTCCCTACAGTACTAGGGGTAGCCATAGGGTTTATAGACCTGGAGAATGATTTTAATTTGGAAAATTTAAAGGGATAGCATCATTAGACAATACCAATATTGTTCTATTATGTCTATATATTATATAAAACAATGTTGTGGGATCCTCACTGCTTTCATCTGCCATTGTGTCCTTAGCGAGCAGTGTGACCCCCGGCTCATAACTTCACTCTTCATGGTGGTGCCCTGCTGGCAAGGAAGCGGCAAGGGAGCAGAGAGGAGGCAACCTGGCTACCTACAAGTGGACAACTACCTACTGGGGGGCATATACCTACTGGAAGGTATCGACTTACTGGGGGGGCACCTATCTACCTATTGGAGTACCTGGCAACCTACTGGGGGGCATATACCTACTGGAAGGTATCGACTTACTGGGGGGGCACCTATCTACCTATGGGAGTACCTGGCAACCTACTGGGGGGCATATACCTACTGGAAGGTAGCGACTTACTGGGGGGGCACCTATCTACCTTTGGGAGTACCTGGCAACCTACTGGGGGGCATATACCTACTGGAAGCTAGCGACTTACTGGGGGGGCACCTATCTACCTATGGGGGTACCTGGCAACCTACTGGGGGGCATATACCTACTGGAAGCTAGCGACTTACTGGGGGGGCAACTACCTATGGGAGTACCTGGCAACCTACTGGGGGCATATACTTACTGGAAGTTAGTGACTTACTGGGGGGCACCTATCTACCTATGGGAGTACCTGGCAACCTACTGGGGGGCATATACTTACTTGAAGTTAGTGACTTACTGGGGGGCACCTATCTACCTATGGGAGTACCTGGCAACCTACTAGGGGGCATATACCTACTGGCAGGTAGCGACTTACTGGGGTTGCACCTATCTACCTATGGGGTTACCTGGCAACCTACTGGGGGGCATATACCTACTGGAAGGTACAGTGGCTACCTACTAGAGGGCACCTGACTGCCTACTGGGGGATACACCAACTGTATCTACCTACGGGGGGAGGGGGGAGAATACCTATTGGGGGCAGTTACCTACTGGAGGGCACCTATCTACCTACAGTAGGGCACCTAGACACGTACTGGGAGCACATATCTAGATACTGGTCAGCCACTACTGGGGGCACCTATATACTTAAGGAGGCCCCTATATACCTACAGAGGGGCATCTACATACTGGAGATACACTAATGTACCTGCTGGGGGTATATACCTACTGGGGTCTGGGAGAAACTACTAATACTACAAATACTACTAACGGCCCTATCTACCTATGAGGAGGGCATCTGGCTACCTACAAGTGGGCAACTACCTACCTACTGGAGGTATATAACAACTGGGGGTACCTATTTACCTATGGGGAACAACTACCTGTTGAGGGAGGCACCTATCTTACTACTAGGGGGCAAATACCTATCAGAGGCACATATCCAACTACTGGGGGGAAACTACCTACTAGGGGGGCACTTGGCTACCTATTGGGGGACATACACCTACCAGAGGCACATATCTATATACTGGGAGGGGGCAACTACTTACTAGGGGGCACTTGGCTACCTATTGGGGGACATACACCTACCAGAGGCACATATCTAACTACTGTGGGAGGGGCAACTACCTACTAGGGGGGGGGGGGGCACTTGGCTACATACTAGGGGGCATATACCTACCAAAGGCACATATCTAACTACTACTAGTGGGGTACTACTTACTAGGGGGGCACTTGGCTTCCTACTAGGGGTCATATACCGACCAGAGGCACATATCTAACTACTACTAGTGGGGTACTACTTACTAGGGGGGCACTTGGCTTCCTACTAGGGGTCACATACCGACCAGAGGCACATATCTAACTACTACTAGTGGGGTACTACTTACTAGGGGGGCACTTGGCTTCCTACTAGGGGTCACATACCGACCAGAGGCACATATCTAACTACTACTAGTGGGGTACTACTTACTAGGGGGACACTTGGCTTCCTACTCGGGGTCATATACCGACCAGAGGCACATATCTAACTACTACTAGGGGGGCACTTGGCTTCCTACTAGGGGTCAAATACCGACCAGAGGCACATATCTAACTACTACTAGGGGGGCACTACCTACTAGGGGGGCACGTGGCTTCCTACTAGGCGGCATATACCGACCAGAGGCACATATCTAACTACTACTAGGGGGGCACTACCTACTAGGGGGGTACGTGGCTTCCTACTAGCAGGGGCGCCGCAATCATGAGGCGACCTGAATCGTCTGCCTCAGGCGGCGCCACTAGCTGTCACCATGGGGGCGGCATTCAGTGGCAGATTATAATATGAGCGGTTCGGGCGGCCGCCCACATTATAATCCGCCACTGACTGTACCCAGGGCCGCTTTAACCAGAGGGCACATGGTGCACGTGCACCGGGCCCACTGGTTAAAGGGGCCCCCCCGAGCAGGCCGGCCGTTGCTATGTGCGACCAGTGCGGTCGCACAGGGCTCCGGCCACCAGCCTGTCAGGGGGGAGCGCCATGGATGGGTAATCTACTTACCCCTCCATGGCGCCCCCTGCAGGGCCCCCCCGTCCGCCGCTGCCCCCGTCCGCTGCTGCTGCGGCGCTTCAGCGCTGCAGCAGCAGCGACACTGACAGAGAGAGAGCCATTGGCTCCCTCCCTGTCAGTCACTCTTGTGGCCGCACTTCCTGCGGTCACAAGAGGCCGCGCTCTCCCTCTAGCGCCCGACGTCACTGGAGCGTCGGCGCGAGGGTAAGGGGAGTGCAGCCTCTTGTGACCGGAGGAAGTGCGGCCACAGGAGGGAAGAGAAGAGGAACGCGTGGACCCAGGTGAGTAACAGTGTTTGTTTTTTTCAATGTTATATGGGAGGGGGAGCTATATACTACGGGGGGGGGGGGGGGGGGGGGGGGGTGGCGGGGGGGGGCACAGGGGGCTATATACTATTGGGGAGCACAGGGGGCTATATACTATGGGGGAGAACAGGGGGCTATATACTATGGGGGAGAACGGGGGCTATATACTATTGGGGAGCACAGGGGAGCTATATACTATGGGGGAGCACAGGGGGCTATATACTATTGGGGAGCACAGGGGGCTATATACTATGGGGGAGAACAGGGGGCTATATACTATGGGGGAGAACGGGGGCTATATACTATTGGGGAGCACAGGGGAGCTATATACTATGGGGGAGCACAGGGGGCTATATACTATTGGGGAGCACAGGGGAGCTATATACTACTGGGGAGCACAGGGGGCTATATACTATTGGGGAGCACAGGGGAGCTATATACTATGGGGGAGAACAGGGGGCTATATACTATGGGGGAGAACGGGGGCTATATACTATGGGGGAGAACGGGGGCTATATACTATTGGGGAGCACAGGGGGGCTATAAACTATGGGGGAGAACGGGGGCTATATACTATTGGGGAGCACAGGGGGCTATATACTATGGGGGAGCACAGGGGAGCTATATACTATGGGGGAGCACAGGGGAGCTATATACTATGGGGAGCACAGGGGGCTATATACTATGGGGGAGAACAGGGGGCTATATACTATGGGGGAGAACGGGGGCTATATACTATTGGGGAGCACAGGGGGGCTATATACTATGGGGGAGAACGGGGGCTATATACTATTGGGGAGCACAGGGGGGCTATATACTATGGGGGAGAACGGGGGCTATATACTATGGGGGAGCACAGGGGGCTATATACTATGGGGGAGCACAGGGGAGCTATATACTATGGGGGAGCACAGGGGGCTATACACTATGGGGGAGCACAGGGGAGCTATATACTATTGGGGAGCACAGGGGAGCTATATACTATTGGGAAGCACAGGGGGCTATATACTATGGGGAGCACAGGGGGCTATATACTATGGGGGAGCACAGGGGGCTATATACTATGGGGGAGCACAGGGGGCTATATACTATGGGGGAGCACAGGGGGTTATATACTATTGGGGAGCACAGGTTAGCTATATACTATTGGGGAGCACAGGGGCTATATACTATTGGGGAGCACAGGGGAGCTATATACTATTGGGGAGCACAGGGGTCTATATACTATGGGGGAGAGCACAGGGGGCTATATATTATGGAGAGCACAGGGGGGCTATATACTATTGAGGGGGAGCACAGGGGGGCTATATACTATTGGGGGAGAGCACAGGGGGGCTATATACTATTGTGGGAGAGCACAGGGGGGCTATATACTATTGGGGGAGAGCACAGGGGGCTATATACTATTGTGGGAGAGCACAGGGGGGCTATATACTATTGTGGGAGAGCACAGGGGGGCTATATACTATTGTGGGAGAGCATAGGGGGGCTATATACTATTGGGGGAGAGCACAGGGGGGCTATATACTATTGTGGGTGAGCACAGGGGGCTATATACTACTGGGGAGAGTGCACAGGGGGGCTATATACTAATGGGGGAGCGCACAGGAGGGCTGTATATAACTGGAGGAGCACATGAGGGTCTATATACTACAGGGACACCTTAAAACTATGGAGGCACAGAGGGGTGTAACTATGTAGGGGTACAGAGGGGTGTAACTACTGTATAGGGGTACAAGGGACCTAACTACTGTATGTGTTGGAGCCTAAAATATTTGTCTGGCAGATTCTGGAGAGAAGATTCACAGCCAGGAGAAGACTTCAAGGTGGCCCACGCTGGATGGAGAGAAAAAGAAAAGGTGACAGACTCTGATCGGAGAAGACGCCTCCGGTGAGTCACTGGATGTAACTGCACTCTGTTATAGGGTTGTAGTGTTAGGGGTCATGATATGGCGGTATTATGTAATGGTATCAATGGTGATATCTTTCTGTTTTGTTTAGTGCAGTTTTTATGTAATATGTAATCACTGAATGGTGGAAATAGTGTTATAAGGTAACTACTGTATGTATTGGGGCTCTTGATACAGTGTGGGGGCAAATTCAGTACATTATACAATGTGCAGAACGGTAAGGGGGGGGCCACTCTTGAGGGCTGTGCACTGGGCCCACCAATGTATTAAAACGGCCCTGACTGTACCATGTACTGGAGCCCCCCCGCCCCCGGGCAGTATCTGTAATGAGATGCTGTGAGCGGGGGAGACTGTATTCATAAGCGCCGCGCTGTACTAAATCAGCCGCGCGGTGCTGATACTACAGCGCGGCGCTTATGAATACAGTCTCCCCCGCTCACAGCATCTCATTACAGATACTTCCCGGGGGCGGGGGGGCTCCAGTACATGCATTCCACGTCCGTGATCCGTCAGGATCACGGAACGTGGGAATGCAGCCTTAGTCCCCCGGCTGATGTGCGGCTGCCCGGGGTGTCCCGTCCTGTCCCCGGCAGCGCGCGCATCAGAGAGCTCCCCGTGCGCCGGAAGTCACAGGCACAGGCGCACGGGGAGCTCTGTGATGCGCGCGCTGCCGGGGACAGGACGGGACACCCCGGGCAGCCGCACATCAGCCGGGACCAGACCAGAGAGGCTCGACGGGGGAACGGAGGGCAGGTGAGTTGTGTGCTGTTTTTTGTTTTTGTTTTATCTGCTGTGCAGGGTGGGGGGGGAGAGGGGGACCATCTATAAGGTAGGGGGGGAAGGGGGCCATCTATAAGGGAGGGGGGAAAGAGGGGGACGATCTATAAGGGAGGGGGGAAAGAGGGGGACGATCTATAAGGGGGGGGGGATCATCTATAAGGGAGGGGGAGAGGGAAGAGGGGGACCATCTATAGGGGGGGGCATCTATAAGGGAGGGGGGAAAGAGGGGGACCATCTATAAGGGGGGGGCCATCTATAAGGGAGGGGGGAAAGAGGGGGACCATCTATAAGGGGGGGACCATCTATAAGGGAGGGGCGGGAGGGGGACCGTCTATAAGGGGGGGGAAGAGGGGGACCATGTATAAGGGGGAGAGGGGGACCATCTATAAGGGAGGGGGAAAGAGGGGGACCATCTATAAGGGGGCATCTATAAGGGAGGGGGGAGAGGGGGACCATGTATAAGGGGGGGAGGGGGACCATCTATAAGGGAGAGGGGACCATCTATAAGGGAGGGGGAGAGAGGGAAGAGGGGGACCATCTATAAGGGGGGGGGGAAGAGGGGGACCATCTATAAGGGGGGGGAGAGGGGGACCATCTATAAGGGGGGGAGAGAGGGAAGAGGGGGACCAACTATAAGGGGGGGGGAAGAGGGGGACCATCTATAAGGGGGGAAGAGGGGGACCATCTATAAGGGAGGGGAAAGAGGGGGACCATCTATAAGGGAGGGGGGAGAGGGGGACCATCTATAAGGGAGGGGGGAGAGGGGGCAGTAGTGGATTATAATGTGGGCGGATTGACGGGGGGGGGCGTCATTCTATAGTTCGCCTCGGGCAGCAGAGAGGCTAGAATCACCCCTGCCTACTAGGCGGCATATACCGACCAGAGGCAGATATCTAACTACTACTAGGGGGGCACTACCTACTAGGGGGGTACGTGGCTTCCTACTAGGCGGCATATACCGACCAGAGGCAGATATCTAACTACTACTAGGGGGGCACTACCTACTAGGGGTGTACGTGGCTTCCTACTAGGAGGCATATACCGACCAGAGGCAGATATCTAACTACTACTAGGGGGGCACTACCTACTAGGGGGGTACGTGGCTTCCTACTAGGCGGCATATACCGACCAGAGGCAGATATCTAAGGGAATAGTTGCCATGGCGACAGTCTGGGCCCCTTTGCTATCTGTCTATCTATTGTTTGAGGTACTTTGAGCTATGGCTAATGAGATATGGATATGACGGCACAGGTGATAGGTTAGTGTGCACCAGTGACTTTGAGCAGCAGGATGTAGCAGAGCTGAGCCCGTGTGACAGAAAAGCTGTGCAAACAATTCACTTTAATTTGATAAGTAAACAGCAGCCATCCTCCCAGCTGTATTGGTTCATGTAGGAAGCCGCACTTCATTAGATTGGCACGCCGCACACAGCTCACCCCGTTTCACCTTGCCAACGTATTGCAACATTCTGGCGTTTGGTAACACAAAGCCTATTGTTCCAAACCGTCTATTATAAACTCGTTTCCTACTCCCAAAATCAAGAATGATTTATTGTGCTAGAAAACTGACTTTTTGGTGTCTATAAACGGAGGCAGGCACATAGAATCACCGAGCGGCGGGACGGAAAGGGAACGGAATTGTATTCTTCAAGGAGAATTCTAGCAAAATTTATTGGGCCATGGAGGACTTTTAAGAGGCTTCTTTGCATCTTAGGGAATACTGCGCTGGAGATTTCAAATACCTTAATCCAGCGAATATTTTTTTTCTTTCAAATCAACTGGTTTCAGAAAGTTATACAGGTTTGTAATTTACTTCTATTTAAAAATAATAAGTCTTCCAGTACCTTTCAGCTGCTGTATGTCCTGCAGGAAGTGGTTTATTCTCTTCAGTCTGACACAGTGCTCTCTGCTGCCACCTCTGTCCATGTCAGGAAGCAGGAGAGGTTTTCTATGGGGATTTGCTGCTGTTTTGGACAGTTTGTGACATGGACAGAGGTGGCAGCAGAGAGCACAGTGTCCAACTGGAAAAAATACATCACTTCCTGCAGGACATACAGCTGCTGATAAGTACTGGAAGTCAATATTTTTAAATGTAAGTAATTTACAAATCTATATAACTTTTTGACACTAGCTGATTTAGAAGAAAAACCTTTTTTACCAGAGTACCCCTTTAAGTGGCAATGCATTGGATGCAGTTTACTATAGAGGAGCAGGGACTCCTGTTAAGATGCCAGAAGTCCCCGCTCTTCTACTTCTAGTATGAAAATACTCATCAACCCCTGTCTGTGGCCTGTCTGTGAGCAGGAGAGGTTTTCTATGGGGATTTGCTGCTGCTCTGGACAGTTCCTGACATGGACAGAGGTGGCGGCAGAGAGCACTGTGTCACACTGGAAAGAATACACCACTTCCTGCAGGACATACAGCAACTGATAAGTACTGGAAGGCTTAACATTTTTAAATAGGAGTACATTCCAAATCTATATAACTTTCTGAAACCAATTGATTTTGGAAAAAAAAAAAAATCACTGGAGTACCCCTTTAACTCTGCATAGAGATTTCTGTAAAATCGCACAGCTGTTACTTCCACCATGAAAGAAGTAGTAGTAGTCGTTTTGAAATGATTGAATAGCCTTATGCTGCGTTTACACGGAACGATTATTGTGCGAATTCGCACGATAACGATCGAATTTGAACGATAATCGTACGTGTAAATGCTGCGAACGATCAAACAACGAACGAGAAATCGTTCACTTTGATCTGACAACATGTTCTAAAATCGTCGTTCATCGTTCGCAAAAAATTCGCAGATCGTTCAGTGTAAACAGTCGTTCGCCGATTTAACCAATGTGTGAGATAGGCTTAAGCGATCGCAAAACGAATTTCCGTACGATATATCGCACCGTCTAAACGCTGACCGTTATGAAAAAAAAATCGTTACTCCGACATCGTTAATCGTACGATCGGGCCAATTATCGTTTCGTGTAAATGCAGCAATAGACTGGGGAATACACTGGGGAATACTGTTATAAAGCATGTTATACTCAGAAAAACAAGGCTCGTTTTACCATTAAAAAATGTACTTTATTAAAAAAAAATAAACCAAACAACATAATTTAAACAAAAAAGACAGACCAGAATAAAGTGGCAGTGTGCACAGCAGCATACAAACAGTATTACAATTATCATATATTTACTGAGGATAGTGTGCTATAAATTACCCCCTTCCTAATTCCCCATATGTAACTGCATTCCCACTAGGGTATCTGACAGCATGGCAATGGAAGGTACATATAAATTATACATTAAGGCCACTCACCCATGTCGTTGCTGCAGAGTTGCCACTGCCACTATTTACCCCTGTTATAAAGCGTGATTGCTTTTAGCATCGTCTTAGAGGTAACAATGTTAAGGGCCCCTTGAAAGAGTACCTGTCATAAAAAAAAGTTTTGACATGTCCCAGGGAGATGTCAAAAGTTTTGATAGGTGGGGGTGTCTCACCTATTTACTGAGACCCCTATCAATCAAGAGAATGAGCATAGACTTATAATAGATGGGATTGCTGCAAGCTGGGGAGTGAACTGACCAAAACGTTTAATGCGTCCTCTGTGGCGAGTTTTCTTTATCTTCTGTTAATGACCCCACTAGTATTTCTGACCTTATCTGCCTGTCTGTCTGACTACCAGCAGTATACTGGTCACAAAAGAGCTCCACATGCCGACCCATGATTCCTGCCCACCATCTTGGTACACTAGCAGAGGTAAAGACCTGGGGATTCCCTGTCGGTGTTAAAAGAACATACAATCCCTTACTCTCTGTTCTGTGGTTTAGTCCAAAGACAAATTCATCAATGACCCAAAAGGTCAGGGACTCCTGTTACCATATCATCATAAACTATTTAAAGCGACTCTGTACCCACAATCTGAACCCCCCCCCCCCCCCAAACCACTTGTACCTTCGGATAGCTGCTTTTAATTCAAGATCTGTCCTGGGGTCCGTTCGGCAGGTGATGCAGTTATTGTCTTAAAAAACAACTTTTAAAGAGAACCAATCACCTAAATATAACTGTCCCTATTATGACAGTACATCTCTCCCTAAGTCTATTCATGAAGATACAGACTGCCTTTGCAGTCTGTATCTTTATACCTTACCCGATCCTCTGTTCCCTGGCTGTTCCGGTGAGCGCCGCCATCTTGATGACGTCACTTGCGTTCCAGCTGTGCGTTCCAGCGTGACGTCATCAAGATGGCGGCGCCGCCGGAACAGCCAGGGAACAGAGGATCTGGTAAAGTATAAAGATACAGACTGCAAAGGCAGTCTGTATCTTCATAGATAGACTTCATGAGGATACAGACTGCATTTGCAGTCTGTAGCTTTATACTTTACCTATCCTCTGCTTCAGTGCCGCAAGGCCGGGCACCGCCATCTTGATTACGGGCCTTGCGTTCCACCGCTGGAACGCAAGTGACGTAATCAAGATGGCGCCGCCGGCCTTGCTGCACCGAAGAAGAGGATTAGGTAAAGTATAAAGATACAGACTGCAGAGGCAGTCTGTATCTTCATAAATAGATTAGAGAAGAGGGATTTTAGATAATACACAGCGATCTTGCGCTGTATAGCGCGACATCACTGTGTGTTAACAGAGCAGCAGGCAAAGGATCATGGGAACCTTTCCTGCCACTCTGCATGACGGGAGTTTCCTGTCTCGCGCCGGCTCTTTTGAAAAGAGCCGGCTCGAGACAGGAAAGTAAAAAGGGAATAATTCAAAAACGTGACAATAAAAATAATTAATTATATTTGCAAATGTCAATTAAATTATGATTTGCATCTAATTAAGGAATAAAATTTTTTTAACTTTCGTCCATGATTGGTTCTCTTTAAACTGGCAGTCTTGTGCCAAACGGCCGTGGCTTACATAGTGTATGGTTCAGGTAAGAAAAAGAGTGCTGCACCATGCCTGTGCTCACATGTCTGGACCCTGTGTTTTCCCCATTCTGTGGGAGCGGCAATGGTGGGTGTGGTGCCGTGTCCATACTTGTGTCGTTTGGGGGCAGCCTTCCCCGCCGGTGGTGCTGGCTGGGTTTTGGTGGGGCTTTTTGGGTCTGGTCCTGTGACATTGGGGTTGCAGGGCCGTTCCATGGCCTCCCTTCCCTGCACGTGCACGCTTTGCGGGGTTGGCGGTCGCTGACCGACACGGTGTGGAGTTAGCGTAGGGACCCGTGTGGACCAGAGGACCTGCGCGGTGGTACACGGGGCAATATGGCTTGATCAATTCATATACAGACACTCTACTGTTGATTTTTAATATAGGCCTAGCGGCATTAGTGTCAGCCATAGATGGGATGTGCAGCCGTTCCATTCTCTCCAGTTCGTGGCTTACATAGTGTATGCATTAGGCTGGCATAGCCTCTCTGTCCCTCCTCCCCGCCCTCCTCATCATTAGAAATGCTCCAGGCAGATTGTCTCCTATTTGTCAGCTGTGTGAGCACGGCACATGGGCTGGATCGTTAAGCAGCTGTGTAGTTTTCACTGCAGAGGAATAAGAAAAATGGTGAGGAGGGTGGGGAGGAGGGACGGAGAGGGTGTGCCAGCCTAATGCATATACAAATGTAAGCCCCGGCCTTTAGACACAGCGCTGCAAGATTAAAAGTTGTTTTTTAGGACAATAACTGCATCACCTGCCGAACGGACGCCAGGACAGATCTTGAATTAAAAGCAGCTATCCGAAGGTACAAGTGGTTGGGGGGTCAGATTGTACAGAGTCGCTTTAAAGGGGTTGTTCAACTAATAAAAATTCTTTTAAATCAACTGGTGCCAGAAAGTGCCAGAGATTGGTAATTTACAGTGGTACCTTGATTCTCAAACTGCTTGGAACTCAAACTGTATTTTCAAGGAAAGTTTGCTGTGGTTCTCAAACTCTGCTCAGTTCTCAAACACTTTTCGGGCCCCCAGTCTTGAAGTGCTCGGTATCTGAACGTTTTTGGGTGCGTGGATGGTGGGTTGTACATGGAGAGTTTAGCACTGGTGAGGCTTCACATACAGTACAGTACTGTATAAGATGGCTGGAGTGCATATACAGCACAGTAGTAGTACAGTCAGTGCACCACCATCTCCCATCCTGTACAGTTTAAGACTGCTGGAGTGCATATACAGCACAGTAGTAGTACAGTCAGTGCACCGCCATCTCCCATCCTGTACAGTTTAAGACTGCTGGAGTGCATATACAGCACAGTAGTAGTACAGTCAGTGCACCACCATCTCCCATCCTGTACAGTTTAAGACTGCTGGAGTGCATATACAGCACAGTAGTAGTACAGGCAGTGCACCACCATCTCCCATCCTGTACTATATAAGACTGCTGGAGTGCATATACAGTACAGTAGTAGTACAGTCAGTGCACCACCATCTCCCATCCTGTACAGTACTGTATAAGACTGCTGGAGTGCATATACAGTACAGTAGTAGTACAGGCAGTGCACCACCATCTCCCATCCTGTACTGTATAATACTGCTGGAGAGCATATACAGCACAGTAGTAGTACAGTCAGTGCACCGCCATCTCCCATCCTGTACTGTATAATACTGCTGGAGAGCATATACAGCACAGTAGTAGTACAGTCAGTGCACCGCCATCTCCCATCCTGTACTGTATAAGATGGCTGGAGTGCATATACAGTACAGTAGTAGTATAGTCAGTGCACCGCCATCTCCCATCTTTACAGTGCTGGGGTGGGGGTGGGGTTGGGGGGCACTATACAGTACAGGATGAGTGAGGAGTTAGTGACTACTGAACTATAATTGCTGGTTTTCTTGAATGTTTCTTGTGTATAATGTCCTGTACAGTATAATTTTGCTCTGTACTGTAGTGATTACACTGGGCACTATAAAATGTAATCTATGGGTACTGTAGGTAATTATTGGTGGCTGCTGGAACCAATTAGACACACATTTACATTATTTCCTATAGGAAGACACTGCTCGGATCTCAAACCGCCTTCCAGGACCAATTAAGTTCTAGAACCAAGGTACCACTGTACTTCTATTTAAAAATCTTCCAGTACTTATCAGCTACTGTATGTCCTGCAGGAAGTGGTGTATTCTTTCCAGGCTGGAGATCAGAAGAGGTTTTCTGTAGGGATTTGCTGCTGCTCTGGACAGTTCCTCACATAGACAGAGGTGGCAGCAGAGAGCACTGTGTCAGACTGGAAAGAATACACTACTTCCTGCAGGACATACAGCACCTGATAAGTACTGAAAGAAGGGAGAGTTTTTTATAGACATAAATTACAAATTTCTGGAACTTTCTGACACCAGTTGGTGTGAAAGAAAAAGAAATTGAACAACCCCTTTAATAACATCTACCACTGGTAACTGACACACTTTATAGGAGACCTGGGACCCGGTCCAGAAGGTGTTTGGACCACAGAAGGACTAAGACAGTGTTCAGACACACAAATAACACACATAATAATAATAATAATAATAATAATAATAATAATAATAATAATAACAGCAATAGTAATAATATTAATACTACCACCACAGAAGGAGTAAGACAGCGTTCAGACACACAAATAACACAAATAGTAATAATAATATTATTATTATTATTATTATTTGTGTTATTTGTGTGTCTGAACGCTGTCTTACTCCTTCTGTGGTGGTAGTATTAATATTATTACTATTGTTGTTATTATTATTATTATTATTATTATCATCATCATCATCATCATCAACAACAACAACAACAACACAGAAGGAGTAAGACAGTGTTCAGACACACAAATAACACACATTATTATTATTATTATTATTATTATTATTATTGTTCTTTGTGTTATTTGTGTGTCTGAACACTGTCTTACTCCTTCTGTGGTATTATTATTATTATTATTATTATTATTATTCTAATTATTCTAATAATAGTAATAATAATAATAATAATAATAATAATAATAATACCACAGAAGGAGTAAGACAGTGTTCAGACACACAAATAACACGCAGAATAATAATAATAATAATAATAATAATAATAATAATAATAATAATAATAATAATAATAATAATGATCATCATCATCATCATCATCATAGGTAGCACCACGTCAGATAGATTTTTTTTTAATCATTGTAACCTTGTATACAGAATTAAAGAAACAGCCAAACTTCCCAGATTCCATATGTCAAAACGTCATTCTCTACCATCATACCCTGTCGGAGACAGGCAGACGAGAAAGAAAATAATAAGCTGTGCAAATAATAAAAGTGACGACAAACAAAAAAGAAAAAAAAATAATATACAATAGTGTGTACATAATAACACCAGGATGCCTATTAATGCCACAGAACTCAATTGTAGTAATTGGAAAATCATGAGAGCAACAAATTGACACTTGAAAAGTTACATGATGCGTTAAACCACATAGAGCGCTCACTACAATGTATCACATGGTCATTAGGGGGTCTTGCTTTTATGTTTTACTGACCATAGTGATCAGTGTGTATCCGACTACTGGGAACCCTAACTATCCAGAAAATCTGATGTCCTGTTCCCAGCAGAGATGGGACCACACATAGATAGTCACGTTGCAATGCCACAAAAATGGTAATATACAGAGACAGCCGGGCAGACTCACTCACTCACTCACTCACTCACTCACTCATCCCTTCTCTTTTATGGAGAATTGTTTTTGTGGGACAAGTGATTCATGGGAAATTCACATTAAGCACTGCAGCGGCCGAAGCAGATCAAAAGAGGTAAATGCGAACGTCTTCTTATGGTCTGTAGAGGGGACATTACTACGTGGAGTGTTGTCTGCAGAGCTCACGCTCACTCCCCTACCCTATGACCGCCATGATAAGTATCCTATTGTCCATAGAGGTTTATTTAGTATTATTATTTTGAAGTTCTCTGAAGATCTAACAATGTCGGCGTATGATTCATCTCACTCTTTAACCTTATGTTCTCGTTGTCAAAGTAAATAAAGTAATAACCGTTCAGCATCTATTATGAAATCAGAGAAGGAAACCTGATATTACCCCATCGGACTGTGCAGTGGACTGAATAAGGTGTGTGGCAGATGGAGTAGTAGAGCTAGCTGGGTACAGTAGTGCATAGGGTACATGACATGGCACGGTGGAGATGCTAGCCTCCCCCGTGTACCATACACACTGTATAGCTCAAGGTAGATACAGTGTATATGTTTGAAATTAAGAGTTGGTCACTGTCCCTTTAAGGCTGGGTTCTCACTGCGTTTTTGCCGTCCGTTTAACGTATATGTTTAATGGAAAAAAAACGGATGCAAAAACGGATGCAATTGTGTGTCATCTGTTTGGATCCGGTTTTCCATTGACTTCCATTATAAAAAAAAAACGGATTGAAACGGATGCGTTTTTTTTACGGACACAAAAGTAGTGTTGACTACGTTTTTCCAGCCGTTAAAAGTAACAAATTAAAAATAAGTTGATACGTTGAACTGATTGCAAAAACACAGTGTGAACCCAGTCTTACAAAACTGCTAATAGTAGGTTAAATAAAGAGTTGGGCTCTAAGGCACTTGGATGACAGGTTCAGGGGCTTTGGAGGATAAACTTTCTCCTTTTGACTTGACTTTTACAGAGTAAGCTCAGAGAAAATGTTAGGAGGCTGGAATTGGGCTCTAAGACACTTTGGTTTAAGTATACTGTAGCTTTCTTGATGCCAGGGGGCCCTTGAGCAGAAAAAACTTTTTAAAATGGGAGTTAGCTCAGAGGCAACTTCAGAGGCTACATGATACTGACAAAATGTATCTGACTGGTCTTACTAGCAGGAGCTGAGCTAGCAGACATGCTCTAGACTGAAGATAGGGAACCATCAGCCCTCCAGCTGTTGCTAACTACAATTCCCGTCATGCCTGGACAGCCAAAGCTAAAGCCAGGTTTAGACTGGTTTTAGGTCCATACAGGGCCGGATAAAAGGGAGGGCACCAGGGGCACGTGCCCCGGGGCCTCCACCACTTAGGGGCCCCCACCAGCTCGAACCCTAGCAGAACGGTGCTGCTTACCCAGGATATCAGGCCATGTAATAGGGCCCTAACACAGTGGACAACAGCGCACAGAAAGTGCTGTATTCTCACATTGCGTTATTAACACAAACACAATGTGGGAATACGATCTGATACTTAGTCCCCCCCCCCCCCCCACTCCTGTCTCTAGGGCCTGGCATCTTCCCCTGTACTGCAGCCTCTAGTGACCAAGTGCATAACAGAAGAGGATGCTGACCCATACAGCCAGGAGCGAGGAGGGGTCTGTGCTAAGTCACCTACAGTAAGCAGCCATCTGTATAAATCGTGGTATAGTTTAATTATTATTATTATTATTTTTTTTTTTAGGGGGGGGGGGGGGATTGTCGCCCAGGGCCCCCACCAACCTTAATCCGGTCCTGGCACCTTTCCAGGTTAACAAGAGGCTACACTAGAGACTGGGTGAAAGACCCATGTGACCAAAGCATCTTACCTTCATACATGTGACCACTGGGTGTGACAAAGACACAGCAGTAATGGTAACCCTTGCACTGCAATATACCTATGTTTGCTGCTTAGGGTTTAAGTCTACGGTTGTTGTTGCCCGAAATTCATCAGGTCGTGATAACCATCACGGGGGCTGATCTTGGTGTCAAGCGGCTGCTATAAAGGGCCCAATGTCAATATTTTTACTCCGGCTATACAAAAATAGTGATACTTTCCAAATCGTGTCCTCACTTACCCTCCGTAATTCAATGATATTTAGTCTAGGTTTGGTAATGATGTGGCGCTATCGTCTTGAACAATCTAAGACATTGACGTAATACGATATAGACGCGCCAGAGTGTGGGGGGGTCCCGCCAATCTGAAAAAAAATCCCTTAGTAAGTAAAAATATAAAATGAGAGCATCGTATGAATATCACATCATAGATTTTTGAGGCTTGGGCTGCCCTGACTCATCTCGGGGCGGATTAGATGGGTCATGTCAGGATAACCGGACGATGTAGAAGGAATATACAGTATGCAGTACACAATGACCGCCGTCTAGATCAAAGAACGGGGCCCAATGATTCATCAGCCCAGAGCTGGTTCCTGTTCTCATGGACACTTGAGGTCAGCAGAATGAAAAGTAGTGACTAAGAGGCAACAATGGTGGAGAGATATAGATCAAACTGTATATGAGTAATGTAACCGTATGTCAGGGACATGTTCATCCTACACCACATGTAACTCTGCTATTTATAGGGGAAGTGCTGATAACTGCACTTTATAGGGGGGGAATGTTGGAACAAATTATAATTTGGAAATTAACCACAAACTAAAAAAAAAAAAAATCTTTTGTATATGATATACTGTATATACATACAGTGAGGAAAATACCGTATTTCTGCCAAAATAAGACCTAACTTCATTTTTTAGCTTTTTTGGAGTACACTTAAAATATAGGCCCTACTCCAATAATAAGTTATAGTTACAGTCAGCTGACCAGATCCCTGACACTGGGTGGGTGAGCATCAGCCAATCAGGGCCAGACTTGTTCCCCCACCTGCTCAACACAAGCGGCAGGGAAGGCAGGAGGGGTAAGAAGATGCACAGTAGGGGACATTGAATATTGGGGACATGGAGGGTACGTGGGACAACTACAGAGGGGGTAGGGAGGTATACAGTATAGGGGAACAACTACAGATGAGGGTAGGATGTATATAATATGGAGGCCTAACAACAGAAGGACATGTCACTATCCTTACCTACCAAACCTTCCCTTATGACACTATCCTTACCTACCAAACCTTCTCCTGTATCACTATCCTTACCTACCAACCCTTCTCCTATGTCACTATCCTTACCTACTAAACCTTCTCCTATGTCACTATCCTTACCTACCAAACCTTCTCCTGTATCACTATCCTTACCTACCAACCCTTCTCCTATGTCACTATCCTTACCTACTAAACCTTCTCTTATGTAACTATCCTTACCTACCAAACCTTTTCCTATGTCACTATCCTTACCTACTAAACCTTCTCCTATGTCACTATCCTTTCCTACCAACCCTTCCCTTATGTCACTATCCTTACCTACCAAACCTTCTCTTATCTCACTATCCTTACCTACCAAACCTTCTCCTATGTCACTATACTTACCTACCAAACCTTCTCCTATGTCACTATCCTTACCTACCAAACCTTCTCCTATGTCACTATCCTTACCTACCAAACCTTCCCCTATATCACTATCCTTACCTACCAAACCTTCTCCTATATCACTATCCTTACCTACCAAACCTTCACCTATGTCACTATCTTTACCTACCAAACCTTCTCCTATATCACTATCCTTACCTCCCAAACCTTCTACTATGTCACTATCCTTTCCTACCAAACCTTCTCCTATGTCACTATCCTTACCTACCAAACCTTCTCCTATGTCACTATCCTTACCTACCAAACCTTCTCCTATGTCACTATCCTTACCTACCAAACCTTCTCCTATATCACTATCCTTACCTCCCAAACCTTCTACTATGTCACTATCCTTTCCTACCAAACCTTCTCCTATGTCACTATCCTTACCTACCAAACCTTCTCCTATGTCACTATCCTTACCTACCAAACCTTCTCCTATATCACTATCCTTACCTCCCAAACCTTCTCCTATATCACTATCCTTACCTCCCAAACCTTCTACTATGTCACTATCCTTTCCTACCAAACCTTCTCCTATGTCACTATCCTTACCTACCAAACCTTCTCTTATCTCACTATCCTTACCTACCAAACCTTTCCTATGTCACTATCCTTACCTACTAAACCTTCTCCTATGTCACTATCCTTTCCTACCAACCCTTCCCGTATGTCACTATCCTTACCTACTAAACCTTTTCCTATGTCACTATCCTTACCTACCAAACCTGCTCCTATGTCACTATCCTTACCTACCAACCCTTCTCCTGTCACTATCCTTACCTACCAAACCTTCTCCTATATCACTATCCTTACCTACCAAACCTTCCCCTATGTATGTCACTATACTTACCTACCAAACCTTCTCCTATATCACTATCCTTACCTACCAACCTTCTAATATGTCAGAGACTGTATTTCTCTGTAGTATTCAGTTGCGCAGTCTATAGTTGCCCTATTAAGCCTCCATGTATGAGCCCTGAGGGAGTAAGACGGCAGATGTATGACCACCGCTACACCAACCACAGAGACAGATGATCTCTATTCGCAGGATCAGCTGCAGTCTGAGCTGTTGGTTTCCCACTGATCCGACATTTATAGCATCCGGCCCTGTATGACTTTGAGGATCAGTGTAGCAGATCATTGACTTGTGTTGCAGTATTTATGTCCCTACTTACTTCCCTTTCCATTGACATTCTATGCGGGGTAATGTAAGGGGTGTCGGTGAAACAGCTGCAATAGATGATCCCTGGAATCCCTCCGAGCAGCCGCCCTGTGATACAGACAGTGAATAATCTGTGAATGGAGAAGCAGACTGACCCGGACACTTCTCCTGGGCTTCATCACATAAAGGGAACAAAACATTCTTATCCAATCAGTCAATATTTTCTCAGCAATAGGTCAATATTAAAGGGGAACTCCGGAGAAAAAAAGCTGGTGTCTGAAAGTTATATAGATTTGTAGTTAACTTCTATTTAAAAATCTCCAGTCTTCCAGTACTTATCAGCTGCTGTATGTTCTGCAGGAAGTGGTGTATTCTTTCCAATCTGACACAGTGCTCTCTGCTGCCACCTCTGTCCATGTCAGGAATGGTCCTGAGCAGTAGAGATTTTCTATGGGGATTTGCTGCTGCCCTGGACATTTCCTGACATGGACAGAGGTGGCAGCAGAGAGCACTGTGTTAGACTGGAGAGAATACACCACTTACTGCAGGACATATAGCAGCTGATAGGTACTGGAAGACTTGACATTTTTAAATAGAAGTCATTTACAAATCTATATAACTTTCCAACACCAGTTGATTTGAAAGTACCCCTTTAATATCATAAACTATGTATGGGAGCCATTGAATACCCACATACACAGGGAAGCATAACCTGGTGACAGCATCCACATATAAACACAGAGGGGGGAGATTTATCAAACATGGTGTAGGCCCAGTCGCCCCTAGCAACCAATCAGATTCCACCTTCATTCCTCACAGACTCTATGGAAAATGAAAGGTGGAATCTGATTGGTTGCTAGGGGCAACTGAGCCAGTTTCACTTTACACCATGTTTGATAAATCTCCCCCAGAGTGTGATATACCGACCACAAAAGACGTCGAATCGTTTCACTTGCTTTTCCTTCGTCTTTATTACTGGGGATTCCTGGAAAATTCCCCTAATTTACTATATTTATTTCCCACTTTCCATTATGAAAGGAAAAGGAAGCAAAAATATTCCATCAGCAGATTTTTTTATTTATTTTTTATTAGAAGAAATGGAAACGGTTTCCAAACTGAGAGAGACTGAAGTAATGGGCCGGGCCGAGATTCTCGGAGAAAACACAAGATGTTGCACAATCCTTACAGGCACCGTACACAAGAATAGCTTTCCTGTAATTCATGGGGATAATCTTAGACTGCAGTCACTGTGTAGTTACCAGAATATCTCATGTTCCTATAAATCAGGGGGGAAACAACCTTTCTTGGTCCGAGGTCATATTGTGAGATTGTACCAGCTGTAAGGGCAACGCTAAAATGTAAGGGGGTATCCCAACTTTTGGGACTTAAGGCACATCCCAGGAGCAGTTTTGGACCTATTGACAGCCATAGCTTTGTGAATGATGAGGTCTGTGCCATGATGTATGAACTGCATGAGTCTCCTGGGGCTGCAGGTTGTATACCGCAGCTAGAGACACTTCATCCTTGTGATTGGAAGGGCTTCTAGAGGTTTAACCTCCACCAATATTATTAAGTCACATTGATGGTGGCCCAGAGGGAATGCAGCTGTCACAGGGAGGGAGGACACCCATGGGGTGACTGGGACCAGTCATTGTTGCTGTCACCCTGTTCACACTTCCATAAAGGCTTCTAAAGGGTTTCTAAAGTTTACTGAAAGCCATGTGCCACTGCTAGGTCTTGGCACTGAGGTATATATTGTTTTGGGTTCTCTAATGCTTCCCTATGGTAGTTGTAGTATTGCTTTTTGGCCACAAGATGTCACTAACGAGTATTTTACTATTACTGCCAGCATATTGATGGTCGCAAGGGTTAAAGCGAATGTACCATTAGTATCACCCATGTATAGAATGGCGCCGGCAGGGGCAAGCCGGTGCCGTTGTCCTTTATTTGAACCACGACCCGGTTCCCGTGTATTCCCCATTCTATTCACGGGTACCGTGACAGGGGTGAAGAACTGGCAGGGGGTCGGCCCGCCAGTGCTAATGGAGCCACATCATAGAGGGGCGAGGGTTCCCTCCCACTGAGGGTGGGCCATCCCGCCTCCAGTGCTTCCCCCCTGGCCTGATACCTGTGAATAGGACGGCACTGTACACAGGAACAGAGCTGTGGTCCAGAAAAAGGACCGCGGCACCGGTTTCCCCGTGCTGGCGTCGTTCTTCACATGGGTAATACTTAAAGCGAATGTAGCTAATGCTACATTTTCTTTAAGTTGTTCTTATCTGTTGCCATATCCTATTCACTCAGCCGCTACTTGGCAGCTACTTCTAGAAGGCTCTAACCAATGGGATGTTGAGTTGCCTAAGCTGTTCTCCACCAATAGGCAGCAAACCCAGCTTTAGCCTATAAGGACAGTCTTACAGTCTTTACTGACTGGGACCCAGGGATGGCTTATGCCACTCCAAGCCCCATGAAAAGTGCCGCATTGGTACCGTAACACCTGAAACACCTGGCACCCCTGGGTTACCACAGTTGCCCAACTGCTCAATTATGAGGGGACCACAATAAAAATGTAGGTGGTAGTAGCCCCCATAGTGGACACCCTCTGAGATGTCTTGCGTTTAGGATGAAATGTAGGAAGACGTCATCATGACCCAAGTCCCCTCTCTAGACCAGGAAGTGGCGGGGGACCAGAGTAGAGGACAGCGGACACCAGCGCTGGAGCCCAGGAGGTAAGTGCATGCTGTTTTTTTTACCTACTCCCTCCCAGTCTGTCCCTGCCTGGAATTCTCCTTTAAGCTCAACAAATTGCAGGTCTGAGGAGTCTTTTCTCTTTGCAGCCACTTGGACCTAGGTCTGGCCTAAAGCCCTAATAGGTCCTAAGATATTTTTTTCCAGAAATGTACTGCTGTTCTGTGGGATTGGACCAGACTTCACTGCCCACATGTATAAAGAAGCCTGAGGTGCTCCTGTCCCTGGCCACCAGTTGTCCTCCCTTGGAGTACCTTTGGTAGATACTAACCACTACATATCAGGATCAGCCCAGAAGATCGTCCTTTCCCCAGATGCTCTGAGCCATCTACAAATCACTATTTAGCCCTCGTCATAGTCACGCAGATCCTTACACCTGCCCATTTTTCTTTCAAACTATTCAAAACTTGAAGAACTACCTGATCACTTATTCTTAACATATCCAACCCCCTATATATTACTAGATGATCCCTATCTCCGCTGTCGTAAGGTTTTTTTTTAACGTTATGGCTGATCAATGTGGACGTTGCATTGTTTTTTTTCTCAAAAAGTTTAAAATTAGTAAAAATTAAAGGGCACCTCGGAAAATAGTAAATTTTCCCGAAGATGCTGCAACTTGCTGACAGCTCAGACTTTCTGGTTAATATGGAGACTGGTGTGTCATCAGACGGAGGTCGGGGTAGAGCTCAGCATTCCTGCCGCTTGCATCACAACCCTCGTGTCAGGATTTCCTCAGAACAATACCGCAGTATAGTGAATGTACTGTGAATGTATGGTGAATAGACTCCGACTTTCGATTTACGGAAAGACACGAGGTGGCAGACAACCATTCAGCAGAGCTCTATTGACCATAATGCATCGCAGTGATTTGTCCAGCCAGCATGTTTCACTTCTATAGGGGAAGACAGCTGCGACCTTTCCTCATCTGATTCCATGACTCCGAGGATGACTCCTTGACTCTTATTTCTTAAGTCTTCCAGTTCCGCTTTCATGTTTCTGTAAAGTTTAATGTTCCTTAATATGGCTCTTCTCTCTCTCTGTTAATAGAAACCAAGTGCATGTGATTAAGGGGAAGACCCGCCGATGTATATAGGAAACATCATCAACACATTGCATAATAGGTGATTTCATATACATTGGAGGAATCACCCCAAGACACCTACGCTGCCTGTCTGCAGACTTCAGCAAAAATCTAAAGGGAAAAAGAAAAAACAGCATTTTTTTTTACATTTCAAGGGGTTGTCCAGGCAGGGAGGGATTGTGAATGTGTTGCTAGGGCGGCAGGAAAATAACAAAGAATTTAACTTATCTGCTGGGATCCCCTGTAACTGATAGCTTCCAGAGTGCCCAATCCATATATATTCCTGTATATAGGAGCAGTATTATAGTAGTTATATTCTTGTATATAGGGGCAGTATTATAGTAGTTATATTCCTGTATATAGGAGCAGTATTATAGTAGTTATATTCTTGTATATAGGAGCAGTATTATAGTAGTTATATTCTTGTATATAGGGGCAGTATTATAGTAGTTATATTCTTGTATATAGGAGGCAGTATTATAGTAGTTATATTCCTGTATATAGGAGCAGTATTATAGTAGTTATATTTTTGTATATAGGAGCAGTATTATAGTAGTTATATTCTTGTATATAGGGGCAGTATTATAGTAGTTATATTCTTGTATATAGGAGCAGTATTATAGTAGTTATAGTCTTGTATATAGGGGGCAGTATTATAGTAGTTATATTCTTGTATATAGGGGGCAGTATTATAGTAGTTATATTCTTGTATATAGGGGGCAGTATTATAGTAGTTATATTCTTGTATATAGGCACAATATTATAGTAATACGGTACTGGAGATGCAGAGGCCATAACTGTCTGAACACTGGCTCAACTGACAACGCGCACAGGTGCTATGCATGAGACGTCCTGACCACACGGATCAATAATAGTGGTGCTCTGACAGAGCGGAGGGAATACAATGCGGTAAGTAGAGACATACTGTAAGTCCAAGCACTCACCAATAGATGATCTTCGGTGGATTTATTCAGACATCACAGAGAGGGAGCGTGTAGCAGACAACTGTTTCGCGCCTCGGCGCTTTGTCAAGTCTTACGCTAAGATTTGACAAAGCGCTGAGGCGCGAAACAGTTGTCTGCTACACGCTCCCACACCCTCCACCACCGCTCCCTCCCTGTGATTTCTGAATAAACCACCGAAGATCATCTATTGGTTGGACTTATTTCTCTACTTACCGCATTATAGTAGTTATATTCTTGTATATGGGAGCAGTATTATAGTAGTTATATTTTTGTATATAGGAGCAGTATTATAGTAGTTATATTCCTGTATATAGGAGCAGTATTATAGTAGTTATATTCCTGTATATAGGAGCAGTATTATAGTAGTTATATTCTTGTATATAGGAGGCAGTATTATAGTATTTATACTCTTGTATATAGGAGCAGTATTATAGTAGTTATATTCTTGTGTATAGGGAGCAGTATTATAGTAGTTATATTCCTGTATATAAGAGCAGTATTATAGTAGTTATATTCCTGTATATAGGAGCCAGTATTATAGTAGTTATATTCTTGTATATAGGAGCAGTATTATAGTAGTTATATTCTTGTATATAGGAGCAGTATTATAGTAGTTATACTTTTGTGTAAAGGAGCAGTATTATAGTAGATATATTCCTGTATATAGGGGGCAGTATTATAGTAGTTATATTCCTGTATATAGGAGCAGTATTATAGTAGTTATATTCTTGTACATAGAATCAGTATTATAGTATTTATATTCCATAATAATGAAGTATGACTGGGTGCACAACACTTTATGTTTTTTTCTGCTGCACTATGTACATATACTGTGTTGTGTGATATAGATCAGTATTTGTGTGCAGATGGATGAAGCCTTAACGCAGATGGATAGGTCCCCATTATACGCATGTGGTCACTAAGTCACCAGTTGCCCACCAGTGGTCTATGCCATAGATGCTGTGCCAGAAATAAAAAGGCAATTTGAATTATTATGTGTTACATTATTTACTACATTACATTATTATGAAAAGATGGCGGTTCAATGCTCCGGATAGAATCTGGTCATGCGGTGATACCCCCTTCGGATTTCTGGTTAGTTCAAAGCGACTCTCCACATGACTCCGCCGTGTCCTGTCTTTAGTTTACAGCCTGCAGTCATTTACTGAAACCCTATGTGAATAGGATTTGCTCTTCTTGCAGCTGGCAGCCAGGTGTCCTATTAGTACGGATCGCCTCAGGCCTCCCAAATATCCAACCACAAATGTTAAGTTGTACTAAGGATGATTCAGAAGGCGGAAATCTTTGATTGAGTCATCTCTGGCCTGGTGTCCAGTGCACTCCACACTTCCCTAGGTGTTCAATCATTTATATAATATAGGCGGAAAATGAAGGGTAAAAGGGGACTTCAAGGTCTTTTCAGGTCTATTGGGACATCTGGACATGGTACGGGGGTGGGGGTGTCCCCTGCTCATGATCCCCAACTCTGTTATGTATGTTTGGAAACTTTCACATAAATCAGCTTCCTCCGTGACGGGTTCAGAATGACCATGCATTACCTGGTTGCCCATTAGTTTGAATTGGCTGCAATACTCTATGTTTCCTGTAGTGGCCGCCTCTTCTTTTTCCTCCAACCTTTGCTTGTGAGAGATCTGAGTTCGGGCGATCACTGATGAGTGTTGATAACGTGATATAACAGACAGCGAGTGTGGACCCGATGTTCTCAATCGGTTAAGCTTTGGGCCACAGTGGGGAACGAAATCCATGTGCCCTCTAGGTCTTCATCCTTTATCTCACTCCAGGATGTGGAACCACAAATGTGGTCAGCAGCTGTTCCCGAGGAACAGACAGAGTTTGTGCAAGGCATCGGGGAAATGGCCGAGTATACATAGTCAACAAGCAGGGTCGTCAGCAGGAGAATAAGCACAGTACTAGGGATGAGACAGGTAGTGTAAGTAAAGGGTCAGGGCAGGAGGCATTAGAGGCAGGTCAGGCAATACAAGTTGGCAACAGGAGAGCCACATGGTACAGAAACAGGTTGTAATAGGCCTAATGCGAAGAACAGGCACTGGTGAGAATTCATGGAGAGTTAGTAGAATAGCAGAAACAAACCTTCACTTTGGAATGCAAAATCCAACAACACTCAGGCAAGTTAATTTAAATTGGTACACGTGGCAGTACCATGTAGAGACAAGCTCCAGAGCAGTTGGCTATCTGCCCATCCTAGTGGCTAGAGTTGTAATTGCAGCAGAAGGAGGAAGAAAATGTCGGAAGACACGAGGAGCCCCAGGACGAGGATGGAACACAGCAGAGGAGCGGAGAGGTCGGCACCACCGCTGGTGAGTCTCGTCCAGCAGCGTTATACTTGATCTTGATTTTTTTCTAGATGATGGATCTCAACATTTTTTACAACCGTATTTGAAAACTAAAATAAATTTTTGAATACTAATACCGTGTTTCTCCGAGAATAAGACAGGGTCTTATATTATTTTGTTCCTCCAAATAGAAGGTCTAGGGCATGCCTATTCTCCATCTACTAGAAGCAGGGGCGTAGCTAGGGGTTCAGCCTAGGGGGGGCAAGTGAGTCTCAGTGGGCCCCCCACCGATTACAGTATGTTACCCATAGGGAACCTCAGCAGATGACAATGCTTTCTGAATAATATAGGGTATTACCTACCACATTATTCATAGTGAACAGGGACTGAGAACAGTGGAAAAGACTTTTTACATCTCACATATATAACCATGTAAAAAATAAAGGGGTTATCCAGCATTGCTAAAACATAGCTGTCTTTTTTTCCAGAAACAGCGTCACTCACCTCCAAAGCTTGGATGTGGTAGTGCAGCTCAGTTCCACTAAAAGAGATTACAACCAAGTTGTGATATCACACACAACATAGGGGAAGCTATGGTGCTGTTTCTGTTTTCTATCTAGCCATCCATCCATTCTTCTATCTCTTTTTTTTATATCTATCTGTCTAATATCTATTGGGCAGCATGAGGACTACACCATAGCTGATGGGCAATGACCAAATTAGCAACACCCAAAGGGGATACCCGCAGTACAAAGTAGTAGAGTAAATGTATAGTACAATTCTGGGTAATAATAAATAGTCCCATGCAGTTCAAGGCAACTATTTTAAATAACCTGTATACAAAAAAAGCCAGACTGCAACATAACTAAAAGGAATAATTACTTTATAAATCCATAGAAACAATACATGAAAAATGTAGGAGAAATCAGCACCACTAATCCTGGTGTACAGGGTATATGAGAGCAGCCAATTTATGCCTCCATGTAGTATTTAGACCCAATTTTAGCCCTCATATAGTTTGCAGGGTCCCACTATGCTCTCATATTGTAAAAAGCCCACCATCTATACCCTAACATTGTAGATTATCCCCCTTGTTCCTCCATATAGAAGATAGACCCTCCCTGTGCTTCCCCATATAGTATTGAGGTCCCTCTGTAGTTAGGCCATCTGTGCCCCAATATAGTTATTATTTTCCTCTGTTTCCATGTAGTACTAGTTAGGGCCCTCTGTGCCCTCATATAGAAGTTAGCTACCCCTCTGTGCATCTATCTAGTATTTAGACCTCCATGTAGTATCCTCCATGTAGGCATCCCCTCCAGCACCATCTCATCTAGGTAATCCCCCTGGTATGTATTCCCCATGTGGCCACCTCCTTTCCCAGCAGTAATCTACCTGGTAATGCTCCTGGTGGTTAGACACCACCACCACCACTGTAAGTAGACTGTACTGTTCCTCCAAATTAGGTATACCCTTTTAAGTTAGCCAGGACATCCCATACCCCAACCCCCATATATGAAATCCTTCCTAGGAGTTAGCCCCACCCACCCACATAGGTCTCCACCTCTATAACTAAGGGGAAAAAAGCCTTACTTACCTGCTGTGCGGTTGCAGTACTGTAGTCTTCTGATGTCAACTCTCTCCCTGCTCTGTGAGCACACAAGTGACATCATCTATGTCCCACAGCTGTAAGGGAGGGAACGGCGTCTTTTGGCCACAACAGTTATTGGCAGGGTGGAGAGCCAATGCTCTCCTCTCCTTGTCAATCACCCTGCTGCATTCAACAGTATCTTCTCCTCACATACAAGCGCATACAGCTAAATAGTCAGACACAACATTCGGTAGCCATGTGGGCCTTCCAGAAACACTAAGTGACCAATAAACATTTGTTAAGTCTGTCTGCAAAAGCAATAGCTTTTGTGGTCAGCATTAACTGGCGAAATCTTCAGTGGGCCCCCTGCCTGTGTGGGCCCGGGAGCATCCGCCCCCTCTGCCCCCACCAAATTACGCTACTGCCTAGAAGTCAATGATGTTACGTAACATAACCTAGAGGCAATGACTGTAACTAAGGCTTATAGTTCAGGCCTACTCCAAAACCCCTGCAAGATAAAGCTCAGGCTTATTTTCAGGGTAGGTCTTATTTTTGGAGCAACAGGGTAGGAAGTCATCAGCAGTATTTATTGTGAATATATTTTTTTATTATTATTTTTGACTATTTATGATTGTGAGTTTATTAGTTGAACTGATAGCATTATAGGCCGGGACACTTGGTTGTAATATGTGGAAATCTGGGCTAACAAAGAGGATGTAACATCCACATGATAGCCCACTGGTCAATATTAATAATAGTAATAATATATACTTTTTATAAGTATATTCCAGTGTGTAGCTGTGCAAGAAACTATAAGCAACAACAGAAAATTCATAAAAATATTCATCTGTACATAGTAATGACGATATAAAGACAGTAAATGTTCCCAAATTGCATTCTTCAAAGATTTTTCTTTTTTCTCTGATCTATGATTTTCCATACTTGTAAGCTAAATTTGAAAGCATCTTCCGCTGACGAGAAGCATCTCCTGGGCACGACCAATCAGCCAGGTCTTTGTTATATCCCCCAGCAGCTTCTAGTGATCATCACCCAACCATTAACCCAATGAAAAACACCAGGTAAACAAATCAGTTTATTTCAATGAGATGGAGAGGAAAGGATTCCTGTAATCAGGCAATCACAGGGCAGGATGTGCCGCCAGTGCCAGACATCTACAGACTGCTGATCATCCCCCAGCTCCAGACATCTACAGACTGCTGATCATCCCCCAGCTCCAGGGATATAGGAGGAAATATGCTGATATACAGGAAGAAATGTGAAAAGAATGTCAATACATAGGAGATAGATAGATGGATAGATAGATAGATAGATAGATAGATAGATAGATAGATAGATAGATAGATAGGAGATAGATAGATGAGAGATAGATAGATAGATAGATAGATAAGAGATAGATAGATAAGAGATAGATAGATAGATAAGAGATAGATAGGAGATAGATAGATAGATAGATAGATAGATAGATAGATAGATAGGAGATAGATAGATAGATAGATAGATAGATAGATAGATAGATAAGAGATAGATAGATAAGAGATAGATAGATAGATAGATAGATAGATAAGAGATAGATAGGAGATAGATAGATAGATAGATAAGAGATAGATAGGAGATAGCTAGATAGATAGATAGATAGATAGATAGATAGATAGATAGATAGATAGATAGATACTGTAGATATATAGACAGATAGATAGATAATAGATAGGAGATAGATAGATTGATTGATTGACTTTTAATGCTCTGGACAGTTCCTGACATGGACAGAGGTGGCAACAGAGAGCACTGGGTCAGACTGGAAAGAATACACCACTTCCTGCAGGACATACAGCAGCTGATAAGTACTGGAAGACTGGAGATTTTAAAATAGAAGTAAATTACAAATCTGTATTAATTTCTTACACCAGTCAATGAAAAAAATCATCTGGAGTACCCCTTTAAATCCTTTTAAGGGGTTCATGACCTATTTTTTTTAAAAAACAGGCATAGATATAGGAACTCTTATGCATTTGAGATATAAGATTTTCATAATGCCTGCAAATTTAGGCATTATTCTGCAAAGCCCTATGCTATATTAGACTCCCCTTTAAATTCTCCATTGGATAGGTATGAGATAAACAACAGGTTAAAAACTATGATGACCTTCTCTCACAAGACAACAGAGACAAAAAAAAGAAAAAAAAAAAAAAATCGGAAACTGACCTTTGAATTTCCTTGTAGCTTCACAGAATTTCAGTGAAACCTTTTACAAAGAGAATGAAAGTAAACCAAAAATAAGGAACTGAGAGGCCATCATTAGCCGGAGAGGTCAGAAAGGTAATTCTACTGATTCACAGAAAAGACAGCAAAAATATCAGAAAATATCATATAAAAGCAGTGGGAGACCCCCAGGATTTAGAGCAAGTGAACATGGGCAATAACAGTGCAGTTTATACCTCGGAAACAGCGCCATTTTCCTCATCAAAACTGTGCATAAAAGAAGTGACAAGTTCATTTTTCCCATTCAGTCTTACAAGGTTGTTGCCCATGAACACTGAAGTATATTGAGCTAAACCTAATTAGCTATTCCTAAGCTTTCCCTGGATCTTTCCCTGAACAGTAAACCTAATACCAGACACTAATAAGACTGGATGCACATAGTGCTTCTACAGTACCTTCTGGGTATACATTGGTAACCTGTTACAAAAGTATGCCAATATATACTGGGGCATACTGGCAGTGGGCCCATTGAGTTTAATGGACTGAGTTTGGTCACCTTGTGGGACTATTATATGCCACCAGCATGCAGATGAAACAGATTCTGCACCTAGCCTTAGCTTCACTGTCCCAGCAGCTAGCCCTGTGACACCCTGGTCTACAAACAAGGACCCAGACACTAGGACCCAGAGACAAAATAAAGACCTACATCCCAGAAACTAAGCAAATGAAAAGAACTTCAAAAAACACATACAAGCACTACAAGAGGAGTAATCAAGAATCAACGTGAAAAAAGTGCACAGAGCATACAGTATAATCTGCACAATAGTGCATAGAGCATACTGTAAATTCCGCACAATAGTGCACAGATCATACAGTATAATCCGCACAATAGTGCACAGAGCATACAGTATAATCCGCACAGTAGTGCACAGATCATACAGTATAATCCACACAATAGTGCCCACAAAGCATACAATATAATCCGCACAATAGTGCACAAAGCATACAATATAATCCACACAGTAGTGCACAGATCATACAGTATAATATGCACAATAGTGCACAGTGCATACAGTATAATCTACACAGTAGTGCACAGATCACACAGTATAATCCGCACAATAGTGTACAGAGCATACAGTATAATCCACACAGCAGTGCACAGAGCATACAGTATAATGTGCATAATAGTGCACAGAGCATACAGTATTATCCGCACCATGCTGCAATATTCAAGCATCTTTAAAGAAGGCAGAAATCAGAAACTCCTACTCTAAACAAAATCAAAGCTAAAATGTCATTGACACCCCTTTTATTTCAGAAACAAAAGGGAAAATGACAGATTTCAGTACCCCAGCTAGTAATGGGTGAGGTGGCCTATCTTTTGGGCTATGTCCAGAACATCTTTTAAGCCGCCATGTTGGATCGAGGGCAAGTTTTTTCAACAGGAAGGTGGTGATGTAGTATATCAAATAAGACCAAAATCGTCTCAGAAATCTATTGTCACTATCAAATTTGCAATATCTTTTGTGGTTCAAAAGCTACAACAACAACTTGGAATGTTCCCTGCGACGCACAGCTATTTGACGTGTTCAATGTGTTGTCCACGGTGCTGAACAGAGAGCTGAAGGTGCTGGATCCTATGGTTATGAATAATGTTGAGCGGAGATGCTGAACTTGTTGGGTTAAGCAATGTTCTATGAACCCGAATGTTTGCCATTTGACTCCCCGCAGTTGTAGAAGTTGGGTGCAGCCCTAGGGAGTCCTGGACAACATGGATACAGCCTATGGTTATATCCATGTTTTCCGGAACTGTATCCAACTTCTCCAGATGCCAGGACCGTTTGGGTTCAGACAAACCTTGCTGAGTCCGAACACTGCCGAACCCTGTCCTTGTGACCGATAGGTGTCCCAGCAGTCGGACCCCCACCAATCAGATGCTTATTTTGTACATAGGTGATAACCACTACAACAAGGCAGGGTGTCAAAATACGTCAAAAGAAATATTCCCTGTCTTTCCTAAGACTAAGTGATATATAAACAGGTAAAATGAGAAGATTCAGAATTTCTTTCAGCGTAAACAGAAATTTCCTGAGACTGAATAAAAACATAGACTTCATATCAACAGAACGTGGGAGGTGTAAAGTACAACATCTCCGAGGAGTTTATTTTATCAGTCGGATCTGCAAAGCAATAAGAAGTGATCGCACGAGAGGTGAATCTCATGCTGTGCAGACTGCAGACCACCGCGGCTCGCAGGGCCCTGAAGGCTCCAATCTCAGGAAGTGGAACTGAAGCGTCCCAGCACAGGTGTGCCACTACGTTCTATACACCTGGGTGAAGGAAATTGTAGTATACAGGCCCCTAAGTCTCTATTGCACCTAAGTAAGGTAACTCCCTTTGGTTCACACAAGTGGGATGAGGTATCCACTGCAGTTAGTGTTTTTCCCACTAGGTGCCACTACAGTGTTTGTTTGTAACTTATTTCCATGCACAGCTGAAGTCTTCCAAGGGTTAACAATTGTGTGTCACATGTTGTCTTTTGCCCACTCATAGGTGCATGTGCTTTCCCTCCTTTCTTCAGCCTATCCTCTGCTCTCTTTTTCTCTGCACACACACAGTCCACCAATCACAGACAGGGTTAGATGGATCCCTGTAGTTAGGACTTAGTTCCCGGTAGGACTAGTCAGGGCAGTTGTAGTCTAGAGTCAGTCTGACAGGGATGCAACTATGCAGTGCTAGAACTTGAAAGGGCTAGAGAAGCCGCACAGGGAACACCGTGTCCACGCCAGGAACTTCTCTAAAAGTGCAGGGCAGTAACCTCAGCAGTCACAGGAACTGACCTCAGTGGAACAAAGGTACAGAACGTCTACATATTCCACTGCGCAGTGCAGGACAACTGGGAAGTCTCGGAAGTCTGCTTAGCCCAGATAACAAGGCCTTGTGCTCGTATTACCCACTTAGGACAGGCAGCCCGCAACTAGGGGGCAAAAGGCGGTCAGACTATAGGTCATCCGTGAATACGAATATTCTCTTTTTTTCTTCTACACACTTTACTCTTCCGGCACACTTCTACATTGGACAAGGCCCCTCTGGCAGCCCTTTTCCTCTACTCTATAATGCAAAGCACCCTCTTCTCCAAAGCACCTTGCCTCTACCTCTACCACCTACGTAACTTATAAGATTTAATGTTTCTGTATTGCACTGGACTGTATTACTAGCATTGGACTCTGGCTTATTCCCTGGGAACCTGCACCTACACACACCTGTACACTTTTGTGATGTGCTGGTTAGGTACCAAAACTGTCTGGTATGGGTCCTATACCACTCCAGGCTACCCTAAAAAGTGTCCAAGTGACCCTAGACCTACTCAGTTGCTTGCGTGCCTCTGCAGCTCTCTGCTCAAAGAATTGGCGTGTCAATTCCGTGGCAGAGCTCCGCCATGCAATTTCACAGAATTTGCTCAGTGTGAACATACCCTTATGTTGTAATTGAGCACCGTTATTACATGTGTAATTCATATTTTGATTTGAAGAATTGCTGTTTGAGTATTTATTTAAAAAAATTAAATAAAATAAATATAAAGGCAGATGGGGTCAGAAATAAAAGCAACAATATATATATATATATATATATATATATATATATATATACACCCCTCGGATATCATCTGACTCTGCTGTGATCTCAGACTAATTTTATGGATTTGTTTGATGTATTTTATGAATAGAATTTTTTATAGCTTTGAATTCATAAAAATAGATAAAAGAAACGACACAAATACTTTCGTACACAGAATAAAAACTCATGTGATAAAGGATGGGTGAGGGGGCAGCAGATGAGTGACGTGATGGTGTCATACACAGCTCTGAGTGACGTGACGGTGTCATACTCACACGGAGTGATGCTGATCTGGGCTGAGTAACACGTCAGTCTATGTCAGGTGATAGCGGTGATGATGAACACTGTCAGAACAACTGTAGATCCCGCTCCATGGAAAGACGAATCTTCAGTCTGGGCTTCATCTTTAAGGGTCTGTATGACGAGAATGTGGATGGACTTTAAATGTTTACGAAAACTTTACAGTTGCTACTGTAAAGGGTCACAGTCACATATTACAAGTGGTACTGAGTTGCTTAAAGGAACAATCCAGGCAAAGCTGATACACTGTGCTTTTTTAAAGGGGTTATCAGGGTAACAAAAATTCTAAACATTCCCCCTTCCCTATTCCACCCTATGTCTAATACAAATGTATAACTTATCTTGCACCCTTTCCCTGTTTTTTCTCATTCTTATCTGCTCTGGATGTCTAAAATCATCTACTCTGGGTTTACTCTGACCACGCTCGGCTCCCTCTCCCCCCTTCCCTTTGCAGTCACAGGAAATGTGATCTCCTCTCTGAGGGCTGGGTTAGCTGTCTATTAACTTGGTAACCCAACCCCCAGGAGACATCATCTGCATCATCTCCATGCACCTGTGCTGCCTCCATAGACTTACATGTGTCCCTGAGCCTAGGTCTCTGTAATATGAATGTGCGCGTCAGCTCTGCTACACCATGCGCGCCTCAGCTCTGCTACATCATCAGCTAGTATGGAATACATATTGGGGTGATGTGATGCAAAATCAGTGAAAAAACAGTCCTGTGTTTATTGTGCAATAGTAATGGCAGCAGTGGGCAGGAAAGAAAGCTAAGTAAACAAATGGACCAATCAGAGATGCATGATGGGAGTTTCCTATCTTGGTTATAGATCGGCTTTTAGTAAAACTTGTAACTCAGGAATGGCAGCAGCTAGAAAGACAGGAGATGGATCAAAATACTCAGGGGGAATCATTTTTTTTTTGCTCTTAGGTGGATAACCCCTTTAAGTGCAGGGCCTGAGAGGGTGGAGCATGACACAAGGATTCCAAAACTTTATCAAAGAGAGAGTTCTTGGGTCATGCTCCACCCCCTGGACGCCCTGTGCTAGCTATATCATAGTGTATCAGTGTCCTATTACCCATTTAATGAGCAGGGTATTTTTATGAAATTATATAGGAAATATTTTGTCTATGTTGTGTGTTTTTACCTCTATGTTGGGGTCTCTATTTGTATATATAGCTTTCTGGAACTTTTCTTTTTCAATTTTCCACAGGAAAGGTCATCAGTATCAAAACAGTAGGGAGCCAATACCTGGAACCCATTGTTTGCCCGAATTGTCCACATATACAGCAAACAAAGCCAGAAGCACACAGCGCCATACATGTGTAGTGGCCTTGCTGAGTTACTGCAGCATAGCATGTGAGCTGTGATAACCCAGCATTACCAATACTCAGTGTATGGTGCTGTCTACTTCTCACTCTGTTTCCTGTATACAACAGAAAACAGCTGATCTGTGACTGATCCAAAGAATGTATGGCGGGAAATACAGATTAGAATTAGTTTATAATTGATTGAAACATCTCTATTTAGGGGCTGTATGTACACCTTTCTTATTGCAGTTATAGGGGTCATCCCCACTTAGGACCGAATGATGATCCTTAATGGAGTCAGTTCTGTAAGAGCATATCCTAAAATCATCAGCATCGATCATGGTGCAGAAATGGTTAAACAGTCCAAGCTTTCTCTTGCGGAGTGATACCGTTGTACAGATTCATCAATGGGTTCTACAGGGGTTAAAGGGGGGGGGGAATCTTTCAAATGAACTGGAATAAGAAAGTTATATAGATTTGTTATTTACTTCTTTTTAAAAATCTCAAGTCTTCCAGTACTTATCAGCTGCTGTATGTCCTGCAGGAAGTGGTGTATTATTTCCAGTCTGACACAGTGCTCTCTGCTGCCACCTCTGTCCATGTCAGGAACTGTCCAGAGCAGGAGAGGTTTTCTATGGGGATTTGCTGCTGCTCTGGACAGTTCCTGACATGGACAGAGGTGGCAGCAGAGAGCACTGTGTCAGACTGGAAATAATACACCACTTCCTGCAGGACATACAGCAGCTGATAAGCACTGGAAGACTGAAGTACATTAGAAAGCTATATACGTTTATTACACTAGTTGATTTAAAAGGGAAAAAAATGTCGTTGAAGTGCCCCTTTAAGTGATTTCCAGCTTAAAGGGATGTCTGCTTGCTCCTTAGGGCACCGGCAGGTTGTCATTCTGCTTTGACTACAGTTTATATTACAGCAACCAAGCAGTTTCCCCACTGCAATTACTTCATGCCGCCTGCGATGTGAGATTGCAGGGATGTGTCTTCAGACCGTCTTGCTACAATCCCATAGTGTCCACATCGTGTGTCTGTGCAGGCGGCTGGGATGCAGATCATCACATACAGCGGCTACTGCCCCATAGTGCCCATCATAGCGCACGCCACCATAGGGGAAAGTACTCAGTAGCAGAACGTGAGGCTAAGTGCAAATTTTTCTTCATGCCACCGACCGCCCCATAATAAGGGTCTGTGCAGCGACACATGATGTGGATGGAGTGTCTGGATGAGTGGGAGCAGCATCTTGTGGCTGACATTCACCATGTAGGAGGCATGAAAGGAAAATTCACATGTTCCCACGTTGCCTGTACAAGTGTGCGAGCAATAATCGTCTCTCTGTTCTCAGCTCGCTTGGTGTCTATAGTCCGATTCAAGTCTTGTGCATCATATGACTTGAACTTTATTTGTTCAACTATGTAACAGTTTCACATTACTATTATATACTATGTATAAAAGCTTCAAGGGGTTGTCCATTACTTTATAGAAGTGCCCCAGCATAGGCTGTCCTGCAGCTAGGAATTCCAAGGATCAGCTATAATCTGAAGTGTTCTGTTTCCCTACAGTGCCCCCACAGGCAGAAATAAATATTACACAGGTCTTATTAAAATCAAAATGTTGTCTTTGTTCTGCATTGTACAGTGCACACTCATTGGATTTTCTCACCAGACTTCTCCAATATACACATTGCCCAATGCACAAAGATTTACCCTAAATTAAAAAAAAGAATAAAAAAAAAAATAGAAGGTTTTTGGCAGAAGCCGGTCATAGTATTCCAGATGCGATGTCACTAGAGCTCTATACAGCGGGATCACAATCTCCCTCTTCCTACTGGTTATATCTCTACCTATACAGCCCAGCATACCATTATATATATATATACAGCCCAGCATACATATATATATATACAGCCCAGCATACCATTATATATATACAGCCCAGCACACCATTATATATATATATATATATATATACAGCCCAGCATAACATTATATATATACAGCCTAGCATGCCATTATATATACAGTCCAGCATACCATTATATATATATACAGCCCAGCAAACCATTATATATATATATATATATATATATATATATGCAGCCCAGCATACCATTATATATATATATATATATATATATATATACACAGCCCAGCATACCATTATATATACAGCTCATCATACCATTATATATACAGCCAAGCATACCAATATATATATATATATATATATATATATATATATATACAGCCCAGTATACCAGCCCAGCATACCATTATATATACAGCCCAGCATACCATTATATATATATACAGCCCAGTATACCAGCCCAGCATACCATTATATATACAGCCCAGCATACCATTATATATATATATATATATATATATATACAGCCCAGCATACCATTATATATACTGCCCAGCATAACATTATATATACAGCCCAGCATACCATTATATATATATATATATATATATATATATATACAGCCCAGCATACCATTATATATACTGCCCAGCATACCATTATATATACAGCCCAACATACCATTATATATATACAGCCCAGTATACCAGCCCAGCAAACCATTATATATACAGCCCAGCATACCATTATATGTATACAGCCCAGCATACCATTATATATACAGCCTGGCATACCTTTATATAAACAGCCCAGCATACCATTATATATATATATATATATATATATATATATATATATATATATATATATATATTTATATATATATACATACAGCCCAACATACCATTATATATACAGACCAGCAAACCATTATATATACAGCCCAGCATACCATTATATGTATACAGCCCAGCATACCATTATATATACAGCCTGGCATACCATTATATAAACAGCCCAGCATACCATTTTATATATATATATATATATATATACAGCCCAACATACCATTATATATACAGACCAGCATACCATTATATATATATATATATATATATACAGCCCAACATATCATTATATATATATATATATATATATATATATATATATACAGCCCAGCATACCATTATATATACAGCCCAGCATACCATTATATATATAGCCCAGCATACCAATATCTATATACAGCGCAGCATACCATTATATATATACAGCCCAACATACCAATATATATATATACAGCCCAGTATACCATTATATATACAGCCCAGCATACCATTATATATATACAGCCCAGCATACCATTATATATACAGTCCAGCATACCATTATATATATATACAGCCCAGTATAGCAGCCCAGCATACCATTATATATACAGCCCAGCATACCATTAGCTTTACCCATCACTTGGGTGCACTGGTGACTCATTTAAAAGCTACCCCTAACTCCTTCTCTTCTGAAGTCTTTGCTAACTCAGAACTGCTGATATGATACTTGAGTAATGGATTCCTCCTCCCCAAGTGCATTATTATTCACTTGGAAACATTGTCTCCATTGGCAGTTTGGTCGCTAATATAGCCATGAAGTTCTGTGCACAAATCACTGATCGACTCTGATACATGTAAACTATCTGTTATTCTGCTGATCAGTCATCAAAAGGGGCTTCCCTACAGACCATATACATGCTATCCAGTGCCATGGATATTGCCATACGGTACATCATCCCTTCTGCAGATGACATGGCACTAGTCTATGGGTGATAAGTGCCCGAATCCGGATGACATAAACGTTACCAGTAGCTGTATAGACTCACGTCTTACAGTAAGCTCTTTCCTAGCTACTAGGCCCTCCAGGAAAATATTCTACGAAAGTTTTATCTCACCTTAGCATCGAACTTCAAAAAATTTGATCACAGGCATTAAAAGTGACATAAAGAGAAGTAGAGGGAGCGGGAGGATTGCAAAATGAGCTCATGAATCATAGAGAAGTCTACACTCAGCACCGCCAGCTCTACCGTAACCTGCTGTATCTGACATCCAAGATATTGTCGCCAGGGGCACAAGTGTAAGAGCAGCACCTGAAATAAGAGACTTGCTCTTTGCACATTGAGCATTTTCTACAAATAGACGCGTTTCATGTCCCATACAGAAAACGGAAAAGTGGTCTGGGAGTGACCACCTGACTATGGGGGTCTGCCATGTTGGGGGTGATCTTAGTGTCACAGATACTTAAGCAGTCCAGGTGCATATACAGTATATCCTGCCCCTGTTGGAGCCTCTGTGTCCCTACCCCATTAAAGAGTTCCTGTCCGTGATCCTGCCCCTTTCTGTATGTCTATTATTCACCAGTTTGAGGCTATGTTCACATGTCGTAAGAGACTGGCCGTTCCGTGACCCAGCCGGGTGATTTTTCCGGCCACGGAGCTCTGATGCGGGCGCATGAGCGCGTGCCCGCATCAGAGCTTCCCATAGCCCACAGTGAAGCAAGCGGCTGGAGACGCTTGCTTCACTGTGTGAACTGACAGGTCTTTTTTGTCAGTTTTTTGTCATTTTTTTCCGGCGCCGCATGGGATCCCGGCCGGAGCGCATACGATGTGTGAACATAGCCTGAAGGCGCATGTACAGTATATGAGGTTTAATGGAGGACCGCCAAACATTAGTTATTAAATGTGTATGATTACCTTAAAGGGAATCTGTCGCTAGGTTTATGATGTCTTAAATGAGGGCAGCATAAACAAGTGACAGAAATTCTGAACATATCGGTGTATTACTTACATCATTATTGTTCAGTCGTTCTCCTAATATGCAGGAGAATAGGATTCTTGCCCCACCCCTCCCCCCGCCCTTTAGCTGCTGATTGACAGTTGATTGCCTATACACAGCATGAATAGATAACTGCCAATCAACATCTGATGGGCGGAGTTTTCTGCTTCTCATGAATATCCAGGACTACTGGGCTCATGCACATAATGGAGAGGACTACTTTATTGTCCATGTTATTCAGGAGGAGATCTCTGGATCAGCTACACAGAACAGTGTAAGTGATACCTCATTCTGTTTCTCTATCACTAGTTTATGCTACGCTGAGATAGGACACCATAACCCTACTGACTGAGTCTCTTTAACTCTAATGTATGACACTATCCCCAGGAGGTGTCACAGGGAAAACCCATAGTACCAGTATGGCCTCTCTAGCCTCAGATCAGCCAGAAGACTATGGAAGATGTGCCAGACCACTAAAGACCTTGACTATAACACTGCATGACCCACAGGAATCTTCCCCCTTAAAACCTAAAATTTTTAGGGGCAAAAGGATGTAACAACTGAGAAAATAATAAAGAAGAGACATCTCCTGTAATACAATATGTACATAGTGAGTGATGTCAGGGCTGACAGGGAGGAGGTCTGCCTCTTGTATAATATCGCTTTGCATTGCAGTCACTTGTTTCTTATGACTCACAGCATCCTGTGCTGGAATGTATTACTGTCAGAATGGAAGGATCGTCTTCTTTGCTGTCAGCTACGTCTACATTATAAAGAACAATATACTTCCTGCTGCACCATCAGACTGTCGTGTGCAGAATGTGGTTTATGGAATATGGCCGCTCGCCTTCATGCAACCTTCTTCTGACCCAGAATGCCAACCCCTCTCTGCCTCTATGTGTAGCATTGCACAGGTAGTGAGAAACTATGGTTGGGATGGTTAGGGAAGCTGGCCATATCCTGGGTGTGCAGGGTGGAAGAAGGTCAGGGTGAGGGTTGTTGGCCATGATGGGAGTTTACGGGACATTGTGGCAGCTAGTGACCTAAGAGGGGAGTAGCATTTTATTATACTACTTTATATGATGCATACACCAACAGCAACCTGGCATTTAATGGGTGTTCATGGACTGCTCCGGGGTTGGGCTTAAAGTGAATCTGTAACCTCCTGACCGCTTACCAAGCTGAATAGACATCAGTGAAAGCATTCAGAACACACCTTTGTGGCCTGTGTCTGAGTTTTTATTTTTATTTAAAAAAACATGTCTTGTGAATGGTGTCAAAGAAGCGGGGCCTATTATTTCCTGGGCCCTAGCACTGCTATGCCTTACTGTGCTGTATGCAGAGCGTCTATGTGGCTGATTATACAGGGGCCAGGCATACCGCACGGTTAGGCATAGGGCCTAGGGAAAAATAGGCTCCGCCTCTTTGACACAATTCATGGCCTAAATAATAATAAAAAAAAAGAAAATAAAAACAGACATAGGCCACAAAGGTATGTTCTGAATATTTTCACTGGTATCTATGCAGCGGTGCTCAGTAGGTGGACAGAGGGTCACAGATTCACTTTCAAGGGTTTCTTCAGGATTAGAACACACACTTTTCTTGCAGAAACTGCACCACCCGTGTCCTCAGGTTGTGTGTGATATTACAGTTCATCTCCATTAATTTCAATAGAACTGAGCTGCAAAGCCCAAACTGAGCACAAGAGTGGCACTATTTCTAGAAGAAAGCGGCCATGGTTTGAAAGCTGGATAAACCCCTTTAAATGTCTTCATTTTGGCTTTTATAATGTTGATCTCTAAAAGTGCCTTATAAATTGTTCAAGTTAAAGGAGAAGTCCGGGGATTTTGAAAATCCGGCAGTCGGCAGGGGCAGGGGGGAATTAGATAACCAGTAGGAACTCACAGTAAGCGGTTGGACCCCACCAGGCTCTGGGATCTCCAGTGCTGATGTGGTGGGCTGCCGCGGATGGATGGTGTTAAGCAGTGACAGATGGCTGGTCACAAGTTAGGTGGAACAACGTGATTCCACTGATGTAGTGGTCGGCCGAGGTATAGCCCTGCTCTGTGTTCTGTCATGACGCACAGGTCACACAGGTATGGTGCCACACCTACTTTTATTTTTAGTGAGCTGGCTATACCTTTTCCCCTGTGGACAGTGACTTGCCAGGCTGTTGCGGGGTCCCTTGGGCAATTATCACGGTGGTCCAGAGTGGTGTATTGACCCACCCGGATTATTGGCACTGCCACCCACAGAAAGGGGGGATGACCCAAGTAAGTGATTACTGTGTCGGTGCTTAGTGAAGAACCACAGAGTCCTGTTAAAATAAATACAACCTTGTCCTCTCTAGTAGTGACTTAACACTGCATAGTGTGGAATAAGGTTACTTGAGGAGAAACTGGGTCTAGGTACATGTGCTCTGGTCTACGTCTAGACTGCACACTGAACTGGGGACTTGGCAGGAGCCGGGGCCTAACTTGACTACTGTAGGGAGCGTCCTAGCTTGCGTCCTTCATCTACAGAATCTCAGGCAAAAAGACCTTACACTTCCTCTACCCATGTGACTTCCTTCCTACAGCATGTGCAACCTGTGCTGTGAGTGGGTGAGGAGTGCGTGTAAAGAAGTAAAGAGAGAGATGATAGGTGAGAAGAAGAAAGAACTCTCATTGGTGTACAGATCCATGTGATACATAAACAAAACAATAACCCTTTGGTTACTACAGCTGTGCAATATCTGGATATACATACTTATAACAACGACATCTAGTGGTAAAACTCTGGTACCACTACATTACCACTTACACTTAAAAGTACAGGCTTTTGCGAAGGGTGTAAACAATAGCAACACCCGTGGTGGGACACCACACTGACACGTCATGACCCGGCTGATGGACTAGCCCAGGGGTGTCAAACTCAAATACATGGTGGGCCAAAATTAAAAAATTAGACAAAGTCGCGGGCCAACCTTGATATTTATTGAAGAGAGCATGCGGCGCTCCTGGCACTACCAGATTAGTGTGTGGTGTTCCTGGCACTGTCAGATTAGTGTGTGGTGTTCCTGGCACTGTCAGATTAGTGTGTGGTTTTCCTGGCACTGTCAGAATAGTTTGTGGCATTGTGATGTGTACTATGATAAATGATAAGATAAATTGCTATGATATGGTTAAACTCGACCCCAATAGTTACCGGATCCTGCAAACGTCATCGTGTTTCTGGCGCCGGACGCGCACAAAGACGTCATCACGTTTCCAGCGCCTGGAAAATTTGAACATACTGCTATACCACAGGCTAAAAACTTCCTGCGGTTCCTGAAGATTATAATATGGGAGGTCTGAGCGGTAGTTCGGACCTCCCATATTATAATTTGCGATGTTGGCGGGCCAGAATATATATATAGGAATGGAATATTGTGGAATATTGTGGCGGGCCAAAAACAACAGCACCCGTGGGCCGCAGGCCAGAGTTTGACATGTCTGGACTAGCCACTCAGGTGTGGGACGCCGCTCCAGTCACTGATTGGCTGAGTGGCTAGTCCATCAGCAAGGACCGCCAGTTTCCCCCAAGTCGTGACGTCACAACTCGAGGGAAAATGCCTTCCGGTGGGGGTCCCAAGGCTGTTCCCACTGCTCACCGCGGGCACAAGGAGAGGAAAGTACCTACTTGTTATCTTATCCCCCCCCCCCCCCCCCTTTGCAGGCTGCCAAATTTTCAAAAAAAATCCCCAGACTTCTCCTTTAATATAATGATGCATACAGGATGATAATTTTGGCGTTCATATGACATGGTAAATCCCTTTAACCAATTGCAACAACAGTCGGTTATGGCCAATCACTTATAAGCCGTCACAGGCTGGGAGGAAAAGAGACAAGGTGTGAGGGCTTAGAAATAACCTTTAAAGGTAATTTGGTGGAGCGGGGAACAGGCTGATCTCTCATTGCCACCCCTCATCATTTTACAGCTTCTTGCATTTCACCCTGTGTGTCCGTCTGTTTCTTCTGCCATTACACCACTGCATCAGCTCGCTGTGACCTAACCCAGCAGGATTGTTGTAACCCTGTGCAATGTCTTACATCAGGGGAGATGTGTGAAGAGACAGGACAGCTACTACTGGACCCCGGCTATGGTAATCTACCACGCCGTCTGCCTGTTTCCAGTCAGGAGCCATACTTTATCTACCAGACCCCTGATATCGGTTCGGATGGGGTATACGGGGGGGTTAGATGGCACGGCCTGAGTGACGCCATTGATACGGGTCCCTGTAAGCGTGGCGTGTGAGGTAAAAGTACGTGAAATCACGGTGAAGTAACTGTAGGTGAAGAAATGGAGCTTTGCTGAAATTAAACTGTGAAAGAAAATGCTGAAATTCAGGTTTATCGCAACAATGGAGACTTCATGTAAGTAAACTTCTCTTTTACATCGAGAGACGCTAAGGAACACAAAGAAAGAATTACCAATTGGGAGATGACTGGGTGGCCCGCTGCTCCTGCATTGTCTATGGGACTTCCAAAAACTTTGATACGCAAAAGGTGGTCCCATAGATTTAGGGGGAGATTTATCAAACATGGTGTAAAGTGAAACTCGCTCAGTTGCCCCTAGCAACCAATCAGATTCCACCTTTCATTCCTCACAGACTCTTTGGAAAATGAAAGGTGGAATCTGATTGGTTGCTAGGGGCAACTGAGCCAGTTTCACTTTACACCATGTTTGATAAATAGAGTCCCTTAGTGTCCTAATACATGAGGCGATGATCTGCCCAATCAGGCAGATATCGCCTTGTATAGTAAAGACAACGATCAGCTAAGGAGCTGATCATCGACTGACCGTGCCGATCATCGGCCAGCGACTGTGCATTGCTGTGTATTAGGTGCTGCAATGGCGGATGCAAGTATATAGAAAATAGTAAAGTTATACTTACCTCTCTAGTCTCCCTTGTGTCCTGTCTACTCCCCACAGCTGCTGCTGACACTTCCTAGCTAGAGATGAGCGAACCTTGAGCATGCTTGTGTCCATCCGAACCCGAACTTTCGGCATTTGATTAGCGGTGGCTGCTGAAGTTGGATAAAGCCCTAAGGCTGTGGAAAACATTGATATAGTCATTGGCTGTATCCATGTTTTCCAGACAACCTTAGAGCTTTATCCAAGTTCAGCAGCCCCAGCTAATCAAATGCCAAAAGTTCGGGTTCGGAAGGACTCGAACCCGAACCTCGGTTCGCGCATCTCTATTCCTAACCCATCTGTGCAGTGACAGGCTGCTCAGCCAATCACTGGTTGTGACACTGTCCTGTTTCCGTCAGTGATTGGCTGAGCAGCCTGCCACTACATAGATGGGTTAAGAAGTGTCAGCGGCAGCTGCAGGGAGTAGACAGGAAACAGGGGAGCCTGGAGAGGTAAGTATAGCTTTATTAATTTCTATATACCTGCACCAGGCACCGACCACACAGCTCCTAGTACACACAGCAATGCACGGTCAGTGATGGATGATTTTGAAACTTGCTGAAACCAAAACTAGTCTTGTAGTACAGTGTTAGGCCTTGTTCTACATTGGTCAAACCATCCAACCATAGATCAAACCATCAACAACAACGACACAGGACGACCCTAAACAAACTGTTCTAATGGATCCATTGTCAAGAGGCCTGAGAACCAAATCTACGAGCACGCTCCAAAATCAATCTATTTGTACAGCGTCTTTGTCGGGTCTTTGTTTCCCAGCTTCTGGTAACACACAGTATGTACACTGACAACCTCACGTGTTCTCCTCCTCGATTCGCTGCCCCGTGTTGTGACTCGATGATTCATCTGCATTGTGAGTCTTTATTTACAGAAAAAACCCTGCAATTTATTTGCCAAATGGCTTACTCATTTCTGTTCCTTTGTGCTAAGGACGGCCATGTGTTCCTCTGTGATCAGCCACAAGTGGCAGAAGTGCAGTCGTATTAACCGTCTTCTCTATTCTCTTCAAAGGATGTTCTCCTTAGAACAGGTCATCCGTGTGTTACTGGAGGTTGTCCTGACCCTGAAACCCAACAAGCTCCGAGACTCCACTGCAGAAGAATAAGAGTGATTGCAATGTATAGTATGGCAACCCTCTAAACCATATGCAGATACAGATGGATTGTCAAGGATGCGTTCACATCATCACTGTGCCGTCTGTTGCACGGATATGTCGGCAAGCTGTCAAATATTAATTCTAATATATACATGATCTGACAGGCATGGGTCTCATTGACTTAATGGTGCAAACATGGTAAATTAGGGACTACTAGAGATGGACAAACTTGCCGAAAGTTTGGGTTTGCACAAACACAAGCAATCCTGAATTGAACCCGCTGCATGGAGATGGTGGATGCAGCCCGAGGACTGCCTGGAAAACATGGATACAGCCATAGGTTGCAGCCACCTTCTCTAGACAGTGGGATTCAAATGCTGATCGTTCGGGTTTTCACGAAACCAAACAATCGGCATTTAAATCACTGAACTCCTAGCATCATATTGAAGTTTCGCAATTCAAATGCCAATCATTTGGGTTTGTGCAAACCCAAACAATCGGCAATTTAATACCACTCCAAATCCATTTAAATCTTTGCGTTACAGTACTGACACAGCCATGTGAAGATTTTAATTGATTTGAATTGAGCTCAATATTTTATTTTGCAGAACACTGAGCATTGAACATGGCACGGTGGCTCAGTGGTTAGCACTGTAGCCTTGCAGTGTTGGAGTTTCAAATCCCACTGAGGGTAACATCTGCAAAGAGTTTGTATGTTCTCTCCGTGTTTGCGTGGGTTTCCTCCCACACCCAATAACATACAGATAGGTGAATCTGTGTGCGCTTTACAAATAAAAACATTATTATTATCAAGTGTACCTGAATGTAGTCACTAGTTGACTGTGCACCATTAGGCTATGTTCACACTACGTAAGAGACCAGCCGTGCCGGGTCACAGTACGGCCGGTACTTAAGTACCGGCCAGATGATCTTTCCGGCCGCAGAGCTCTAATGCGGGCACATCAGAGCTTCCCATAGCACACAGTGAAGCGAGCGGCCGCAGAAAACTGACATGTCAGTTATTTGCGGCCCCGTATGGGATCCCAGCTGGAGCGTGTACGATGTGTATACGCTCCGGACGGGATCCCATTCAAAGTAAGGCATTGTTCCACCCCGCCAAAAGTACGGCTGTTGTTGCCATTGGCAACAACGGCCCTACTTTTACGTAGTGTGTACATAGCTTTAAAGTCAATGGGACTCATACCTGTTAGAATGGGGATGGGGGACCTTTGGTTCACCAGCTGTTGCAAAACTACAATTCCCATCATGCCTTTGGCTGTCCAGGTATGATGGGAATTGTAGTTTTGCAACAGCTGGAGGGCGGCAGGTTCCCCATTTCTTTGTTAGAACTGTTTGCTCATGTATATGGGCAATCATGAGGTATATGGGTATACGGATACCACAGTCGTGATGTATATGAGTATACAGATGGTACAATCATGATGTATATTTGTATATGGATGGCACAATTGTGATGTATATGTGTATATGGATGGCACAATCGTGATGTATATTTGTATATGGATGGCACAATTGTGATGTATATGTGTTTACAGATGGCACAATCATCATGTATATGGGTATACAGATGGGAAAATCATGATGTATATGTGTATATGGATGGCAGAATCGTGATGTATATGTGTATATGGATGGCAGAATCGTGATGTACTGTATATGTGTATATAGATGGCACAATCATGTATATGTATATACGGATGGCACAATCGTGATGTATATGTATATACGGATGGCACTATTGTGATTTATATGTATATACGGATGGTACAATCGTGATGTATATGTATAAACGGATGGCATAATTTTGATGTATATGTGTATATGGATGGCACAATCGTGATGTATTTGTGTATATGGATGGCATAATCGTGATGTATATGTATATACGGATGGCACAATCGTGATGTATATGGGTATACAGATGGCACAATCGTGATGTATATGTATATACGGATGGCACAAACGTGATGTATATGGGTATACAGATGGCACAATCGTGATGTATATGTATATACGGATGGCACAAACGTGATGTATATGGGTATACAGATGGCACAATCGTGATGTATATGTATATACGGATGGCACAATCATCATGTATATGGGTATACAGATGGCACATTCGTGATGTATATGGGTATACAGATGGCACATTCGTGATGTATATGTATATGTATATACGGATGGCACAAACGTGATGTATATGGGTATACAGATGGCACAGTCGTGATGTATATGGGTATACTGATGGCACATAGAAACCAAAGAGGTGTCCTGAAGCTGCTCAGTATGGTATTGTATAAACGCTTCTTTACAAGACATTGCACTACGTCTTCTCTCTCTATTTAGGGTTTACAGGCTCTATAAACAGCATCTGAGCTCCGCTGATGTTGGCGGAGTATGGTGCCCCCCAGGCATATATGGGCACCTTGTGGTTATGCCTAGACACTATTTGGCACCATGTCAGCACTATCTGACTCTTTTAATTCTTCTTATGGTTCTATGTAGGCAAAGTATGGCACTATGTGAGTACCTTGTTACCTCATACGTGCACAGTATATAACATTATATTATTCTGGACAATGTTAGATACTAACTGGACCTGCTATGTACTATCAGTATACTGCATGCAATAAGTGGGTACTACATGGTCTCTTCTAACTGTATGGCACTTTCTAGGTACTGTATGTTAATATTGCGTCGGTCTCCGGTCGGCCAAACATCCAACTCTTTTACTTCATAGACTGTAAATAAGCAACACATTTGGATTTGATTGACAGCCGGGAAGAGAGACACACACTGCCGCACACTCCCCCCGGCTGTATTCTGGGATCAATGACATGTCAAAAGCTACTATACATTACAGTAATGCTTTAAGAAAAGTAATCCTTCATTAGGAGGTCTGAGAGGGTCCTTAAAGGGGGTTTCCCTAATTCTGCACAACCCCTTTTACATTTCTTAATTTGATAGGGGGCGAGCTGCAATACCAGATACAGCCTGTGGTCAAGAGGACTTCACTGTATTGAGCGCTTTCAATAGCAGCCGGCAGTTTTATCTTTGGCTGGTCTCCCTGAGTTCAGCAATCTGTTTCTCTTATGGCTCTGCTAGGCATTGCTCCCACCTAGCCAGAATCCTGCTCCACACTGATGAGGGGCAACACTCCGAAACAGCTGTATGTGGATGGTTAGCTGGCCTTGGTTTATCCCTTGTCATTACATTAACTTATAGGGCCACTTAATATGGTGGATTTGGTGGTTTCCTAACAGGAGCCGCCCCTTGGCTGGGTCCTTCCCGGAGGGATATCTGGCTAGTCCTGTGTTTTGAGACTCTTCAATGAGGCTCCACGGGCTCTTCTTTTGCATATTCATGTGGTCAAGAGTGGCACTGTGTCTAGAAAAGACAAAGTAAGTCCTGGTTTCTAATCTCATACAACCGATTTAATGATGATTTTTCCTGTTACGGAGTTATCCAGGATTGAAAAGGCATGGTCACTTTCTTCCAGAAACAGCACCACTCTTGTCTGGGTGTGGGTTTTGCAGCTCAGTTCAATTGAAGAGAATAGTGCGCAATTGCAATATTACATACAATTTAAGGACAAGGGTGGTGACAGAAAGTTATAAAGATTTGTAAATTACTTCTATTTAAGAAATCTCCAGTCTTCCAGTACTTATCAGTTGCTGTATGTCCTGCAGGAAGTGATAATTTTTTTTCTATCTCTGCTGCCACCTCTGTCCATGTCAGGAATTGTCCAGAGCAGCAGCAAATCCCCATAGAAAACCTCTCCTGCTCTGGACAGAGGTGGCAGCAGAAAGCACTGTGTCAGACTGGAAAGAATACACCACTTCCTACAGGGCATACAGCAGCTGATAAGTACTGGAAGACTGGAGATTTTTTTTTAAATAGAAGTAATTTAAATCAGTTTAACTATTTTTTTTCTTTTTTAGGCTATGTTCACACCGTGTATTTTTTAAGGCAAAAACGGCTGTTGTCGGCGATTAAAACAATGGCTTTTCTGGCCTTTAAATAATGCTCTGCATTGCAAGCTATGGGAACAACAGCTGTATTGAATAACAGCCGTCGTTCCCCTATAGCTGCACAACTAATTGACATGTCAATTATTTGCAGATGCTTATGCAGGAACAACGTATGTATGGCCAATGTACGGCCAATGTATGGCTGTTCTGACCGCTGTATGTTGCATAGACTTCAATGGTTAATCGGATTGCAGGCACACCCAAATGTGCCCGCAGTCAAAATAAAATAAAATGATGATATGGTAATATTGGCTGCGGGAACATGTCAAACAACGGCCGCTGTTTATACACTGTGTAAGGCTATGTTCACACAGCGTATATTTTCGTGAGACCATGGATTATTACAAAAATATACGTTACCTGGCCGTCTATGGGATCCTGGCTGGAGCGTATACACGTAGCGCCGCCGCAAACAACTGACATGTCAGTCTTCTAGCAGCCACAGAAAACCCTGTCAGTACACACTATGGAGCGAGCGTTGTGTGAACGTAGCCCAAACATAGACTTAGGTTATGTTCACACAAGGTACAGACGTTGTTTGGCAGCACTCAAAAACAACGTCTGTAGGAGAGAGTGTGAAACAACGGCTGTCATTACATTAAAAATTGCATTGAAATCAATGCACAAAGGCCGAAAATAATTGACATGTCAATCATTTCCATGTTCAATGCAACACATTTCTCTATGACAAGAACGGCCGTTGTTTTAATTGAAATGATCTGCTTGAACACCATACTTTTTTTCCTCTTTCATTCCCAGAAACATGAGTGCAGTTTCCACCGTTCCAGTGAATTTAAAGGGAAAACCTTCCAGGAAAGGCAGAACCCAAACATCCTGCGCGCTGCGTGCGCTTCCTCCTACGATGCTTGACATTCCAGCAGACGCTCCATAGGCAGAGGGCAGCTTAGGTCAGAGCAGCCGCGTTCTCTCCCAGTAGTTGTCAGGCTGAGCGGTGAGTCAGACGCTGATAAACACGGGGTGTGGTGACACAACGGAGCTGCCACCTCTCCCCGCTCCTGGAATCATGACACATCACACTGGAGGGCGAGAGCGGCCTACCTGAGAGAGAAGAGAGCGTGGATTTACAGCCTGGCCTTGTTTCTCTGTGCTTTAATGTTTGGAAAGCTTTCGTAATGCGATGTAACCAGCAGCGCTTGCACAAGCACAATCGCTTTCTGTGAATTGTTTGCTCCGTTGGTGAAATGATTGATGCCGCGCATGGATTGTTTTTTTTTGTTTTTTTCTTGGCTGCTGCTGCGCAATAGGTCGGAACAGAGGGAAATATTGATTCCTTATTGCTATGTGGAGCTCAGACTTCTCACAGCTGAGGGTTTGTTACAGTTGGATCAGGTGTAGAATCTGGCTGATACATTTACCTACATACAGTACATGATACATGAGATGCTGCTGTGAGATGCATAGAGGGCGCTCTCACTTGGTCACAAACACTGGGGATCTGTATTAGGATATTATGGTGTGGTGTCCCACCATGGGTGTTGCTATTTGTTACACCCTTCGCAAAAGCCTGTAAGTGGTGATGTACTAGTGATAAAGTTTCGCCTCTAGATGCCGCTATTGTAGGTATGTGTACTCAGTTGCTGCACGGCTGAATTATGGAAAGGGTTATTGTTTGCTTATATGTCACATGGATCTATGAACCTATGGGAGTTTCTTCTTCTTCTTCTGTCCTATCATCTCTTTCTTTACTTCTTTATGCACTCTTTACCCATTCACAGCCCACCTTACAGGGAGCTGTAGTTAGGAAGTCACATGAGTAGAGGAAGTGTAGCAATCTTTCTTGTTGGATGTTGTAGGGGAAGGACACAAGCTAGAACGCTCCCTTCAGTGGTCCCTTTGGGCCCTGGCCCTCTGCCAGGTCCCCAGCCTTAAGGAGTAGTCTTAGTCAGGTTCCTGTATGGTGAGGAAGCAAGACAGGACGCACCTAACAGTTTCCCTTCAAGTAACCTTACTTGGCACTATGCAGTGTTAAACCCCTTCCAGGAGGGGACAAGTCAGAGATCATCTCAACCCACACCGTGGACTAGGAGAGACACAATGCTGGACAGTATCCACAACAGCAAACAAGCTAGGAACTGATCCGGATAGAGCAAAGTTGCTAGAAGTCTATGAAATCTATCTCGCAGTGCAGTTGTCAGCAGGAAACCCTCAGCATTCCGCTTATCCCAGGTAACAGGGTCTGGGGCTTGTGTCACCCTCTAGGACACCCCCGACACTGGCAGAGCAACAGGTGGTTCACTCCAACAAAGGTCGATGCACGAGCACAAGTATTCTCTCTCAAGTATTCTTATATCTCTGCGAGGAGGAGAAACAGCTGACCCGCACCACCACACAATAGTCCAATGCCTATGGATCCACGGACCTAAATTTGCAGGATACACCGTGATGCAAAACGGCTGGGTGCCGGGGGTGCAGGATGATGAGGGAGTAATACGCTGTGTGTAAGGTAGATGAAGACAGCACTCACCCGGTCTGTATCAGCTCAGTTTATTCCATGCACCGCTGGTGGCAGGGAGGGAGAGGTGAGGACGCGCACTGGGACGGCCGTTTCGGGGACACGCCCCCTTTGTCGACCAGGTATTGACGTCATGTGGTGGGAGGTGTGCTATATACACAGGTAACGTGCACGTGATCAATTAAGGAAAAAGATATGTGTTAAACAAATAACAAAGACATTTACACAAAAACACTGAAATCGTTACGCTCGTTAAGGCCGAGCGGGCCCGTAGCGTTAAGTCGGGAGATCCAGAGGGACTCTTTTCTCAGAAGCGTCTGATGTTTATCAGCTCCCTCCGGTACGGCATTAACTCTTTCTAGTCCGAGAAACTTTAGGTTCCTGGTATCGCCGTGATGGACAGTTCGTACATGTTCTATAAGGCGTGGGACGCCTTTTCCCGTCTTTACAGAGTAGGCATGCTCCTTATACCTTACCCATAAGGGTCTCTTGGTTTTTCCTATGTAGTATGACCCACAACTGCAAATAATCGCATATACTACGAAGGGAGATTTACAGGTAATGAAATCTTTTATCATACATTCATGGCCTCCCAAGCGAATGAAGGATACATTTAGCAATTGGGTGCAGTACTTGCACTGGCCACATTTTCTGTTGCCTTGAGGCAGTGTCTTAGATAGCCAGTCAGTATTTTTTGTTTTTAAATTGGAATTGTTTAGATGGTCAGCTATTGTTTTGTTCTTTCTATAGGAGACACAAGGCTTCCTCTCTGCAATTTCCCTAAGGTCAGGGTCTGACTCTAAAAGGTGCCAGTGTTTTTTAATGGCCTCCTGTATTGCCACATTATTAGGGGAATTCTGAAAGATGAAATTAAATCTCCTGTCTAGGGAATTATGTTTAGCTGTGTATGACAGAAGATTGGTCCTATTCTGTATACTGGCTCTGTGACGTGCTTCTTTTACAAGAGTGTCAGGATATCCTCTTTCGGCAAATCTCTTCTCCATCTCCGCAGCCTGTTTATTAAATGAATTATCTGTAGAGTTCACCCTGCGCAGGCGCAGCATCTGACCATAAGGGATTGCTTTCTTAACATGCGCAGGGTGTGAGCTGCCGAAATGGAGAAGAGAATTGCAAGAGGTAGGTTTCCTGTACACCGAGGTGTGGATCTCATTATTGCGGATATTAACTTGAACATCCAAGAATTCAAGAGAATCGCCACCGAATTTGGAAGTAAAAAGCATATTAACGTGATTATGTGTATTAAGAAACTGAATGAAGTCAGAAAATTGTGTCTCTGTGCCCTGCCAAACAATAAAGATGTCATCGACAAAACGGTGATAAGACTTAATGAACTTAATATAAGGGTTGGTAGTGGAGAAAACAACATCGTGTTCCAGCTTGGCGAGAAACAAGTTGGCATACGTACAGGAGACCGGCGTGCCCATGGCAGTGCCGATCTCCTGTCGATACCAACTGTCCTCGTAGCGGAACACGTTGTTGGTGAGAATAAAACGTAAAGCTTCACCAATAAAATTGACCATGGCAGTGGGGTTATTACCCTGAGTAACATACCACTTGACAGCCTCTACACCCGCATCATGAGGGATGCGGGTGTAGAGGCTCTCCACGTCAATTGAGGCCAGAGCACACTCATCCGTCCATGTAATGTCACCAAGGACTTTAAGAAAGTCACTGGAATCTTTTAGAAAAGTTGGAGTATTTTTAAGGATCGGGTTTAGGAGCCAATCTAGGAACTGAGATAGGCTTTCAGTCACGGAGTTGATGGCTGACACTATAGGACGCCCAGGCGGCGCTTCCAAGGACTTGTGAACCTTGGGTAGGAAGTACCACCTGGGCGGCCTAGGGGCATCCGGGAGGAGTTTCTCTGCTAGATTCTTATCCACAGCACCCTCTCTTGTGTGCTTACTGAGCAACTTCCTGAGCCCGTCTTGTATGCCTAACATAGTGTCCTTGTTTAGAACAATGTATGTGTTTCTGTCCCCTAATTGGCGTTGGGCTTCAGTGTTGTAATATACTTTGGACATTATAACTGCCGCCCCTCCCTTATCGGCTCTGCGTACTACCAGGTCTTGACGTGACTTTAACCAACGGATGGCTCTATTTTCCCTTTCCGTGACATTCATGGATGCGGGTGGGTATTTTAGTGCTCTGACATCCCTAAGTACGGACTTGTGGAATAGGTCAAGTGGCCCACCAGGTGTCACCTGTGGGGTAAAGGTGGATTTTTTCCCCCCCCGTGAAACTGGAGACTGTGGTGATGGAAGAAGTATCAGGGGGAGCAGGAATGTCCGCTAGGAAACGCAGACATTCAATCTCCTCAGCATTGAAGCCTTTAGGTGCTTGGAACCCTAGGGGCCCTATGGAGCATCTGGACACTGGATTCTGCTGTTGTGAAGTGAATTTATTGGTAGCGAAATATTTAACTAGGTTGACCTTTCTAATGGCTTTAAAAAGGTCAATTTCAAACCCTATGGGGTCAAAATTCTCAACTAGACCAAAGTTAAGTCCCTTAGATAAGACTTGAAGGCAGTCCGGAGGGATATCAGTTCCTGAGATGTTAATTACATTGTTAGGTAATTCTAACGCTTCCATGACACGTTTTTTCTCTTCCTGTCTCCTTGTCCTCGTTGCCTTCCACTTCTTGCCCCCCCTTCTGGTCTTCCTCCTAAAGGGGCGGCACGGGATGAGTTTGAGGAGGATGCGGGGCCCAACTCTGTATTGCTGGTAAAGTCGTCTGATCCGCTAGATTCCGACTCCGTGGTGCATACATCGCTCGTGTATTTGCGTCTGGGAGGACCTCTTCTATGTTTCTGGCTCCAATCAAACACATGCTGGGTATCGTAGTCAAGTTTGTCCCTCATAAACTTGTCTTTCTTTCTTTCTTTAGTTTCATTTTGAAGGGCAATAAGCTTGGTCTCAAGTCTGGCAAAGAAGGTGTTAGCCTGTTCTTCCGAGACCCTATTACGTAGCTCATGCTTAGCTTTGCATAAATCTGTTGTGATAATCTCATACTCTTTGCAATGTCGCTGGAGTGTAATAGACATTAGGTGCATAGCATGTTTCTGATGTGCCATCTGCCAGGCGTGAATGAATTCCGGGTCATCTTGGTATAATGATGGTGTCTTATATGACCGCAGGCCTCTTGGAACTCTATTATTCTCCTCGTAGGCTCTAAGGGAGTTAATGGTCCAGAACAGTCTGGTCTCCCGATCCGCTAGATGTGATATACGATACTCCAGTGCTCTTGTGCTGATGACCTGCACTGATTCCTTTGCGTTACATGACGCAAAAAACGCATCCGCTCCCTCCCTCCCTGCTTGTAGAGCCTGCACTGGAGGAGTAGACTCTGCCGTTTGGATTTCCATGCTGGATGTGTGGTGTGCTGAGTAGAGAAACAGGTATACAATTGCGAGGAGGAGAAACAGCTGACCCCCAGCCTTAAGGAGTAGTCTTAGTCAGGTTCCTGTATGGTGAGGAAGCAAGACAGGACGCACCTAACAGTTTCCCTTCAAGTAACCTTACTTGGCACTATGCAGTGTTAAACCCCTTCCAGGAGGGGACAAGTCAGAGATCATCTCAACCCACACCGTGGACTAGGAGAGACACAATGCTGGACAGTATCCACAACAGCAAACAAGCTAGGAACTGATCCGGATAGAGCAAAGTTGCTAGAAGTCTATGAAATCTATCTCGCAGTGCAGTTGTCAGCAGGAAACCCTCAGCATTCCGCTTATCCCAGGTAACAGGGTCTGGGGCTTGTGTCACCCTCTAGGACACCCCCGACACTGGCAGAGCAACAGGTGGTTCACTCCAACAAAGGTCGATGCACGAGCACAAGTATTCTCTCTCAAGTATTCTTATATCTCTACCTCATCCTCCAACATCCCGACAGAGCGCATTACTACTTGGGTTGGGACTCTCACAATATCCTCCTCTCTGCTCCTCTGATTCTTCTACATATCTCTCAACATGCAACCGAGTCAGCACGACTGTACTGCTTTCACAGATCTGGATCCTGTTTTGTCAAATGTATTGTCAAGTGTATTATCAAGTGTAACATATCCTGTCAATGTACAGCTGTATGTTCTGCTGCACACAAGTACTTTCAGAGTAAACAAGAGATTGTTTATAGTAAAGAGACTCTGTGATTCTTTGCCCCACACCAGCACAGTATACACACACCCTCCGCCATAGCACCGCGGGGGTGCACCACAATGGTACTATAGATGTGGGTGACATACAGTAGTAATAAATCAGCATTTAAAGGGAAACTGTCAACTGCAGTTCATATTCCAAACCTGCGGACACAGTTAGACAGAGGTGGCAGTAGAGAGCACTGTGTTAAATTGGAAAGAATCCTCCACTTCCTGCAGGACATACAGCAGCTGATAAGTACTGGAAGACTAGAGATTTTTTAAACCAAAGTAATTTACAAATATATATAACTTTCTAAAGCCAGATGATTTGAAAGATTTTTTTTTGCTGGAGTGCCCCTTTAAAATTATTTGACACCATATGGTAATAAAGAAACACCGCCAACTGGAAACCAGGTCTCGTTCCTCGTCGGATAACAATCTGGTTTTCATAGAAAGACGTTTGAGAACATTTCCTGAAACGGATTATATAAGGAAAGGTTAATACCTTAATGGCCCATTGCAAAGAGCGACCTGCTGCTGGAAATGCCAGTTCTCAGAATAACTCCTCATACGGCTGGGCTCACACATTGTGGCCATAGGGTAGCATTGTCATATGATTCTTACGTGCCTTAAAGGGGTATTCCAAGATAAAATAACTTGCACATCCACAGCTGTGGAAAAGAGCCGAGTGCTGTACTCAGCTCCCTCTGGCGCCTCCGTAGAGAATTCTGCTGTGGTGTCCCACTACTGGGTGCTGTCTATGGCACCCTAGTAAGTCACCCCCTCAGGTTCATACAAGCAGGAGATGTAGAATTGTGTTTTCCCCACTAGGTGTCACTACTGTTTCTACTTAACTTATTGCACAGCTGACGGAATGGAAGGGCTAAATCGTTTGTCCCACGTGTTATGTTCTGACTAGTCACGGGTGAAAGTTCTCTTCTATCCTATCACTTTTTCTCTCTTGCTCACACACACACACACACACACACACACACACTCAGCCCCACCACTTACAGGAGGGTTTAGTTTAGCCCCTGTAGGAGGAGTTAGTTCCTGGTGGTGGGGGGGGAGAGATCAGTCTAAGGATTGTTTGCAGTGTGTGAGGAAGCTAACACAAACCAGTCTCTGCAGAAGTTAAGCCAGGGCCTGGCTTTGGCCAGGACCCCTGAAAGTGTCCAAAGACAGCAACTAAAGACTTTATTGTTTATGGTTAAAATTAAAGGAGTATAAGGATAAATGGAATTTGTATTGGAGGGAGCACAATGTCTGATGTTTCTATACCAATGCGTTGGTGGAGTATGATGACATATCTTGTCTAACCTGAAGGGATGATCCTTGGACGCCTGGGGATTAGGACTGTGTAAGAACTAGTGGGTATAGTGAGAGCGAGGTCTTGCTAATGCCCCTTGGGGAGAAAACTGAATCAGTAAGAGCTGAATTATGCTTGGAAGTGAGAACAATCGTTGTTGGAAGAGACCTAAGAGAAGTTGTGGGACCAGTTAGAACTTGGTCGATATAATGGGGAATAAAGGAATAATAGACTGCCCACTCCTGAGGGGAGAGTGGAGCTGGATCCCACAGTGATATGCCAGGGGAAACTATGGCTATTTGCTGTAAGGGGTGACCAGCAAAGGGGCCGATTCTACATGATAAATGTGGAGTAGGTCTCCGGAATGTATGGTATAGAGTGGCCCGCTGGCCTGGAGGGGATTTGTTTCCTAATCTGGTGCGGTTTCCTTCGGGTCTGGGGGAAAGGCGGATGAGTGGGTGGATGATCTTGGGAGTTGATTTTTAAGTAATCTTTGGTAAGATGGTTAAAAAGGTATGGAGGAGAGTGTTTGTGAGAAAAGGCGTGATTTGGCACTGGTTCAGGATGATCAACAAGGGGCTGGTGAGAATAGAAGAGGATGATTGGATTAGAGGGTGGAGGGGAGAGAATTCTAAGGGGATAGAGCTGTATTCAATACAAGTCCGGGCGTCCTAGGGGACATCTCTTAGCAGGACCTCAGACAAAATTAATGTCGAGCTTGTGATATTTTAGGGGGTCCTCGAGAAGGAAGTAAGATTTCACCAAACCAAGGGAAATGGGTTAATATGATGTAAGTTATTGCATTTTGTACCAATAATTGTGGTATTATTTATAAGAAAATGAATAAAGAATAAAGTATTAATAAAAAAAAAAATTAAGATAACTATGCAGTGGTAGGAGGAGAGAAGCCACATAAGAAACACCTTGCCCACGCCAGGAACCTCTCTAAAACGTGCAGGGCGTTTACGTGATGCAAGAGGAACTGACCCCAGTAGGACAAAGCTACAGTGAAAAGGTCTACGTATCCTACTGCGCAGTGCAAGATGACTGGGAAACCTCAGAAGTCTGCTACACCCAGATAACCGACGATTGGGCTTGTATTACCCACCTAGGATGGGTAATCCGTCAACTAGGGGGCATAAGGCGGTTCAGAGCCAGTATAGGCATCTGTGCATATATGTATCTTCTTATCTCTTATATCTCTACACCTGTTTTGGCAAAGCACACTTACTACATTGGGCAGGGCTCCTCTGGCAACTCCTCTCTCTCTCTCTACTACAAAGCACCTACTACTACTACAAGCACTGGTTCTTCCTCACTGTCAGCACCTACGTTCTATGTCAAGATTTACACTGCTCCATCACGTGTACTGTTCATCCTTATTAGTTATTCTTCATTAAAGTATTATATTTTTACTAAAACGCACAGGACTCTGATCTACTCCGTCAGCACCTACACACCATCGTATACTTGGGTTCTTTCCCCTTTCTGTGAGTGGCGGTACCAACACCCGGGGTGGGTCAGCTACCACTCCTGGCTACCATGCCCAAGTGACCATAAACTCCCCCGGAGGTTACCGACCATAGGGGCAGCCGGCGGATTATCACACTGCCACCTCTGTCCATGTCGGGAACTGTCCAGACCAGTGACAAATCCCCATAGAAAACCTCTCCTGCTCTGGACAGTTCCTGACATGGACAGAGGTGGCACTAGAAAGCATTGTATCAGACTGGAGAGAACATACCACTTCCTGTAGGACATACATCAGCTGATAAGTACTGGAAGAATTGAGTTTTTTTTTTTTTTTTTTTTTTTTTTTTTAATAGAAGTAAATTACAACACTGTATAATTTTCTGGCACCAGTTGATTTGAAATAAAAAAGTTTCTCTGGAGTTCCCCTTTAAGCATAAAAGACATTATACTTAATGTGGTTTGTCACAGTTCTTGTTCTGCTCTTGCTGATGTTGTCCTTGAACTAACTAGAGGTCTAGGAAGTAAAGTCCTGGGGATGAGAGCTGTAAGTTCAGGTAGCAGTGCGGTTAGCCTCGGCCGTGTCAGATTGTAGTGACATGAACAAATTACAAAACGCAAACAACATTCAAAATTGTGCAAATATTTCTGGGGCTGGACTGAGCTGTTGTAATCGATGGGTCAGCTCCAAACACTGAGTGCTCCTCTGTGATCCTGTGCAAACACCCTGAAAACTGTGCAGACAGCCGCATCAATGTTTTCACACTCTGTCCCATGCCGAGGGTGAGGATCAGCTACGGGGGCGACACAGGGATCAGGTGACCAGGGGAAGCAGCGATATTCCTTGCTTATAATGTTATCCATCATTGCCCCCTATGTCTCATGAGGAACAGGCACACTCTTCAGTTTGTGGCATTATAAGGAAGCACATATCCATTGATTCATCATTTTAAGGTATTCTGCCACCACTTCTGACCTGTCTGGTTTAGTAAATCCTTGTATTCCCCATGAAATAACATGGATTTCCTATTCTTATAGCTCTTTGATGTGTTGTTCCTCTGTTATTCATACTAGAAATGTATGATGAAATAGCCAACTGGGTGTTACCAATAGGGGGCGTGTTTGACACTGACCAATCAGAGCTGACAATGCCAGATTGTGTAGGGACACGCCTCTAATTGGTAACACCCAGTTGGCTATTTAGTCACACATTTGTAGAGAGAATAACAGAAGAACAGCATATCGCAGAGCTATAAGAATAGGTGATCCAGAAATGTTATTTCCTGGGGAAAACAAGGATTTAAGAGGAATGATGGGAGGTCCTCCTAAAGGGGCTATCCTGCAATTAAAGGGGAACTCTGACAAAAAAAATATTTTTGAATGAACTGATGCTAGAAAGTTATACAGACTTGTGAATTACTTTTATTTAAAAATCTTCAGTCTTCCAGTACTTATCAGCAGCTGTGTGCCCTGCAGGAAGTGGTGTATTCTCTGCAGTCTGACACAGTGCTCTCTGCTGCCACCTCTGTCCATGTCAGGAACTGTCCAGAGCAGCAGCAAATCTCCATAGAAAACCTCTTCTGCTCTGGACAATTCCTGACATTGACAGAGGTGGCAGCAGAGAGCACTTTGTTCTTCCATATATGGTGGTGGTGGGATTATCTAACCACCTAGATGCTCAGGTATCTGAAGATGGTGGAAACTAGGGGGTTAAACACGTGGCATTAGAGCTGTCTCTGGCACCTACCATATGGCATGGGCTTAGCTCCTGAGAATAACCCCCGAGGCTGTTATTCACACTGTGCTTTATGATGTTCGATAACAATCTGGTTTTCGAACATCGAAGGAGCTTTAAGAACATTTCCTGAAAGGGATTATACAAGAAAAGGTTAATACCTTAATATCCCATTGTAAAGAGCGACCTGCTGCTGGAAATGTGCCAAATGTGATTAGAACTCTCCATAATCCGGGGCCATGGGGCGGTATTATGGGCTGGATGTTATATGCTGGCTATAAATGCCCCATATGTCTATAGGTGTCTTTTGCACTATGGCACAGAAATAATTGTCCATTAATTTATAGTAAAGTATCCCCCAGTGTTATAGGAGTCCCATGGTAGGTAATTATCCCTCTCCCCAGTAGGTAGCATATATTAGACATCCCACCTAGTATCCCCCCCAGTAGATAGTGTCCCCCATGGTGGGCATCTCCCCTTGTATCTCTTCCCCCCAGTACATATTGTTCTCTATGGTAGGCATCTCCCCTGGTATATCTCCCCCCCCCCAGTAGATATTGTACCCCATGGTAGGCATCACCCCTGTTAGCGCCCCAAAAGATAGCTTATATTAGACATCCCCCCAGTAGATAGTGTCCCCCCTGATGGCATCTCCCCTGGTATCCCCCAGTAGATAGTTTCCCCCCTGATGGCATCTCCCCTGGTATCCCCCAGTAGATAGTGTCCCCCATGGTAGGCATCTCCCCTGGTATCCCCCAGTAGATAGTGTCCCCCATGGTAGGCATCCCCCTTTGTATCCCCCCAGTAGATAGTGTCCCCCATGGTAGGCATCTCCCCTGGTATCCCCCCAGTAAATAGTGTCCCCCATGGTAGGCATCTCCCCTGGTATCCCCCAGTAGATAGTGTCCCCCATGGTAGGCATCTCCCCTGGTATCCCCCAGTAGATAGTGTTCCCCATGGTAGGCATTTCCCCTTGTATCCCCCCAGTAGATAGTGTCCCCCATGGTAGGCATCCCCCTTGGTATCCCCCCAGTAGATAGTGTCCCCCATGGTAGGCATCCCCCTTGGTATCCCCCCAGTAGATAGTGTCCCCCGTGGTAGGCATTTCCCTTGGTATCCCCCCAGTAGTGTCCCCCATGGTAGGCATTTCCCTTGGTATCCCCCCAGTAGATAGTGTCCCCCATGGTAGGCATTTCCCTTGGTATCCCCCCAGTAGTGTCCCCCATGGTAGGCATCTCCCCTGGTCTCCCCCCAGTAGATAGTGTCCCCCATGGTAGGCATTTCCCTTGGTATCCCCCCAGTAGATAGTATCCCCCATGGTAAGCATCTCCCCTGGTCTCCCCCCAGTAGATAGTGTCCCCCATGGTAGGCAATTCCCCTGGTCTCCCCCCCAGTAGATAGTGTCCCCCATGGTAGGCATCTCCCCTGGTCTCCCCCCCAGTAGATAGTGTCCCCCATGGTAGGCATTTCCCCTGGTATCTCTCCCACCCAGTAGATAATGTCTCCTATGGTAGGCAGCACCCCTGCTTGTAACCCCTCCCCCCGACATTAGACATCGCCAAGTGTAAAAAAAAAAAAAAAAAGCCATATTCACCTGGCTTGAGTTCTGCAGTAGTTCTCCGAGGCCTTCCCTCATGAGTGACGTCACTCGCACCTGGGGCCACAAGAGCTGAGAAGTACTGGAAGACTGGAGATTTTTAAACAAATCTAGATAACTTTCTGAAACCAGCTGATTTGAATGAAAAATATTTTCACCGAAGTACTGCTTTAATTTTTTTATTTTTAAAAAGAGCTCCGATCGCTATAATGACATATCAAGAAATGAGTCAGCACAGACAATTGGACCCAAAGACAAGATAATAATAAGATTTATATCCAATTAAAGCCGAGATCTCAGTGTTTGATTTGGAACAAAACAAAACTATTCCAAAGGTTTTTGAGAATTTCCATCCGGGCTGTATTTCCCTGCGGCGTCCCATTCTCCCCAGTGGGTGCACACTCGGCCCCCAGGAGTCCCCCCCCCACCCCGCTTACATTATATAATCCTTCTATACGTCTCTGCATTCTTTGTGAACTTGGTTCTAATGAAAGTAAAATATTTACTCCTAACAAAGCGCCATCCTCCCGGGTGACTCATGTGTTTGTTGCCGACATGTAGACCCAGGAAACATTCCTTTTGTTTGGAGAACTTGTTGTAGCAGTGCTGTACCTGCGCTGTGCCGTCACACTGTGCACGCAACGACTGCAGAGCAAGCAAGAATATCCTGCATGGAAAGTATGCCATATGTTGACTTATATTTAGCACCATAGAGATGCATTTAGCTGTAGGAAACTCCACCCGCTTGATCAATCCATTAAAGGGGTTATCTAGCGCTACAAAAACATGGCCACTTTCCCCCCTCTCTTGTCTCCAGTTTGGGTGGGGTTTTGAAGCTCAGTTCCATTGAAGTAAATGGAGCTTAATAGCAAACTGCACCTGAACTGGAGACAACAGTAGGGGGAAAAGTGGCCATGTTTTTGTAGCGCTGGATAACCCCTTTAACAGAAGCCCAAATAATGCACATTCACCACCGTTAGTCCTACAGCGCCATCTGTTTTATTTCAGCACAGCTGCATCCATGCGGTTTATGACTGTGTCACGTGATCACCTGCCTGACCCCCAGAAAATCACAGTGTTTAGTGTGCAAGAGGAAGTGGTCTGTCCAAGGTCGGCTAAACTGCAGGAAAATCTAATCACCTACCCAATCCTCACAGCTGCTGCTATCGCTATGGGATCAGGAAATAGTGCTACACACCTATGCAAGTGAGAAAAAAAAAAGGAAGGCTTCTTAAAGGGAATATTTCTTAAAGACAATGCTATGTCATCTATCACCATCATGTTATAAAGCAGGAAGAGCTGAGCAGATTGATATATATCTTTGTGGGAAAAGATTCAGTATAACTTGAAAGTTGTTGATTGAAATCCCTGATCATTCTGTGGTAAGGAGTCCAGTGGGCGGTGTCTCTCAATGGACTGGACTCTTTAGCATTGAAACATCAGAGATTTCAATCAATAAATTACAAGTTATTTCTTTTACCACAAAGCTATATATCAATCTGCTCAGCTCCTTCTGCTCTATAACAGGATGCCAAAAGCTTAGGTAGCATTTTTATGACAGTTCCTGACATGGACAGAGGTGGCAGCAGAGGGAATTGTGCCAGACTGGAAAGAATACACCACTTTCTGCAGGACATACAGCAGCTGGTAAGTACTGGAAGAAGGGCGATATTTTTTAACAGAAGTAATATACAAATCTCTGGCACTTTTTGACACCAGTTGATCTGAAAGAATTTTTCTTTCTCGCTGGAGTACCCCTTTAAATAGGCAATGATCGCTCCTGCACAAGAAGTTGGGAGGTATGCGACTAAAGACGGCATAGGAAACCACATAGGGGAAGCATTCCGAATATTCACAGGTCCTTATTCAACCCCGATAATGCTTCATCGACTTGTTCCCAATTTGTCATTAGTCAGCAGCTGTCATTTGTCAGCTGTTCCATCCTCTTTCTTGTCCTTGTCTATGAGCACGGCCAAGGAACACAAAGTATGCAGATTACCATCAGGGCTGAATACAAAAATCATAGCCCTCTGCTCAATGAGACCTCCACCATGCATGCAGCATGCTGTACAAGGCTATGTTCACACAACGTAAGTTCCGTGGGAATCACGGCCATTGTTACAACGGCCGTGATTCCCACGGAACTCACAGAGTTCTGCCTTCTGAGGGAATCCCTGCCGGAGTGTATACACATAGTATACACTCTGGCCTGGATCCCTAGCGGAGCTGTAGAAAACTGTCAGTTTTCTGCGGCCGTTATTCATTAAATATCGGCCACAGAAAATCCTGTCAGTGCACACTATGGAGCGAGCGGCTCCAGCCGCACGCTCCATAGTGAGCAGTGGGGAGTTCTGATGCGGGCGCACACAGATGCACCCGCATCAGAACTCTGCGGCGCATTCCCGCATTCAGCCGGTACTGCAGTACTGACCATGTTTTCAGAGACTGGCCATTCCGTGACCCAGCCAGGTCACGGAATGGCCAGTCTCCTACAAGGTCTGAACATAGCACAAATCTGTATGTACTCACCTCACTTAGTCACTACAAAAGAAGCAAAAAACATATAATACAAACCTGCAAAACAGTGTATTAGCCTCATTCAATGGGGATAATCCATGTTATTCATACCTGACGCGTTTTGTATGAGGGATATGAGCAAATTAAGTGGCATGTCAACTGATTTACAAAAAACTTGCCCACGTCTACAAAAAACGAGGTTGTGTGCTCCTATTAAAATCAATGGGACGTGCATTGCACTCATTTTTAGCTGCATATTTTGTCGGGTAATATGTGCCAATATATGCACTGCAAAAAATGTTTTTCTGCTATAAAGAAGGTCTTAAAAGGGCACTCAGAAACTTATATAAAGTTGTAATTTACTTCTATTTAAAAATCTTAAGTTTTCCCATACTTATCAGCTGCTGTATGTCCTGCAGGAAGCAGTGTATTCTTCCCAGTCTGACACAGTGCTCTCTGCTGCCATCTCTGTCCATGTCAGGAACTGTCCAGAGCAGCAGCAAATTGTCCATTGAAAACTTCTCGTGCTCTGGACAGTTTAGGTGTCAGGAGAGAGCACCATGTCAGACTGGGAAGAATAAAACACTTCCTGCAGGACATGCAGCAGCTGATAAGTACTAGAAGACTGGAGATTTTTAAATAGAAGTGAATTACAATTCTATATAACATTCTGAAACCAGTCGATTTGAAAAAAACAAAAAAAAAACAAGATTTTAAAAAGGGGCCTGCTTTTTAACACTTGAAAGAAATTCATTATTTTCATTGCCTCATGTGCAAAGTGACAAACTCAGCTTTGCTGCATCTGTATTTCATACTGGGGGGATGAATAAGGCACGTTCCTGAAGCCCGATGTCAAGGTGACCTTGACTAAATCTTCTCACCTGTGTGGTTCCCTCAGCACCGGGCCCTGTGTGGTTCCCTTAGCACCGGGCCCTGTGTGGTTCCCTCAGCACCGGGCCCTGTGTGGTTCCCTCAGCACCCGGCCCTGTGTGGTTCCCTCAGCACCGACCCTGTGTGGTTCCCTCAGCACCGACCCTGTGTGGTTCCCTCAGCACCCTGCCCTGTGTGGTTCCCTCAGCACCCGGCCCTGTGTGGTTCCCTCAGCACCGACCCTGTGTGGTTCCCTCAGCACCCGGCCCTGTGTGGTTCCCTCAGCACCGACCCTGTGTGGTTCCCTCAGCACCGACCCTGTGGGGTTCCCTCAGCACCCGGCCCTGTGTGGTTCCCTCAGCACCCGGCCCTGTGTGGTTCCCTCAGCACCCGGCCCTGTGTGGTTCCCTCAGCACCGGGCCCTGTGTGGTTCCCTCAGCACCGACCCTGTGTGGTTCCCTCAGCACCCGGCCCTGTGTGGTTCCCTCAGCACCGACCCTGTGTGGTTCCCTCAGCACCCGGCCCTGTGTGGTTCCCTCAGCACCGACCCTGTGTGGTTCCCTCAGCACCCTGCCCTGTGTGGTTCCCTCAGCACCCGGCCCTGTGTGGTTCCCTTAGCACCGGGCCCTTTGTGGTTCCCTCAGCAACCGGACCTGTGTGGTTCCCTCAGCACCGACCCTGTTTTGTTCCCTCAGCACCCTGCCCTGTGTGGTTCCCTCAGCACCCGACCCTGTGTGGTTCCCTTAGCACCCGGCCCTGTGTGGTTCTCTTAGCACCGGGCCCTTTGTGGTTCCCTCAGCACCCGGCCCTGTGTGGGTTAGGCCGGGCCGCTGCCTGTGAGAGACTACTCCTGAGGCTATAAGGAAACCTAGATCCACGCTATAAAATAAAACAATAATTACGATTTTATGTCTGTCTTTCCTGTCAGGCGAGATAATTGACACGTTGAGGCGGCGGGACACGCCGTACAGCAGAGCCCGCTCGGTACACTAACTACACCACTTACTATTATCATCTCCATCCAGCCTTCTCTCATCGGAGTCGTGATGCCCATTACAGTCGCTGGGAAACATTCTCTCCAGATTCGTGACAAATGAGGGAGAAATGTCTCTTGGAAGCGAATGTCATTGAGTATTTCTGAGAATTTAGTAGGTTACTGCCTGGTACAGGGATTACTCACAGGCCTGAAAGGACAAAGCAATATGTCATGGCAGATGAAAGGAAGCAATTCACAGCCGCTTGCTTCTATTCTTCTGGACGTACAGTGCGTATACATATTATTTATGCTTTTGTGGTTGCATAGGAGGAGGGGAACATGGCTGGGAGGAGACCCGGCCTTTTCTTGCTTCTTCTCATAAAATATAGATGTAGCAGAGCTGAATTTGTAATTTGCATCAATTGGCGTCAGAAAGTTATACAGATTTGTAATTTACTTCTATTTAAAAATGTCAAGTATTCCAGTACTTATCAGCTGCTGTACGTTCAGCAGGAAGTGGTGTATTCTTCCCAGTCTTACACAGTGCTCTCTGCTGCCACCTCTGTCCAGGTCAGGAACTGTCCAGATCAGCAGCAAATCCCCATAGAAAACCTCTCCTGCTCTGGACAGTTCCTGACCTGGACAGAGGTGGCAGCAGAGAGCACTGCGTCAAAGTGGAGAGAATACACCACTTCCTGCAGGACATACAGCAGCTGAAAAGTATTGGAAGTATTGAGATTTTTAATTTGAAGTAAATTGCTAATTTATATAATTTTCTGAAACCAGTTGATTTGAAAGGATCTGTTTTAAAGCCGCAGGTTGGGGATGATGAGAGTTGGAGTTTTGCGAGAAAACGAGAGAGCCACATGTTGGGTTAAATTGACCTGATTGCAGAACGTCAACTCCCAAGCTGTGAGGACATGATGGGACTCGTAGGAGAGCCACAGGCTGGAGAATATTGACCTGATGCTATAAGACTGCAACTCTCAGGCTGGAAGGGCATGTTGGGACTTGTAGTTTTGCAACAGCTGGAGAGATAAAGGTTGGGAGTCACGGAATCCATTTCAAAACTACAAATCCCAATTTTCTAAACTATAACCAATTGCAAAACTACACCCCTCACCAGACTTTTAAGGCATGATGGGAGTTGCAGTTCTGCAACACCTGGAGAGCCACAGGTTGAGGAACCATTGACCTAATTATGAAACTACAACTCACAGGCTGTCAGGGCATGATGGGAGTTAAAGGGGATATCCAGCGCTACAAAAACATGGCCACTTTTCCCCCTACTGTTGCCTCCAGTTCAGGTATTGTTTGCAATTAAGCTCCATTTACTTCAATGGAACAGAGTTTGAAACCCCACCCAATCTGGAGACAAGAGAGGGGGAAAAAGTGGACATGTTTTTGTGGCGCTGGATAACCCCTTTAAATTTTGCAAGCACTGAAGAGTTACAGGGTTGGGAAGCATTGAACTGTCTGCAAAACTACTACCCCCACCCGTTCAGATTGCAGACTGCAACTTCCAGTCTTTCTGAGAATGATGGGAGTTGTAGTGGTGCAACACCTGGAGAGCCACAGATTGATAAGTATAGGCCTCACTGCAAAACTACAACACACAGGACCAGGCCTGTATTTAGAGTTCATGCTGCCCTAGGCACTTTGCACGCCGAGGCGCCCCCCCCCCCGGCACTGGCTGGTTACATGCATGATATATACCCTTTGCCGCTCTGCTTGATGCCCGCTATTCTCATCAAACAGACGTGATGGAGGAAGGAAGGAGGCTGGGGACGTCTTAGTTTGTGGACCGCTTCTGTCCAGTGTGGGACTGGGGGACCTGGGGCCCACCAGAGGAAATAATCCTTGGGGCCCATCAATATAGAACCAGTGAGACACGACACGCTGACCCCGTCCTTTCCTGGATTCATCTGTATCTGTGACATATCCCTTTTTCAGTCGAACTAAAACTCTCAGAACCCCCTCTATTTATACAGCTCTCAGGGTATGCTGGGAGTTGTAGTCTCTGAGAGGACAACCCTGTAATAAATCACTGTGTGCAGAGGCTCCTGGTGGCTGCAATCTGTGGGTGACAACCATCAGCCCTGAAGGTCCAGCAATACATCTGTCTACACTGTACTACAACTCCCAGCATATCATGAGGGCTGCACACTGTCAGTACATGCTGGGAGTTGTAGTGTCTGCAGCAGTTGTAGTTGGGTCCTATACACTGGATGCTTTGTGGCATATAAGAATACATAGATCTGTGGGGGCTCAGTGCAGGGAAGTGACCCCAGAACATCACTTTTTGTTCTATCCCCTATTAGTGATGTTCTGGGGTCACTTCCCTGCACTGAGCCCCCACAGATCTATGTATTCTGATCTCCCACAAAGCATCCAGTGTATAATTCACCTAGGATCCAACTACAACAGCTGCAGGCACTACAACTCCCAGCATGTACTGACAGTCTGCAGCCCTCAGCATATGCTGGGAGTTGTAGTGCCTGCAGCTGTTGTAGTTGGGTCCTAGCTTAAAAGTTTGCGCTAGTGTACTGTAGTGACTGCAGGGCTGTGTCAGTACACTACCGCAAACAATACACTGACCCAATGGTACACAGGCTCTGCACACGATAGAAGTGATTACAGTGCAGTTACTAATGACTCACAGGTGACGTCTTCTCCGATTGGCGTCGCTCACTTTTTTGCTTTCTTCTCCATCTGGCGCAGCATCATGAAGACTTCTCCGACCAAAACTCGTCTGCAGGTGGGCAGCTGGGGTGACGGTGAGGGGGAGCAGCTAGGGGTGGCAGGGGGAGAGTCTAGGGAGGCAGAGGGAGAAGCTAGGGTGGCTGGGAGAAGATGGGGCAGCTGGGGTGGCAGGGGGAGAAGATGGGGGGCAGGGGGAGTAGCTGGGGTGGCAGGGGGAGCAGAAGTGGGGACAGGCGGAGGAGAAGGGGGCAGGAGAAGATGGGGTGATAGGCAGGGCAAGAAGCTGGGGGGAAGGGAGAGCAGCTGGGGGCAAGGGAGAAGCTGGGGTAGCAGGGGGAGCAGCAGTGGAACAGGCGGAGGAGCAGATGGGGCAGGGGGAGAAGCTGGGGGGGCAGGGAGAGCAGATGGGGGTGCAGAGGGAGAGGCTGGGGGGTGCAGGAGGAGAAGCTAGGGGGTGCAGAAGGACAGGCTGGGGGGTGCTGGAGGAAGGGTGGGGGGATGCTGGGGGAGAGGCTGTGGGGGTGCTGGGGGTTGCTAGGGGAGACGCTGGGGGGTGCTGAGGGTGCAGGAGGAGAGGCTGGGGGGTGTAGGAGGAGAGACTGGGGGGGTGCTGGGGGAGAGACTGGGGGTGCAGAGAGAGAGGCTGGGGGGGTGCTGGGGGAGAGGCTGGGGGGTGCTGGTGGAGAGGCTGGGGGGTGCAGAGGGAGAGGCAGGTGGGGGGGGTGCTAGAGGAGAGGCTGGGGGTGCAGAGGAAGAGGCTGGGGGGTGCTGGGGGAGAGACTGGGGGGTGCTGGTGAGAGGCTGGGGGGTGCTGGTGGAGAGTCTGGGGGTGCAGAGGGAGAGGCTGGGGGTGCAGAGGGAGAGGCTGGGGGGTGCTGGGGGAGAGACTGGGGGGGTGCTGGTGAGAGGCTGGGGGGGTGCTGGTGGAGAGGCTGGGGGGTGCAGAGGGAGAGGCTGGGAATGCTGGGGGAGAGACTGGGGGGGGGTGCTGGGGGAGAGACTGGGGGGGTGCTGGTGGAGAGACTGGGGGGGTGCAGAGGGAGAGGCAGGTTGGGGGGTGCTAGAGAAGAGGCTGGGGGGTGCTGGGGGAGAGACTGGGGGTGCTAGTGAGAGGCTGGGGGTGCTGGTGGAGAGTCTGGGGGTGCAGAGGGAGAGGCAGGCTGGGGGGGGGGTGCTGGTGGAGAGGCTGGGGGGTGCAGAGGGAGAGGCTGGGGGTGCTAGAGGAGAGGCTGGGGGTGCAGAGGGAGAGGCTGGGGGTGCTGGGGGAGAGACTGGGGGGGTGCTGGTGAGAGGCTGGGGGGGTGCTGGTGGAGAGGCTGGGGGGTGCAGAGGGAGAGGCAGGCTGGGGGGTGCTAGAGGAGAGGCTGGGGGGTGCTGGGGGAGAGACTGGGGGGGTGCTGGGGGAGAGACTGGGGGAGAGACTGGGGGGTGCTGGGGGAGAGACTGGGGGTGCAGAGGGAGAGGCTGGGGGGGTGCTGGGGGAGAGGCTGGGGGGTGCTGGTGGAGAGGCTGGGGGGTGCAGAGGGAGAGGCAGGTTGGGGGGGTGCTAGAGGAGAGGCTGGGGGTGCAGAGGAAGAGGCTGGGGGGTGCTGGGGGAGAGACTGGGGGGTGCTGGTGAGAGGCTGGGGGGTGCTGGTGGAGAGTCTGGGGGTGCAGAGGGAGAGGCAGGCTGGGGGGGGTGCTGGTGGAGAGGCTGGGGGGTGCAGAGGGAGAGGCAGGCTGGGGGGGTGCTAGAGGAGAGGCTGGGGGTGCAGAGGGAGAGGCTGGGGGGTGCTGGGGGAGAGACTGGGGGGTGCTGGTGAGAGGCTGGGGGGGTGCTGGTGGAGAGGCTGGGGGGTGCAGAGGGAGAGGCTGGGGGTGCTGGGGGAGAGACGGGGGGGGTGGTGGGGGAGAGACTGGGGGGGTGCTGGTGGAGAGACTGGGGGGGTGCAGAGGGAGAGGCAGGTTGGGGGGGTGCTAGAGGAGAGGCTGGGGGTGCAGAGGAAGAGGCGGGGGGGTGCTGGGGGAGAGACTGGGGGTGCTAGTGAGAGGCTGGGGGTGCTGGTGGAGAGTCTGGGGGTGCAGAGGGAGAGGCAGGCTGGGGGGGGGTGCTGGTGGAGAGGCTGGGGGGTGCAGAGGGAGAGGCAGGCTGGGGGGGTGCTAGAGGAGAGGCTGGGGGTGCAGAGGGAGAGGCTGGGGGTGCTGGGGGAGAGACTGGGGGGGTGCTGGTGAGAGGCTGGGGGGGTGCTGGTGGAGAGGCTGGGGGGTGCAGAGGGAGAGGCAGGCTGGGGGGGTGCTAGAGGAGAGGCTGGGGGAGAGACTGGGGGGGTGCTGGGGGAGAGACTGGGGGGGTGCTGGGGAGAGGCTGGGGGGTGCTGGTGGAGAGTCTGGGGGGTGCAGAGGGAGAGGCAGGCTGGGGGGTGCTAGAGGAGAGGCTGGGGGAGAGACTGGGGGGGGTGCTGGTGAGAGGCTAGGGGGGTGCTGGTGAGAGGCTGGGGGGTGCTAGAGGAGAGGCTGGGGGGTGCAGAGGGAGAGGCAGACTGGGGGGTGCTGGTGGAGAGGCTGGGGGGTGCAGAGGGAGAGGCAGGCTGGGGGGTGCTAGAGGAGAGGCTGGGGGGTGCTGGGGGAGAGACTGGGGGGGGGTGCTGGTGAGAGGCTGGGGGGTGCTGGTGAGAGGCTGGGGGGGTGCTGGTGAAAGGCTGGGGGGGGGGGTGCTGGTGAGAGGCTGGGGGGGTGCTGGTGAGAGGCTGGGGGGTGCTGGTGGAGAGGCTGGGGGGTGCAGAGGGAGAGGCAGGTTGGGGGGGTGCTAGAGGAGAGGCTGGGGGTGCAGAGGAAGAGGCTGGGGGGTGCTGGGGGAGAGACTGGGGGGTGCTGGTGAGAGGCTGGGGGGTGCTGGTGGAGAGTCTGGGGGTGCAGAGGGAGAGGCAGGCTGGGGGGGGTGCTGGTGGAGAGGCTGGGGGGTGCAGAGGGAGAGGCAGGCTGGGGGGTGCTAGAGGAGAGGCTGGGGGTGCAGAGGGAGAGGCTGGGGGGTGCTGGGGGAGAGACTGGGGGGGTGCTGGTGAGAGGCTGGGGGGGTGCTGGTGGAGAGGCTGGGGGGTGCAGAGGGAGAGGCTGGGGGTGCTGGGGGAGAGACTGGGGGGGTGCTGGGGGAGAGACTGGGGGGGTGCTGGTGGAGAGACTGGGGGGGTGCAGAGGGAGAGGCAGGTTGGGGGGGTGCTAGAGGAGAGGCTGGGGGTGCAGAGGAAGAGGCTGGGGGGTGCTGGGGGAGAGACTGGGGGTGCTAGTGAGAGGCTGGGGGGTGTTGGTGGAGAGTCTGGGGGTGCAGAGGGAGAGGCAGGCTGGGGGGGGGGTGCTGGTGGAGAGGCTGGGGGGTGCAGAGGGAGAGGCAGGCTGGGGGGTGCTAGAGGAGAGGCTGGGGGTGCAGAGGGAGAGGCTGGGGGTGCTGGGGGAGAGACTGGGGGGGTGCTGGTGAGAGGCTGGGGGGGTGCTGGTGGAGAGGCTGGGGGGTGCAGAGGGAGAGGCAGGCTGGGGGGGTGCTAGAGGAGAGGCTGGGGGGGTGCTGGGGGAGAGACTGGGGGGGTGCTGGGGGAGAGACTGGGGGGGTGCTGGGGGAGAGGCTGGGGGGTGCTGGGGGAGAGTCTGGGGGGTGCAGAGGGAGAGGCAGGCTGGGGGGTGCTAGAGGAGAGGCTGGGGGAGAGACTGGGGGGGGGTGCTGGTGAGAGGCTGGGGGGTGCTAGAGGAGAGGCTGGGGGGTGCTAGAGGAGAGGCTGGGGGGTGCTGGTGGAGAGGCTGGGGGGTGCAGAGGGAGAGGCAGGCTGGGGGGTGCTAGAGGAGAGGCTGGGGGGTGCTGGGGGAGAGACTGGGGGGGGGGGGTGCTGGTGAGAGGCTGGGGGGTGCTGGTGAGAGGCTGGGGGGGTGCTGGTGAAAGGCTGGGGGGGTGCTGGTGAGAGGCTGGGGGGGTGCTGGTGAGAGGCTGGGGGGGGTGCTGGGTGAGAGGCTGGGGGGGTGCTGGGGGAAGGCTGGGGTAGTGCTGGGGGAGAGGCTGTGGGGATGCTGGGAGAGAGGCTGGGGAAGAGGGAGCGGCCGGGGAGCAGAGGCAGGTGAGGTAGGCCGGGGCCGGGTCCAGTGAGCTTCCGGCAGGCACACACTGCCTCTATCACAGGCCGGAAGCTCACAGCTGCAGCCCCGCGGTGTACGAACTTCTCTCCTGTTCGGCGTGATGACGTCACGTGCGTCGCTGCCGATCGGGAGAGAAGGACCGCAGGGCTGCAGCTGTGAGCTTCCGGCCTGTGATAGAGGCAGTGTGTGCCCGCCGGAAGCCACTGGAAGCTGCACAGCAACATCCCCCTCCCCCCCCCCCCCCCCCCCCCCCCCCCCCGGGCGGCGGACTAGGCACCCGTGGTCCGGTGCCTACGGCGGCAGGGGAGATTTTTTTTTTTTTATAAAAATTTTTTTTTGTTTCCTGCGGGTTCCGCCCCCTGAACGATCCACCATTCATTTCTATGGCGAATAGGTAAATTTCGATCAAGTCTGATCTAAACCAAAAATAGTTGGCACGCCTGTCACTGCCGAGGGATTTGAAATACAGTTTCAGGCTGGGTTCACACGACGTATATTTCATTCAGTATAGTGGTCCTCATATTGCAACCAAAACCAGGAGTGGATTGAAAACACAGAAAGGCTCTGTTCACACAATGTTGAAATTGAGTGGATGGCCGTCATTTAATGGCAAATATTTGTGTTATTTTAAAACAAAGGCTGTTATATTGAAATTATTTACTGTTATATGGCGGCCATCCACTCAATTTCAACATTGTGTGAACAGAGCCTTTCTGTGTTTTTAATCCACTCCTGGTTTTGGTTGCAATATGAGGACCACAATACTGACTGAAATATACGTAGTGTGAACAGAGTCTGTGTGCATAGTGTTTCGGCCTGTACTAAAGAAGTCTGGCGAAAATTTTTATTAAAGTATTGTATTGCCCCCCAAAAGTTGTACAAATCACCAATATACACTTATTACGGGAAATGCACATAAAGAGCTTTTTCCCTGCACTTACTACTGCATCAAGGCTTCACTTCCTGCATAACATGGTGATGTCACTTCCTGGATAAAATGTTGATGTCACTTCCTGGATAACATGGTAATGTAACTTCATGGATAACGTGGTAATGTCACTTCATGGATAACATGGTTATGTCACTTCCTTGATAACATGGTGATGTCACTTCCTAGATAACATGGTGATGTCACTTCCTTGATAACATGGTAATGTCACTTCCTGGATAACTTGGTGATGTCACTTCCTGGATAACATGGTGATGTCACTTCCTGGATAACATGGTAATGTCACTTCATGGATAACGTGGTAATGTCACTTCATGGATAACATCATACCTCCCAACCGTCCCGGATTTCGCGGGACAGTCCCGTTTTCGGGGTTCTGTCCCGCGGTCCCGGAACGGCCCCCCGTGTCCCGCAATATATGTGGCCCCAGCGGAAAAAACAATAAACCAGTAACTCACCTGTCCTCCGGTCCCAGCAGCTCCTCTCCCGGCAGAGCGCGCACTCCCGTCATCCTCCGGGGCGGGCAGCGGGGTACAGAGTCACTGACAGTACCGGAAGTGATTCATATAGAGGCTGCAGGTCACTTCCGGTACAGTCAGTGTCTGTATACCGCCCGCTGCCCGCCCCGGAGGATGACGGGAGTGCGCGCTCTGCCGGGAGAGGAGCTGCTGGGACCGGAGGACAGGTGAGTTACTGTTTTTTTGTTTTTTCCGCTGGGGCCACACTAATGGGGGGTATTGGCTACTATGTGGGGCATATATGGGGTATTGGCTACTATGTGGGGCATATATGGGGGATTGGCTACTATGTGGGCATATATGGGGCATTGGCTACTATGTGGGGCACTATGTGGGGGATTGGCTACTATGTGGGGCACTATGTGGGGGATTGGCTACTATGTGGGGCACTATATGGAGGGATTGGCTACTATGTGGGGCACTATATGGGGATTGGCTACTATGTGGGGCACTATATGGGGGATTGGCTACTGTGGGGCACTATATGGGGGGATTGGCTACTATGTGGGGCACTATATGGGGGGATTGGCTACTATGTGGGGCACTATATGGGGGATTGGCTACTGTGGGGCACTATATGGGGGGATTGGCTACTATGTGGGGCACTATATGGGGGATTGGCTACTGTGGGGCACTATATGGGGGGATTGGCTACTATGTTGGCACTATATGGGGGGATTGGCTACTATGTGGGGCACTATATGGAGGGATTGGCTACTATGTGGGGCACTATATGGGGATTGGCTACTATGTGGGGCACTATATGGGGGATTGGCTACTGTGGGGCACTATATGGGGGGATTGGCTACTATGTGGGGCACTATATGGGGGGATTGGCTACTATGTGGGGCACTATATGGAGGGATTGGCTACTATGTGGGGCACTATATGGGGATTGGCTACTATGTGGGGCACTATATGGGGGATTGGCTACTATGTGGGGCACTATATGGGGGGATTGGCTACTATGTGGGGCACTATATGGGGGGATTGGCTACTATGTGGGGCACTATATGGGGGGATTGGCTACTATGTGGGGCACTATATGGGGGGATTGGCTACTATGTGGGCATATATGGGGGATTGGCTACTATGTGGGGCACTATATGGGGGGATTGGCTACTATGTGGGGCTCTATGGGGGATTGGATAATATGTGGGGCACTATATGGGGGGATTGGATAATATGTGGGGCACTATATCGGGGCATTAGCTACTATGTGGGGCACTATATGGGGGCATTGGCTACTATGTGGGGCTCTATATGGGGGCATTGGCTACTATGTGGGGCACTATATGGGGGCATTGGATACTATGTGGGGCACTATATGGGGGATTGGATTCTATGTGGGGGATTGGACACTATGTGGGGCACTATGTGGGGGATTGGACACTATGTGGGGCACTATGTGCGGGATTGGATACTATGTGGGGCATATATGGGGGCATTGGATACTATGTGGGGCATATATGGGGGCATTGGATACTATGTGGGGCACTATAATGGGGGATTGGATACTATATAGGGCACTATTCAGTCAGCAGCATGTGGTGACTGTAGGGGAGTGGCTATGGAGGGTTGCTATGGGGGCGTGGCTATGGAGGGTCGCTATGGGGGCGTGGCTATGGGGACCGCGGCGCACATGTCCCTCTTTGCTCTTTGCAAAAGTTGGGAGGTATGGATAACATGGTTATGTCACTTCCTTGATAACATGGTGATGTCACTTCCTAGATAACATGGTGATGTCACTTCCTTGATAACATGGTAATGTCACTTCCTGGATAACTTGGTGATGTCACTTCCTGGATAACATGGTGATGTCACTTCCTGGATAACATGGTGATGTCACGACCTGACTCCCAGAGCTGTGCGGGCTATGGCTACTGGAGAGGTTGATGGCAGAGGGATGCTCAGTGTCCCTCCAGTGCCCTGTGTCCCTCAGTGTCCCCCTGCCATCATCCTCTCCAGCAACCTCAGCCCGCACAGCTCTGGGAGTCGGGTCGTGATATCACAATGTTATCTAGGAAGTGACATCACCATGTTATCCAGGAAGAGACATCACCATTTTGCAGTGTCCCAGAACAGGGTATCTATTTGTTACTTTGTCTCTGTGCCTTTGTCATAGCCAGTTCTGTTCTGGAAAGCTATGGTCCACTGCAAGCTGTGTGCATTGTGTCACCCCTCTCAGTATTCAGGTCTGCTATTCCATTCATTTCTTGTATGCATATTCAGTTATCAGTGCCTAAGGGTATTATGTCGCCCCTGGTGTTCAAGTATGGTACTTCTCATGTATATTTAGTCCTATATGCCTAATAGTGTGATAATGCAATGGCTGGATGTCACGTGACTGCCCCTGCTTCCATGGTAACTCCAATGGCCATCGAGCTTTGGCTGGGGAATACCATGTGACTTCCTGTCTGCCTCAGTCTTGTCTCCCACCTTCAGGGGGATAGGTTGTGTGTTGCTGCTGCTCCTGTGTCACAAGGCCGCAACCCTGCGGTATCTGCTGCAGCATTACTAGAAGTGTTCCTGGCTGTGTTCTATTCTCAAGTTCTCAAGATTCTCATCTATTCTCCAGATCTGGGTGGCGTTCTTCAGTCATTCCTCTCATCATCTTCTCTAATCCTCAACAGCAAGTATTTATCTCTGTTCCATTCCGCCCAGCATCTTATCCTCAGTATCACTACTACTCCCATTATTCAGCACACTATCAGCACAGCCTATTGCAGCATCACCCAGTACTCTGCCTTATCAAAGTTTGCCTTATACCCGGTTGCATCCGGAGAGACTGTTGCTACTAGTTACCACCGTTACAATAAATATACAACTACCGTTGTTTCTGAACCTTGGCCTTGGTGTAATTATTGGTGCCCTGACTAAGGACAACGAAGAATCGCATGCCTAGTCTCCGCTCGGTCAGGGGCCCGGTTTTCAGCTGTGATCCCTCAAGCCTAAACCGTGACAACCCTCTAGCTAGCAGTTGCCCCGGTTCCTGCCCGCAACAACATCCTCTCAGCGGAGTGGCCCCTAGGGGCTCGGGCATCGCAATTTTATCAAGGAAGAGACATCACCATTTTATCCAGGAAGTGACATCACCATGTTATCCAGGAAGAGACATCACCATGTTATCAAGGAAGTGACATCACCATTTTATCCAGGAAATGACATCACCATGTTATCCAGGTAGTGACATTGCCATGTTATCCAGGAAGTGACATCACCATGTTATCCAGGAAGTGACATCACCATGTTATCCAGGAAGTGACGCCTTGATGCAGTAGTAAGTGCAGGGAAAAAAGCACTTTATAAGCATTTCCTGTAATAAGTCTATATTGGTAATTTGTATAACTTTTGGGGGGCAATACAATACTTTAATAAAAAATTTGCCGGACTTCTCCTTTAATTGCAGAAAATTAACTGGAAGAAGAAGAAGAAAGAAAACAGATTAAAATACAGGGATTTTTCAAGCACTATAATAAATTATTGTTCCCATATTACCTGTACATTATACTAATTGCAGTGGTAATAATTGCGACCTTATTGTTACATATGGCTCCTTAGCCAGCGGATAACCTCAGGATGAGCCTGTACACTGTCATCTACAGACACCGCTGGAAGCTGAGCTATAATTTTAGCTGCAACGGGCTTTATGTAAGACACAAACAGAAGACGGTCTGCTCGGCGTCTGTGTCTCCTGTATCATAAATGTTATTTCTCTACAAACCCCATCATGCATATTACTCATAGCAGCCAGCTGCAAGCCGAATTATAAGTCATTTATGTAACAGATTTATAAAAAGGCTAAAAATACCGGCGTGGAAATAAAACGAAAAGGTCAAGTGATGGAATTAGTCGTTTAAGCAACTGCAGCAGACGTCCCCGTAAGTCTTTTATTTTTAATCGGGTCGTTTCGGATTTCGCATATTGTAAATGAAGAGCGTGGAGGGATCGGTTTTATAACTGCGGTTATAGGAAGGTGAGGAACCCAGAAAGATCTGGATGGCAACGAGGAAGAAAAAGATCATAATAACGTACAAAATCCGTCATGTAGCATTCACTTATCTCAGGCAGTCAAAAGGAAGGGACTGCGCAAGATTCTGTGCAGGATTTGGAATATTCAACTTTTTAAAGGGGTAGTTTAGCAAAAAAAAAAAAAATTCTTTCAAATCAACTGGTGCCAGAAAGTGCCAGAGATTTGTAATTTACTTCTATTAAAAAAAAAAATCTCAAGTCTTCCAGTACTTATCAGCTGCTGTATGTCCTGGTGTATTCTTTCCAGTCTGCTGGGTTCACACTATGTATATTTGAGGCTGTATTTGTGAGGCTGTATAGCAACCAAAACCAGGAGTGGATTGAAAACACAGAAAGGCTATGTTCACATAATGTTGTAATTGAGTGGATGGCCGTCATTTAATGTCAAATTTTTGCTGTTATTTTAAAACAACGGCTGTTATATTGAAATAATGGCAGTTATTTACCGTTATATGACGGCCATCCACTCAATTTCAACATTGTGTGAACAGAGCCTTTCTGTGTTTTCAATCCACTCCTGGTTTTGGTTGCTATGAGGACCTGACTTGAGGACCAAATACTGCCTGAAGTATACAGTGTGTGAACCCAGTAAAAGTGAATGCACCATCAGGTACATTCATTTTAGCATTACCCCTGAATAGAACGGCGCCAGTGCAGGAAAGCCGGTGCCGCGGTCTTTTTTTGAACCGCAGCCCGATTCCTATGTTCAAAAACAGACCGTGTCACCGGCTTTCCTGCACCAGCGCTGTTCTATTCAGGGGTAATGTTAAAGCGAATGTATCTGGTGGTACATTCGCTTTAAGGGCAGGAGAGGTTTTCTATGGGGATTTGCTACTGAGCTGGACAGTTTCTGACATGAACAGAGGTGGCAGCAGAGAGCACTGTGTCAGACTGGAAAGAATACACTACTTCCTGCAGGATATACAGCAGCTGATGAGTACTGCAAGACGAGATTTTTTAATAGAAGAAAATTACAAATCTCTGGCACTTTTTGACACCTATTGATTGATTCATTTGCTGAACTACCTGTTTAAGGCCACGTTCACATCAACGTTTGACCATCCGGCACCATTCCGTCTACCTTTTCCGTTTTGGAGTAAGCAAAACGGAAACTGTCGGATCTGCTAAAATCCCCATAGACTCCCATGATATATTAGTGTGCTCCGTTTGCCCTAATTGTGCTCCGTTTGCATGCAATCCGTTCAAGATCCGTTTTTTTGAACGGAAGAAAAAATTGTGTTTGCAGTATTTTTCTTTCCGCTTTAAAAAAACGGATCACGAATGGAAAGTGCACTTCCGTTTATTTTTTACATTGTAGTCAATGAGGACGGATCTAAAACGGAAGGTATTTCCGTTCACATCCGTTTTTTTTTCATCCGTTTTTTTTACTGAGCATGCGCAGAAGCAGCAAGAAACCAAAGAAGAAAAATAAACGGATAGAAAAACGGATGCTGACTGATGCAAACGGATGCAAACTGATGTACAAAAGTCAGTTTTTTTAAGCCAAAATACAAACGGACCATTAAAAAAAGATGAACATTTTGCAATCAGTTTGCATCAGTCTGCTCATCAGTTTATGCTCATCCGTTTAATTAACATGAACGAATCCGTTAGAAACAAAGAAAAACGCTAGTGTGGATGAGCCCTTAGGCATGCACACTAGTTTTCCTCTTCTCACTATAGTATTCAGAATGAGTGTACACAATAGTTTTTCTGTTTTCACTTTTCAGCTTTGCTGTGTAGGCCAGGACAGTAGATTCTCATTAGTAATAGAGGATGAGTTATTCAGAATGAGCATTTATAATAGTTCTCCTGTTCTCACTTTTAAGCTTTGCTGTATAGGGCTACACAGCAAAGTTCAAACAGTCTGACATTTCCAGTTCTCTGCAGGGTACTTTTCAGCTTTGCTGTGTAGAGCAGGGCAGGATGAGCAGAGTCATCTCATTACTAGGAGCATGAATATTAGTATAAAGTATTTAGATTAAAGGGGTAAAGCACTACTTTGTAAACAACTTTGCAATGTGTGTTATTTAAGTGAATGGCCCTCTTCCCTATGTTTCCTCCCACCCACGCTAGACCCGGAAGTGTGGTGCATTATACTTATGTATTCGCTGTCGACCCCGGCCGCCATCTTGGGACAATGACGTCATCTTCAGGAGGCCGACCGGACAGCTCCAGCCATCCCTCATGCCGCCCCCCCACCAGCACGTCATCAGCTGCTCTGCCGCGATTGGCTGAGCATAGTTGTGCTCAGCCAATCGTGGCTATGGGTCTATGGGTTGCGGCCAACCAGCTGTTGCAATACTATCTTTCCCATCATGTCTTAACAGCCAAATCCAAAGCTTTAGCTGTCCGGGCATGATGGTAATTGTGATTGTGCAATGCCTGAAGGGCCACAGTTTGGAGACCCATGATCTAGGCATAAGAAGTGGTGAGCCACAGGCACTGGACACCATCAGAATCGCAATGGCGGAGAGGATGACAACAGGAGAGCACAATTTTATTTTTTTTACATTTTTTACCCATTTTTTACTACATAGAAAAAAAATGCCAGACAACCACTTAAAAGTTGAGCTGAGATGTGCGCCAGGTGCCTCTGCAGCATTAAAGAGATCTCCGGAAACTAAGTTACTGATGAGTAAAATAGAAAATATTTGAAGAAAACATGTTACAAAGCATTAAGAACAATCCAGACCTTTTAGAATTTCAGATTCAAACAATGAGAACTTTTATTGCGTCCCTAGACTTAGGGTCAGAGGGGTTCCTGGGGCCTCTAAAGGAGATGGATCTGAGGCCTCACACGTCAGTATATTTTTGTGGACCACATTTAGAGTGCACAACTTTCTGTCCAAATCTGCAAAAATTTGTCCAGCGCATTTAGGTACATAGAAACCAATGGGATATAAATTTGGGATAATAATGAGATAATAATTGTGGATCCGCAATGGGGTTGTCTTCTGCTACGTCAGTAGGTACCATAGGCTCTCTGGTATTCCAATGGGCTCATCTGGTCCTGAACTTGATAGACAGTAGATATGAGTGAATTATTTTACTCCTCCACAAACACTATTGTTTTTGCTTACTTATTGGCGTGACAGACAGGCATGGGCTGGGTGGGACGTCGGAATCCTAATATCAGTTCCTGCCAGATCTACAGCAGTGTTATTTGTTTCTCATGTGGAGGAACACATAGATCCTATTAATAAGTGATTACTAAATTAATTCTAATAGGGTCCTTAACGAGAAGCATTATGGTGCACCATTTTGTTGGCTTACATATGGCATGTAGAATGGTGCTTGCCATTGGCTGCAATCATTGGAACTCTTATATAGTTGCCTGGTCATCTAAATGCTTGGGAATCATGACACTACTAATGATGAGTAACCTTTGAGCACTTTCGGGATCGTCCAAACCCGAACTCTTGTCATTTCATAACTGGTGGCTGAAGAAGTTGGATGCAACCCTAAGGAGTCCTGGAAAACATGGATACAGCCATAGGCCATAAGCTGTATCCTTGTTTTCCAGGACTCCCTAGGGCTGCCTCCAACATCTGAAGCAACTGATAATCAAATGTTGAGAGTTTGAGTTTGGATGTTCCTGAATGTGCTCAAAGTTCGCTCATCTCTCACCAATTCTTAATACCAAGAAAGGTCCCTCATAACATCCACAACTATTCTCCAGGGTCACCAGCATTATGGTGCATCGTTTTGCGCACAAAGAATGACGCTTTCCATCGGCTGCCATCATTGGAATCCTTATATAGTTTCCTGGTCATCTAAATGCTTGGGAATCGTGAAATGACTATGAGCAAACTTCGAGCATTTCACCCGAACCTGAACTCTCTGAATTTGATTACCGGTGGCTGAAGAAGTTGGGTGCAGCCCTAAGGCTGCCTGGAACACATGGATTCCACCAAAGGCCATAGGCTGTATCCATGTTTTCCAGGACTCCTTAGGGTTGCATCTTCAGCCACTGTTATTCAAATCATGAGAGTTCGGGTTTAGACGTTCCCGAACGTGCTTGACATTCGCTCATCTCTAGACATCCCCAATTCTGCATAACAAGCAAAGTCCTGCATAACATTCACAACCATTCTCCGTGGTCACGGCCCTTGCAAAATCGGCAGCCGGTAGCGTTATAGAAAAACAAGTGCAAGCAGCACCATTTCCAAAAAGTTAAAGTCCCAGGAACCACAGTGGTGACATAGACGTCTCTACACCAGTGGGAACCAGAGCACGTAAGGCTATTTTATAACGTATTACCGTGGAACGATCTCTTTATTTTGTTTCGCTGGTTTGGAGAGCTACCTGAAAAAATATTTAGTCGTTCCTTTAAATGTTGGATTTTTGAGGACTCGGCGCTCCTTTTCCTGGCTGCACCTTCTTTCTGTGGTTGTTTTGTGAGGGTTACTTACATTCCTTAAATTCGACACTTTCGCCGACAACATCATTTGCCTCCCAAAAAAAATTTAATTTTGGGATTTATTGGTCCTTTAAATATGACATGGTTACCGCTCGTTGTAGTTGCATCCATCAGACCTTTCAAGCCTACCGTTTAATTTGTCCTTACTCTACCCATACACAATGATGTGTTGAGGTTACGAGAATCTCGCCATGAATCTCTGGCTGTAAAATCTGACTTTCCCATAGCTCAGGAAGCTGTGGTCTGTCTCTTCGTGATCTTTAAGGTCTAAAGAAAGACACTCTTTACTGCTGGGAATCAAAGTCATCCTCACATCGAGCCCTCAAGATGTTATAAACCAAAGGCATGCCAAGAATGCCGTTTCCCCAGAGCTCCCTGTAATCCACGGCACAAACATGGAAAATCCTTGCCATCGTCTATTATGACACCAGTCAAATAGAGAAGACTCATCCTCCGTGGATGAACAACATTTTCCTCATGTGACAAAGAACACAGACGCAATTTAGAACCTTATAAGATGAGATCTTCTTTCCTCCGTTCTGCTTGGGTATCGGAGGTGGTTCAGACCTCACCCTATTCCAGAGCCTAAATTACATATCAAGGGTGCAACTGTGGTGCTCGACCGGTCACGTGCTATGGTTTTGCTGGTGATGCCACTTCTATGCTGATTGGTCGGTGTTGTTACACAACTCAGCCAGAGATGGTATTGTTGTGATGCCAGTGCTAGTCCAGCATGGAGGTGTGATGTTGGTACCTGCTTTGTTGTTGTGGCTGGCTGTGTTGTTCCCCAAATGGTTGGTCACCTGCTGGCTTGTGATGGGTCCCTTGGGCTCTTGTCACAGTAGTCCGGAGTGGCAATCGGCCCACCCGGACCGGTGGGCGGATCGGTACCGCCACATACAGAAAGGGGAAACATAACCCAAGATGTGCGGCTAGTGTGTATGGGTGCGGGTGCGTAGGAAAGGATGACTAAGTCCCAGTGATGTAAAAATATAACAGCTTAACTGTACAGTCTCTTAATAGTACAAAACACTTTGGAAGCAAATAGATAAATCTTTACACAGACTACAGTGTATAAACGTGTTTGTGCTGGAAGATACTTGAAGAAGTAGAGTAGAGGTAGTTGTAGCGGTGCTTGGAGAGTTACAAGTAGAGTGGAGTAGCGTAGAGGAGAAGAGTTTGTCAAGGGAGTCCTAACCCAATGTAGCAATGTACTCTGCCGGAACTTGAGAGAATACTTGAAAGTGAGAAGTTACTTGTACCTGTCTATAGACTATAGTCTGACCACCTTCTGCCCTACAGTGTTGAGTTCCCCGTCCTAATAGGGTGATACAAGTCCCAGCCTTGGTTACCTGGGTGAAGCTAAGTTTCCGAGTCTTCCCGGTTACCTGCGTTGTGAGATAGGATACATAGACCTTTTGGTTGCTTTGTCCTATCCAGGCTAGTTCCTCTTGTATATAAGGATACTGTCCTGCACTTTTTCTTCCCAGACTCTTCTATCTCTTGTAGTGTTTAGCAGTTCATAGTAGATATAGGATAGGTACTGAAAGAACTAGGTGTCTCTAGTTGCATCTGACCACACTTGTGTCTCTGACCAACTCACTAACTAGACTAAACACACTGTGAACTGTCTCGGATGAGAGTCCTGGCAGAGCCAGGCCCTGGCTTGACTACAGCAGGAAATTTTGCTCTGTGTGTCCTTATTCCACAAGAATCTGGATCAGAACTGAAGCTACACCTCCCTCCACCAAGTTAATTCCTACGGGGGATGTGTTATCTACCCTGTGAGTGGTGGAAAGGAATGTGTGCAAAAGAAAGAGAAAAAGAGATAGGCTGAGAAGAACTGAGCATCAACTATAGGGTTGCAAAAGCACATGGTACACATAAAACAATAACCCATTCCTAACTTCAGCTGTGCAATACATAAGAGCATACATATAAAATACGAACTGGAGAGAATGGAACGGCTGCACATCCCATCTATGGCTGATACTAATGCCGCTAGGCCTATATTAAAAATCAACACCAGAGTGTCTGTATATGAATTGATCAAGCCATATTGCCCCGTGTACCACCGCGCAGGTCCTCTGGTCCACACGGGTCCCTACGCTAACTCCACACCGTGTCGGTCAGCGGCCGCCAACCCCGCAAAGCGTGCACGTGCAGGGAAGGGAGGCCATGGAACGGCCCTGCAACCCCAATGTCACAGGACCAGACCCAAAAAGCCCCACCAAAACCCAGCCAGCACCACCGGCGGGGAAGGCTGCCCCCAAACGACACAAGTATGGATATGGTATTACACTTACCATTGCTGCTCTCACAGAATGGGGAAAACATAGGGTCCAGACATGTGAGCACAGGCATCTCCTGCTAATTTTGGTCATGTGGGTCTTATAAAGGAGTGCTAGCTGTTCAGAGAGGGAGAATTGCAAAACACGAACTGGAGAGAATGGAACCGCTGCACATCCCATCTATGGCTGATACATATAAAATACTGACATCTGGTGGTGAAACTTTAAAGTTCGCTACATCACCACTTAACCTGTCATAAAGCTTTTGCGACAGGTGTGTAGGAGAAACACAAAACACCCGTGGTGGGACACCACATAGCTACTGGTGAAGCAGCTATAGCCCCTGCTACATGGCCTGTATACTCACTGTCCCCTGTATCCAGATCCCCTTCTCCTCTAGATAAAAAATCCAGAAGCTGGCAAGTCCACCATGCACCATGTCCCTGTGTATAGTGGTTAAGATGGTGGTGGTGGTGGGGGCAAGGAGTGGTAAATTAATGGGGGTCTGAACTGATTTGTTTGGAGTCTAATTTATTTCTAGGGTCTGCGTCTGGAGGAATTTTAGTGTCTGGGGTCTGAATTACTTTGGAGTCTGATTTTTTTTGTCTGGGATATAAGTTCATTTTGGTGTCTAGTCTGAAGTCTCAATTTAGTTAGAAAACTGATCAGCGGTCAGAATTTGTTTAGGGGTCTGTTCTGGGGGCTTAATTTATTTTGGGCTCCTGTCTGGGGTCTGAATTTATTTTAAGGTGTGGTTTGAGGTCTAAATTTATGTAGGGATCTTCCCTGGAGTCTCAGTTAATTTAAAGGGGAACATTTAGCAGGTTAGATTACCCTAACCTGCAGATAGCCCTCTATTGCCCACGGGGCGCTGAGGATGATGGTATGTCTCATATCTTCATCCTTGGTGCATCCCGTGCAATTTCTAGAGTAATCATCTGTCAGGTAAGGCCGTTTGGAGTACAAGGGGTGCATTTGTATTTTACCTCTATTTAAAAATCTTAAGTCTTCCAGTACTTATGAGCTGCTATATGTCCTGCAGGAAGTGATGTAATCTCTCCAGTCTGACACAAATCTTTCTGCTGCCTCCTCCGTCCATTTCAGGAACTGTCCAGAGCAGGAGAGGTTGTCTGTTTCAATATATGTTATTAGATTGTCAATATATTAAACAGGTGTACAACATTGTACAATATGTAGTACAAATAGGATAGAAAGCTGATAAGTACAGGAAGACTTAAGATTTTTTTTTTTTATTAGAAGTAAATTACAAATATATATAATTTTCTGATACCAGTTGGTTTGAAAGAAAAAGAGTACCCTTTCAAATGTTATATTTTGAGGGCACAATATTTGTGGAGGAGCGAGGATTATAAAACATGCCTAGGGAGCTGTGCCAAAGACATCATACCACGTCCACAATTCTGAGCAATGTGATAGATATTAAGCTGAAAGGACCCGAAACCCTTCACATAAAGTCTTAGTGTTAGGTCTTTAGTCTCCATTATCTGTCACTGTACAGTATGTGCATAAAAGCCCTTCTGACTCATCCCTGGGCGAAGCCTTTACATTACTTGAAGCAAAGCAGCGTGATTCACCCATGTGTAATTCCTGGCGATTACTTATAGACATGAACACATCATATGTCATTAGGCTGAGCACCATCTGCACACAGTATATATACACAAAGATCTCCCTCCTTGCTGGCTTTGTTTTTTAAGGAAATTTTTATGTTATGTTTCCTGCAGTATATAGAAGTATATAGATGCACCTTGCAGGGCATTGGTTAAATAACAGGACAAGCAATGCTGATTAAGCTGGACATTTTTTTTCCCCAATAAATGATCCACCAAAGTCTCTGGTATTGTGCATGCATTACACTGTCCAGTCTCCGGTATTGTGCATGCATTACACTGTCCAGTCTCCGGTATATTGCATGCATTACACTGTCTAGTCTCTGGTATTGTGCATGTATTACACTGTCTAGTCTCTGGTATTGTGCATGCATTACACTGTCTAGTCTCTGGTATTGTGCATGTATTACACTGTCCAGTCTCCGGTATTGTGCATGCATTACACTGTCCAGTCTCCGGTATTGTGCATGCATTACACTGTCCAGTCTCCGGTATATTGCATGCATTACACTGTCTAGTCTCCGGTATTGTGTATGCATTACACTGTCTAGTCTCTGGTATTGTGCATGCATTACACTGTCCAGTCTCCGGTATATTGCATGCATTACACTGTCTAGTCTCCGGTATTGTGTATGCATTACACTGTCCAGTCTCCGGTATATTGCATGCATTACACTGTCTAGTCTCTGGTATTGTGCATGCATTACACTGTCCAGTATTGGATATTGTGCATGCATTACACTGTCTAGTCTCCGGTATTGTGCATGCATTACACTGTCTAGTCTCCGGTATTGTGCATGCATTACACTGTCCAGTCTCCGGTATATTGCATGCATTACACTGTCTAGTCTCCGGTATTGTGTATGCATTACACTGTCTAGTCTCTGGTATTGTGCATGCATTACACTGTCCAGTCTTGGATATTGTGCATGCATTACACTGTCTAGTCTCCGGTATTGTGCATGCATTACACTGTCTAGTTGTCTAGTCTCTGGTATTGTGCATGCATTACACTGTCTAGTCTCCATTATTGTCCAGTCTCCAGTACTGGCCATGCATTACACTGTCTAATTTCTGGCACTGTGCATGGATTACATTGTATACACTCCAGTATTGTGCATCCATTATACTGTCTAGTCTAAGGTATTGTGCATGCATTATACTGTCTAGTCTCATGTATTGCTAGTCTCATGTATTGTGCATGCATTATACTTTCTAGTCTCAAGTATTGTGCATGCATTACAATGTCTATACTCAGGTAATGTGCATTCATCACACTGTCTAATCTCTGGTATTGTACATGCACCATGCTGTCTAGCCTCCAGCATGGTGCATGTATTACACTGACCAGTCTCTGGTATTGTGCATGCATTGCACGGTCTAGTCTCTGGTATTGTGCATGCATTACACTGTCCAGTCTCCGGTATATTGCATGCATTACACTGTCTAGTCTCTGGTATTGTGCATGTATTACACTGTCTAGTCTCTGGTATTGTGCATGCATTACACTGTCTAATCTCTGGTATTGTGCATGTATTACACTGTCCAGTCTCTGGTATTGTGCATGCATTACACTGTCCAGTCTCCGGTATTGTGCATGCATTACACTGTCCAGTCTCCGGTATATTGCATGCATTACACTGTCTAGTCTCTGGTATTGTGCATGTATTACACTGTCTAGTCTCTGGTATTGTGCATGCATTACACTGTCTAGTCTCTGGTATTGTGCATGTATTACACTGTCCAGTCTCCGGTATTGTGCATGCATTACACTGTCCAGTCTCCGGTATTGTGCATGCATTACACTGTCCAGTCTCCGGTATATTGCATGCATTACACTGTCTAGTCTCCGGTATTGTGTATGCATTACACTGTCTAGTCTCTGGTATTGTGCATGCATTACACTGTCCAGTCTCCGGTATATTGCATGCATTACACTGTCTAGTCTCCGGTATTGTGTATGCATTACACTGTCCAGTCTCCGGTATATTGCATGCATTACACTGTCTAGTCTCTGGTATTGTGCATGCATTACACTGTCCAGTATTGGATATTGTGCATGCATTACACTGTCTAGTCTCCGGTATTGTGCATGCATTACACTGTCTAGTCTCCGGTATTGTGCATGCATTACACTGTCCAGTCTCCGGTATATTGCATGCATTACACTGTCTAGTCTCCGGTATTGTGTATGCATTACACTGTCTAGTCTCTGGTATTGTGCATGCATTACACTGTCCAGTCTTGGATATTGTGCATGCATTACACTGTCTAGTCTCCGGTATTGTGCATGCATTACACTGTCTAGTTGTCTAGTCTCTGGTATTGTGCATGCATTACACTGTCTAGTCTCCATTATTGTCCAGTCTCCAGTACTGGCCATGCATTACACTGTCTAATTTCTGGCACTGTGCATGGATTACATTGTATACACTCCAGTATTGTGCATCCATTATACTGTCTAGTCTAAGGTATTGTGCATGCATTATACTGTCTAGTCTCATGTATTGCTAGTCTCATGTATTGTGCATGCATTATACTTTCTAGTCTCAAGTATTGTGCATGCATTACAATGTCTATACTCAGGTAATGTGCATTCATCACACTGTCTAATCTCTGGTATTGTACATGCACCATGCTGTCTAGCCTCCAGCATGGTGCATGTATTACACTGACCAGTCTCTGGTATTGTGCATGCATTGCACGGTCTAGTCTCTGGTATTGTGCATGCATTACACTGTCCAGTCTCCGGTATATTGCATGCATTACACTGTCTAGTCTCTGGTATTGTGCATGTATTACACTGTCTAGTCTCTGGTATTGTGCATGCATTACACTGTCTAATCTCTGGTATTGTGCATGTATTACACTGTCCAGTCTCCGGTATTGTGCATGCATTACACTGTCCAGTCTCCGGTATTGTGCATGCATTACACTGTCCAGTCTCCGGTATATTGCATGCATTACACTGTCTAGTCTCCGGTATTGTGCATGCATTACACTGTCTAGTCTCTGGTATTGTGCATGCATTACACTGTCCAGTCTCCGGTATATTGCATGCATTACACTGTCTAGTCTCCGGTATTGTGTATGCATTACACTGTCCAGTCTCCGGTATATTGCATGCATTACACTGTCTAGTCTCTGGTATTGTGCATGCATTACACTGTCCAGTATTGGATATTGTGCATGCATTACACTGTCTAGTCTCCGGTATTGTGCATGCATTACACTGTCTAGTCTCCGATATTGTGCATGCATTACACTGTCCAGTCTCCGGTATATTGCATGCATTACACTGTCTAGTCTCCGGTATTGTGTATGCATTACACTGTCCAGTTTCCGGTATATTGCATGCATTACACTGTCTAGTCTCTGGTATTGTGCATGCATTACACTGTCCAGTCTTGGATATTGTGCATGCATTACACTGTCTAGTCTCCGGTATTGTGCATGCATTACACTGTCTAGTTGTCTAGTCTCTGGTATTGTGCATGCATTACACTGTCTAGTCTCCAGTATTGTCCAGTCTCCAGTACTGGCCATGCATTACACTGTCTAATTTCTGGCACTGTGCATGGATTACATTGTATACACTCCAGTATTGTGCATCCATTATACTGTCTAGTCTAAGGTATTGTGCATGCATTATACTGTCTAGTCTCATGTATTGCTAGTCTCATGTATTGTGCATGCATTATACTTTCTAGTCTCAAGTATTGTGCATGCATTACAATGTCTATACTCAGGTAATGTGCATTCATCACACTGTCTAATCTCTGGTATTGTACATGCACCATGCTGTCTAGCCTCCAGCATTGTGCATGTATTACACTGACCAGTCTCTGGTATTGTGCATGCATTGCACGGTCTAGTCTCTGGTATTGTGCATGCATTACACTGTCCAGTCTCCGGTATATTGCATGCATTACACTGTCTAGTCTCTGGTATTGTGCATGTATTACACTGTCTAGTCTCTGGTATTGTGCATGCATTACACTGTCTAATCTCTGGTATTGTGCATGTATTACACTGTCCAGTCTCCGGTATTGTGCATGCATTACACTGTCCAGTCTCCGGTATTGTGCATGCATTACACTGTCCAGTCTCCGGTATATTGCATGCATTACACTGTCTAGTCTCCGGTATTGTGTATGCATTACACTGTCTAGTCTCTGGTATTGTGCATGCATTACACTGTCCAGTCTCCGGTATATTGCATGCATTACACTGTCTAGTCTCCGGTATTGTGTATGCATTACACTGTCCAGTCTCCGGTATATTGCATGCATTACACTGTCTAGTCTCTGGTATTGTGCATGCATTACACTGTCCAGTATTGGATATTGTGCATGCATTACACTGTCTAGTCTCCGGTATTGTGCATGCATTACACTGTCTAGTCTCCGATATTGTGCATGCATTACACTGTCCAGTCTCCGGTATATTGCATGCATTACACTGTCTAGTCTCCGGTATTGTGTATGCATTACACTGTCCAGTTTCCGGTATATTGCATGCATTACACTGTCTAGTCTCTGGTATTGTGCATGCATTACACTGTCCAGTCTTGGATATTGTGCATGCATTACACTGTCTAGTCTCCGGTATTGTGCATGCATTACACTGTCTAGTTGTCTAGTCTCTGGTATTGTGCATGCATTACACTGTCTAGTCTCCAGTATTGTCCAGTCTCCAGTACTGGCCATGCATTACACTGTCTAATTTCTGGCACTGTGCAAGGATTACATTGTATACACTCCAGTATTGTGCATCCATTATACTGTCTAGTCTAAGGTATTGTGCATGCATTATACTGTCTATTCTCATGTATTGTGCATGCATTATACTTTCTAGTCTCAAGTATTGTGCATGCATTACAATGTCTATACTCAGGTAATGTGCATTCATCACACTGTCTAATCTCTGGTATTTTACATGCACCATGCTGTCTAGCCTCCAGCATTGTGCATGTATTACACTGACCAGTCTCTGGTATTGTGCATGCATTGCACGGTCTAGTCTCCAGCATTTTGTATGCATTACGCTGTCTAGTCTCTGGTATTGTGCATGCATCACGCTGTCTAGCCTCCAGCATTGTGCATGCATTACACTGTCTAGCCTCCAGCATTGTGCATGCATTACACTGTCTAGCCTCCAGCATTGTGCATGCATTACACTGTCTAGCCTCCAGCATTGTGCATGCATTACACTGTCTAGTCTCCAGCATTTTGTATACATTTTGCAGTCTAGTTTCTGGTATTGTGTATGTATTACACTGCCCAGTTTCCAATGCAGTCAATAGAGCCAAACGTTCATGTGTATGTGTTGAACAGGAGAAATACCTGTGGACCAAGCGCTCAGCCAACAGCTATTGAAGGTAATGGGAACCTCACGTGTGGTGTCCCACCACAAGCCAGAAGCCAGAAAGGTCCCTTTAGTAGCCAAAGAGGGCCCTGGCTTCTGCCAGGTCCCCTGTGGACAGTGGTTGGTTGGTCTCTGTAGTGAACGGTTGCACATGAGACACCTTAGCACTTGATTCTTGATGGCAGCACTTCCACACACTATGCAGGCAGTGCTGAACACACACTTAGGCTGGGTTCACAGTACGTATATTTCAGTCAGTATTGTGGTCCTCATATTGCAACCAAAACCAGGAGTGGATTGAAAACACAGAAAGGATCTGTTCACACAATGTTGAAATTGAGTGGATGGCCGCCATATAACAGTAAATAACGGCCATTATTTCAATATAACAGCCGTTGTTTTAAAATAACAGCAAATATTTGCCATTAAATGGCGGCCATCCACTCAATTTCAACATTGTGTGAAAAGATCCTTTCTGTGTTTTCAATCCACTCCTGGTTTTGGTTGCAATATGAGGACCACAATACTGACTGAAATATACGTAGTGTGAACCCAGCCTTAGAGAGGACAAGTCAAGGATCACGCTGAGAACCAGTCTAAAAGTGCAGGACAGTATTCAACAGAAGAAAGGAACTGATCCGGATAGAGCAAAGTTGCTAGAAGCCTATGTATTCTATCTCGCAGCGCGGGTGTCATTAGAGAACTCTGACCACTCTGCTCATCCCATATAACAAGGTCAGGGGCTTGTGTCACCCACTAGGACGGATCACCCGACACTGGTGGGCAATAGGTGGTGCAAAGATGAAAGAGTCAAAACACGGGCACGAGTATTCTCTCTACTCTCAAGTACTCTACCTATTCTCCTTCTAAAGTTCTAGCAGAGCACATTTCTACCCTGGGTTGGAACTCTTTCAACATCCTCTTCTCTGCTTCTCTGAACCTCTTTGACCTCTCAGCACGCAACTCAGTCAACACAATTATACCTCTCTCTAAACTCCCGGCACAGATCGGGTTGCTAAAGATTCAAGGGTATTATGAAGTCAAGATCCTACTGTATATAACTGTATTAAGCCTTCCTGCAGTAAATAAGAAGTTTATTTATTATAACTGGACTCAGTGGCTATTCACTAAGCACCTACACAGCCATTGCATCTTCCTTGGGTCATCTCCCCTTTCTGTGGGTGGCGGTACCAATAGTCTGGGTGGGTCATAACTCCACTCTGGACCACTGTGATAAGCACCCAAGGGACCCCCAAATGGCCTGGCAGGTCACTGACCACAGGGGAAAGGGTATAGCAAGCCTATCGGCTGTTCAGGCATGATGGGCATTGTAGTTTTGCAACGCCTGGAGGGCCAAAGGTTCCCCTTCCTTGGTATAGATGAAACACGACCCTCAGAATTATTCCCTCTGGCGGGCCCAACAATTTTTTTTTTTTTTGTGGAGCATTTTTTTTTTTTGTGGAGCATTGTGGGTATTATTATACAAAAGAAAAAAAAATCATTGTTTTATGTTTGTGTAAATGGGAATGCCTGGCAGTTTATAAATGACCCATAATATGTTGTATGAATCACAAACTGACTGCACTAGTAACCGAGCCAAGTGAATAGTTACCGCTCCGGAGAAAATACAGACACACCCAAGACTTTTTCTTATTAAGCCGCAGAGTATGTTGTAATAGAGAGTAATGTATTCTCACATCCTTCCAGAAATATTTCACGGCCAGGGCTTTGCCTACTCAGGATTTCTGATGTTTATGTTGTGCTGGGATCTGCTTCACATAACAATGGCCGCCGTCCTGGCTGAAGTCCTTTATATTTTTCTGCATTCCTTGATAAGATGTCAAGTCTAGGTTGGGGCCAAGGTCCTTGTGGGTAGAAAAGCATAAGCAACCATCTAAAAGGGTAAGCAGCCATCTAAAAGAGTAAGCAGCCATCTGGTGGGTCACTGGTTCAATTATCATTGTAAAGCCGATTTTACATAAACATAGTATTATGGCTTAAAGTGGGCCTGTCAGTAGAAAAAACAGGGGTGTAAATAAGCCCATGGATAGACAGGCTAGTCATAAAGGATCTTGGCATATCTTTTTTTATTTCCATAGTCCTCTCCAATGCTGAGATATAAGCCTTTCTGTTAATATGCAAATTAGGCTCAAGTGTCCAGGGGGCGTTCCCCAGCAAAGCAAGAAACTATGAAAGTCCACCCATGTCCACTTTATCTACTTACTGTTAGTCAAACAGAGATGGTGGATGCAAGTGGGCAATGGGGTAGTGATAAAGAAGAGGTGGGATGGACTTACTTGGGTTCTTGCCATTCTGGGGTGCACCTCCTGGGCACTTGAGCCTCATTTACATACTAAGAAAAAGGCTTATATCTCAGCAATGGAGAGGACAAGCGAAATACCAGGGCCCACAGCGCCTCTAGGGGCCCAGCCACACAGAGGGGCCCAGTGTAACTGTAGTGCAGGGTGAGTGGCCTGAACATAAAAAGAAACAGGGGACACAGGGTGAAGGGACTGATCACATGACCTAAAGGTCCTCAACCTCACAGTGTGGAGAGCAGCCTGACAGAGAGGAAGAGGGGGAAGACTGAGCTGTAAGTGCTGTGTGTCAGTGTCTGAGTGTGTCAGTGTCAGTAAGTGTCAGTCGGTCAGTCAGTCATTGTCAGTCAGAGTCAGTCAGTCCGTCAGTCAGTCAGTGTCAGTGCCCTATTCCACAGAACGATAATCACCTGTTGTATAAGAAATACAACGATCAGCCGATGACAACAATCATTGGCTGATCATTGATATAGGTTTGAACCTATAAAGGCGGTGCGCGGCCAGCGGCTGCCGATTTACGTTACCTACCCAGGCTGCAGGGCTCCTCTTGCGGTCTTCTTCTTCTCGGGTCCCGCGCGCTCCAGCTTCAGAGCGGCCTGTCTGAGCTGACAGGCCGCTCAGCCAATCACTGTCCGAGACCGCTGCAGCCAGTGATTGGCTGAGCGGCCTGTCAGCTGAGACAGGACGCTCTGAAGCTGGAGCACGTGGGACCCGAAGAGAAGAAGACTGCAAGAGGAGCCCTGCAGCCTGGATATGTAATGTGTCGAGTTTAAGCAAGGGCTGCAAGGACATCGGTAACGATGTCCATGCAGCCCTTGTTAAACGATAATCGGGCCATGGAATAGGCCCAGTAAACGAGCGCCGATCTAGCAGATCGGTGCTTGTTTACAGTAATTATTGGGCCCCCATCGGCCCGTGTAATAACACCCTCAGTCAGTCAGCCATGTGTTTTTGTGTATGTTAGTGGTGTCTCAAGGGATTGCGTTTGGATGACGGGTACATAGTGGATGGATGAGGGGCCTGCTAAGGCTCTGCCGCCCGAGGGCCCCCAAAAACCTGAAGCCGACATCAGACATAATGTGAATATATTCTATAAACATGGCCGGCGTTAGGGGGGGGCAAGCAGGGCAAATGCCCAGGGCCCCCATCCCCCAGGGGCCCCCTCCCGCAGTTCCAGTAGGAGAGGAGAGCACAGGCAGCGTCCTGCAGCGTCTGGCAGTGATCCCCGGCTGCTGCCATCAGGGGTCACGCAGAGGCTGCAGGAAGCTGGGCTGGTGTCTGCTCCGTGTCTGCTCCCCCTCCCCCTCCCTCCAGCTCCTCTCTGCACGTGACTTCCTGCTCTGGTGTGGAGCTGTCGGGACGATGGAGGAGAGGGCTGCCGGGTGAGGATGACAGCCTGCTGCTGCAAGGTACATGAGGGGGATTCACCACTACAACCAGCATGCTAGAGGGGGTAAGTATACTGTAGATGTAGTGTGTAATGTGTATGAATGTAGGTGTATAATGCATGAATGTAGTGTGTGTTACATGTCCTGTGTATAGTGTGTGGGCTGGATGGTTTGAATCTGTATAATGTGTTTTCATGGATGTGTGTGTGTGTGTATATATATATATATATATATATATATATATATATATATATATATATAATGGTGTGTGTGTGTGTGTGTATATATATATATATATATATATATATATATATATATATATATATATAATGGTGTGTGTGTGTGTGTGTATATATATATATATAGCTGTGTGTGTGTGTATATATATATATATATATATAGCTGTTTGTGATTGGGTGAATAAATCCTCACTATACACTACTGGAGTGCCGTCCTCGTGTTCAATTTTTATATATATATATATATATATATATATATATATATATATATAATGGTGTGTGTGTATATATATATATATATATATATATATATATATATATATAAAATGGTGTGTGTGTGTGTATATATATATATATATATATATAATGGTGTGTATATATATATATATATATATATATATATATATATATATATATAATGGTGTGTGTGTATTAGCACTGCTGACTCCAAGTGTTGAGGTGAATACACTGTATATAGGAGCTGCAGCCATTCTCTGGCCTCATCCGTCCTATGTAATTGCTGCAGGTGACCACTGAGGCCGCTGATTGGCTGCAGCTCCTATGTATATAAGGCAATACGGTGAGAAAAAAAAATAAGGTGGTATTCAGTCCTTAGGTGGTGGTCACTGTATGGCGGTAATATTGGTCTGTATATAGTGTGTATATAGAGTTATGTGGCGGTCACTCTATGGCGGTAATATTGGTCTGTATATAGTGTGTATATAGAGTTATGTGGTGGTCACTGTATGGCAGTAATATTGGTCTGTATATAGAGTTATTATGTGGTGGTCAGTCTATGGCGGTAATATTGGTCTGTATATAGAGCCATTATGCGGTGGTCACTCTTTGGCATTAATATTGGTCGGTATATAGTGTATATATAGTCATTACTGCCATAGATTGACCACCACATAATGATATTGCCAAATTGCCGCCATACAGTGACCACCACATAATGACTCTATATATAAACTATATACAGACCAAAAGTACAGCCATAGAGTTACAGACACATAATATTGGTCTGTATACAGTGTATATAGAGTCATTCATTATACAGTGGTCAGTCTATAGCGGTAATATTGGTCTGTATATAGTGTATATAAAGAGTCATGCGGTGGTCACTCTATGGCGGTAATATTGGTCTGTATATAGTGTGTATATAGAGTTATGTGGCGGTCACTCTATGGCGGTAATATTGGTCTGTATATAGTGTATATAAAGTCATTATGGGGCGGTCACTTTTATGGCGGTAATATTGGCCTATATATAGTGTGTTTTCTTCAATAACGGTATGGAGGTAATATTTGGTCCTGATTATAGTGATTTTTTTATTTTATTTTTTTAATGCAATTCATATAAATAGTTCTTGTGTTTACACCACTAGCGGCAGTCCTGACATTTAGCGGCAGTCCTGGCATGTAGGGGCAGTCCTGGCATTTAGCGGCAGTCCTGGCATGTAGTGGCAGTCCCAGAATGTAGCAGCAGTCCCAGAATGTAGCGGCAGTCCTGCCATGTAGGGGCAGTCCCATAATGTAGGGGCAGTCCCATAATGTAGCGGCAGTCCCGGCATGTAGCGGCAGTCCCGGCATGTAGCGGCAGTCCTGACATGTAGCGGCAGTCCTGACATGTAGCGGCAGTCCCGACATGTAGCGGCAGTCCCGACATGTAGCGGCAGACCCATAATGTAGCTGCAGTCCTGACATGTAGCCGCAGTCCTGGCATATAGCGGCAGTCCCGGCATGTAACCTTCTGAACTGAGTAAGGGCCCTAATACATGGAGCGAAAATTGTCCGAATCAGGACGCTATCGCTCTGAGAGGACACTGGGGAACATGATCAGGTAGTATATATCACAGACAAGGCCTGAGGACACCGGGGGACCTTAATCAGGTAGTATATATCTTTATTGTTTACTATATACAGCAAGGATTGCACACACATCACTAATGATATACTGTATATATACACATAGGGGGGGAAATTTATCAAACATGGTGTAAAATGAAACTTGCTCAGTTGCCCCTAGCAACCAATCAGATTCCACCTTTCATTACTCACATTCTAAGTAGGTGGAATCTGATTGGTTGCTAGGGGCAACTGAGCCAATTCTTCTTTACACCAGTTTGATAAATCTCCTCCATAGCTTTTGCTGCATCATAAAAGAGCCATGTAGTAGGCTCTCTAAGCGAGCTCCATTCTACCAGATTGGCGCTCGCTTCTGCGGAATATCAGGCCGTGTAATACGGCCTTAAAAGTGGCCGTACACTTCCAATAACTGCTGGCTGAACAATCCTTCAGCTGACAATTATCTGTCCCATCCGGTCCCGTCCTCCCCATACACAGAAATTTGGCACATCTGAGTGTTCCTGTGTTCTCTATGAGAGGGGAAAGCCATAGCCATACAGATCTGATGCCGGCTTATCTCTCTGAGAACAAAGAGGTTGGGCGTTGATTTTCCATCAAGCTCGACCCCCTATGTCCACTGATATCATCTGTCAGAGGACTGTCCAGAGAGCCCCATACACCTTACGCTGATGGCCGAACCCACCAGGAGCAACAGGTACCACCAACAAAAGAGTAACATGTATGGGGACCTTAAATTGTTGCTAAAATATTTCAGCATTTGGGGCCCCACCTTTAACTTCGCCCAGGGCCACATCTAGTCTAAAACCGGCCCTGTCTATAAATGTGGACATACCCCTCTTTTTTAAAAAATCAACTAGTGTCAGAAAGTTATATAGGGTTGTAATTTATTTCTATTTAAAAAATCTTCCAGTACTTATCAGCTGCTGTATATTCTGCAGGAAGTGGTGTATTCTTTCCAGTCTGACACTGACATTGAAGTAGCTCTACTGCTCAGTACTGACACAAGAAGTCTATTCAGGCATGAGGTCACATATTTTGTCTATACCCTGTTATTCCAAGAAAAGGGGCAGAGCAATGACAACCCTGTCCTATGGGCAGATAACATGGCCGCAGCCCTGGCTGGTGACCTTGGGACTGTACAATGTTTTGTAAAGTTTTTGTCTGAGCGTTATCATACATTAGATAATAATTTCTGAGAAAGCGAGTGTTGATTTTGTGGAGAATAATCCGGAGTTGTAGACGGATTATTGTGAGAAAATCATTGGCAGAGAGAATGGAGTGTGACATTGAAAGATGAGTCACTGGGTTTATGAGAGGAGATATTAATGTAAAACATATTCCGCATATACGGGAGCTGTGCCGTGAGAATACTCATCCCTCTGAGATCCGTGTGTGAGCAATAGGCGCCATTACCCTCACTGCTCCATCTCACCACCGTATACCTGCCATAACATACACCTGCATCTAGTAAGGCTGGTTAGAGCACTGGGGGCCTTGCTACACATCCGGGGGTTGATTGGTGCTCTGTGGGTGGTAGCCCCGCCCCCAGTGCTCCAAAGGGTCTTACTAGATGCAGGATTAGGTGTCACTGAAGATCATCCCTGCAGTACCGGCCGGATAATCTTCATTTGTGCTGAAATGGGATGCGGACACTCAATTCACCATAGCCGACAATGGAGCGCGTGGCCGGGGCCGCACTCTCCATTGTGTGACCTGTCAGGCCTGCCATGTCAGTTTTTTGTGTGGCCTCCAGGGATCTAGCTATGTGTAGCTGATCTGCAATGCACATAAGTTTTATATTAATCACGGCCGTTGTTGCAAATTGGCGCCCATAGAGAATGACTGCTCCAGCCGAGGTGACAGGTCCCCTTTAAAGTTCCGTCCGTCCCATAGACTTAATGATGTTCGCCGGCAAATTCCGCCATACACCCAAAGTATTGACATGACAATTCTTTGGGTGGAATTCGCTAGCGAATATCATTGAGTCTATGGGAAGGAAGGAAGGAACTTTAAGTGGAGGCCATGCATCAGAATCCACTTGAAGTCTCCGGGTGTATTACGTATTGTGAACATACCCTAAGGATATGTATGGGAAGTGTGATTGCTTCCAGGGCAGAACATTTTTGCAATATGGAGGCCCAATATGGCAGCTTACATGGACACTGTTTGCCATTCTACAGGGTCCAAGGATTTGGCTTATTCCATTGGTAGAAGTAACAAGAGAAATAATTTACTGCCCTTAACTTTGCCCCACTTTCCTCCTTCTATCTTCGCGGCTCCTGATGCCACCTCATTCGCCCCTTTTCTCCGACCTGTATCGAGTTTTTGATGAACTTTGACTAAATTAATTATTTGCCAGTGTAATTGTGAAACTCCGTGTCTGGCATTAAAGTAACGTGTTATTATCCCATCTGTTTACGCTTGAGCAACACATCGGAAAGTGGTGGCTTCTGAGATGTCCCGGTACATGGTGTCATGGAAGGACAGACACATTTAACCACCTCAGGGTTTTCTTTCCTTCTCTCTGCCTAGCTTTGTTTATACGTGAAGCTCCAATCCTGTAGCTATCATGTACCATACCGGTGTATTCTTATATAGTAGACAAGTGTTTCGGTCCTCTAAGGCACCATGATCCAGGTGTGAACGCTCCTTGGCATCTCTTACCCTTATGGAAGGTTCCAGGTGTTGTCCTCTTTCTTGGCACTTGGTACTCTTGTTGTTCTGCTTTTACCCTGCTCCACATGGCGCTGTACGTATAAGATTCTGACTTCTTGTTACCATTTAAATAAATGCTTCCACAGTTATGTCACATTTAAACCCTGCAGTTTGTGGCACTCATTGTCTGAGTTCCCTGGTGTCTCTTGCCCTGGTTCCCATTCTTGTGCATATTTATGGTTTTGATATCTTGGCCACCGACTTCCAATCCTGACCGTGACCATTGGTGGTTTCAAGAAGAAGACAAAGGCTACAGTATAGTCAACATGGTAGCCAGGGCCGGCGTCAGCACCCGGCTGACTAGGGCAAGTGCCGGGGCCCACAGGTCCTCTAGGGGCCCACTCTCGTCTGTTACTACATTTTTTTTCTGTTAGTAAAAAAAAAAAGTGTAGTAACAGGGGGGACTGGGCCCCTAGAGGCCGCATGTGACAGTTAGGGGCCCGTCGATACATACTGGGGGCCCCGGGCTCACGTCTCCCTCCATAAGTCTTCCCTACAGCCGAGTAGGTAGAAAAGGACCTTTGAGTAAGAAGGACCTGTGATGATGTCATGGGTCATGTGATCGGACACCTGACCTGATAGAGGGCAGACAGTAGGCTCTGTAAACTAATAGTTTACTGTATGTTCTGGAGTTTCTTGTTGTTTTGTTTTGTGTATAGAGGTCCTGCTGTAATATGCATATGTATATATATATATATATATATATATATATATATATTACAGCAGGACCTCATCTATCTATCTATCGATCCACAGAGCAGGAGCTGTATATAGGAGTGGTGCTGCTGGTTCTGTATACAGCTCCTGCTCTGTGTGTGTGTATATATATATATATAGAGAGCAGTAGCTGTATACAGAACTAGCAGCACCAGCATGATATATATATATATATATATATATATATATATATATATATATATATATATATATATCTTACATGCTGGTGCTGCTAGTTCTGTATACAGCTACTGCTCTGTATATAAATAAATAAATGGCCACCTCCGTGGAGAGGGTGGATACAGCGGGAGGACTGCCTGGAAAACTGGTATACAGCCTATGGCTATGGCTGTATCCCAGTTTTCCAGGCGGTCCTCCCGCTGTATCCACCCTCTCCACGGAGGTGGAAGACAGCGGGAATCGATGCCGAGGGTTTCGGCAGGTTCGGACCATCCCTAAAATATATATATATATAACATGGTGGGCTGCTTGTTCTGTATACAGCTCCTGCTCTGTGTGTGTGTGTGTGTGTGTGTGTGTGTATATATATATATATATATATATATATATATATATATAATCCTGTCATTGGGTCTGACTCCTCCAGAGTCCTGACTACTACAGAGATCAGGAGATACAGGAGGAGAAAGATATGCAGCAGCCGCATGTTTCTTCTGCTGCAAATCTTTCCTCGCCTGTATCGCCATGATTTGCTCCTCAAAGGGGCCCGCCGAGGCTCTGTCGCCCAAGGGCCCACAAAAACCTGGAGCCGGCCCTGATGATAGCGGTATAGAGAATTGGCTACCTGCCTAAAGGTCCTAGTACAAGGGACGATAATCATGCGAATTATCGTTATATCGTTAGAATTTAAACGATAATCATTTTGTGTAAATACAGGCAACGATCAAATGACCAATGAGAAATCCTTCATCGTTTATTTGGTGCTTAAACCATTCTACAAATTCTACCAAGTCTACATCTTTCCTTTACTTGCTGGTATCAGATGGAGTAAATGATCATAGTAACAACCATTGTTCTGTGTAATTTGGGGAACGCTTTCAGGTTACCGATAAACAATCTCGTTTGCAATCGTTTATCGTTAATCCTTAAAAAACGCTTAGTCTAATAGGACCCTAACAGTGTCTCGATCTTATTAAACCGGTGTTGGATAGGGAAGAGGGGGAATAACTAAGAACTTGAGATGAATGCAACTCGAGCATGGCCAAATCCGATCGCTCGGCATTTGAATTCGAATTAGCATTTAAACGCCAAACGATTGGACTGGGGAACAATGGTGTTGCGCTAATTTCTTCTAAGGACTATATAGTTGCATGAACCAGCAACAGAAGTGGACTCCATTGCTCTGTATCTAACTTGAATTTACAACAAATTGCCCATTTAAAGAGTACCTGTCATAATACAAAAACCTTTGACATATCACAGGTTCTCATCGGTGGGGGTCACACTGCTAAGGATCCCACCGATCAGGAGAATGAGCGGGAAGACCCATAGACTTATAATTAAGTTGCCTGGACCGAGAGTATTCCTACGGAGCGCAATTGTGATGTATGCCATAAATGTCTGATAGTTGTAGGTGCCACCTCAGGGACTCACATGTCGTGATCGAGGACCGCCCTTGTCCACTGATGGTGAACAGGAAGTCAAAACTCGCCAAGCCAATGAACTGAGTAAAGTGGAAGTGTGAACCTTGTTGTTTTATCAAACTCCCATGTCTTGTTATTTCCTCATATTTCACACCACAATCAAAGCAAAATTAATGGATTTATCCATTGGGGGTGGGGCAGTGCTCCTAATGGTGCTCCGGGGCGTGGATTCAACTACTATCTGCACAGGAACAGAATCAAGGAGGAAGGTAAGAGACATACCTTCCTCCTCGGCGCTCTATGTGCAATAGGGGGCTATCAGCAGGTTAGATTAGTCTAACCTGCTGATAGTTTCCCTTTAATAACTGAAACTAAAATTTATAGTAAGTAGAAGCTGCATGTACAGTATATTGTAAATGGATGAGTCCATTCAAAATGCTTATTGTTAGGATTCAATTTAGATCCCATGATGCATCACTTCCAGATACCAAATTCTAAAGTTTCTCCTTCTGGGTGGAGCTTATAAGGGGGGCGATTATAAATACTGACACCTGCAGACTGGAAAAGGAAGTGCTGTTGGAACATCAGGGTATGAAGAAGCTAAAGGAAAAACCCTTCAGCTCCATATACACTGGTACCTTGGTTTAAGAGTAACTTGGATTAAGAGCGTTTTGCAAGAAGAGCTCACAGTTTTTCAAAATTGTAACTTGGTTTAAGAGCATTGCTTTGGTTTGAGAGCTCCCTGTTCTGGGTGGGATGGGGAGTAAGGGAGGGGCATGGCCTGCATAGCGGGGTCTACAGCACTGTACTGTGACCCAGGAAGTCTCCTTCACCCTCCAAATCATGGCAGATCCACTTCAGGCTGGGGCTTGCATCAGGGGACAGGACTGTGGAGATAATCTCTCCATAGCTGTAACCCCTCTCTACCCCAGACAGAGAGTGCTGCATGTATGTGCCCACATATGTCCTGCTCATTCCTTCATGCTCCCTGCAGTCTCTATTGCTCCTTGTGTTTCCCATCCTTTTTATTCCTGCTATACTGTGTCTGCACTTACACTCAGCTATACACACTGCAGCTATAATGTGTCTGCACTCACACTCAGCTATTCACACTGCTGCTATAATGTGCCTGCACTCACACTCAGCCACTCACACTGCTGTATAGAGAGGTTTCTGTCACTGACCTCCTGCACAGCTCTGTGATTCTCACTTCCTGATTGGCCCATGCTGAGCACACACACCCCTTCCCTATTACTGTCATGTGACCACACAGACCTCTGACAGCAGCCCTGCTTCTCTATTGTAGCCTGTTGTACTACGCTACTACATTATGGGGATCTGCAGCTCCAGTTTGTATCTACAAACTGCTGCTGTGTTATCAGGGTTATGCAGTTACTATACATTATACTCCACACGCTGATTGCTATACTGTACAGTAACTTTTATTCAGAATAAAAAAAAAATCATTATTTTTGGCGTGTGGAACCAATTGATCAGTGATTTTTTTATGGGACAATTTGCTTTGGTTTAAGAGTAGATTTGGATTACAAGAGCGCTCGTAATCCAAGGCACCACTGTATATAGTATATAGTAGGCTGGTGCCAATTAAATTAGATTTGGATCTGAAGTATCCCGAAGGATGTCATGTGGTCTACTGGATCTCCCCTTTAAGTGTTATTTACCAAATATTGTTTACAGTCAGGTGGCATGGCTTGTAGTACAGTCTGGACAGTATTATTGATGCATCAGCAAGAAATGTCAATGATTTACAGCTAAGTGTAAGGCAAGTATACGTCTATGTGTAAAATCTCAGCCGTGCCCATATAATAATCACATAGGAGGAGCAGATAAACATTAGAGGTGATTATACAATATTGTACAATGATAATAGTTGCATCACTGTCTGTAATTGTTCATGTGCAATTAAATAAACATCAACCACCACTTATATTCACACCAGCCCAATCCGGCTCCTCCGCCATTGGGAAATCACCAAGTCTTGCACCAGTCACCATATCACACGTGGTAGATGCCATTAAACCGCCTGGGAAGGTTGGCGAAACTTATTAAAATGGGTGATGAAGATCTCATAAATTGACAGAACCCGACGTTATGTTGCAGCCCATCTCCAGTCATCCTTGTACATTGATGATAACCTTGTCGGCTGGCCGTAAATGATAGGGCTGGAATATTGCAAAATCGAGATTTGTACATTCCTTATGTTTAGGATTTCATTTAGTTCCCATGATGCATTATTAACAACTACAAACATGAAATGCTGCTCCTCCTGGGTGGAGCTCATCAGGGGGACGGTGAATACTGCCACCTGCAGTCTGGGGAAGGAACTGATAGCCTGACCACACTACAGCCTGGGAGCACTATTCTTGCCTTTGTCAGATTCTGGATGAAAGCTAAGGGTCCTGAAGAGCGTTGAGCAGAGTTGAGGAAACGGTCCGGGTTTGGCAACTTCTCCATACCTGGACGCTCAGGATTTGATCTGGGGAAGTTGTATGCAGCCCTAGTGCTTTCAGGAAAATATGGATACAGGATGGATAGGCCATAGGCTGTATCCATATTTTCCAGACCTCCCTAGGGAGGCATCAAACTTTCTCCAGACGTCGGGAATCAAATGCCAAGCGTCCAGGTTTGGAGAAGTTGCCGAACCTGGACAGTTTCCTCAGCTCTGCTTGACACTAGTTTTGAGGATATCTCTTTTTTTTTTTTGCTGCAGCATGGATTACTCACCTCTCCCTCGCTCCACATGCTGTCTGGCCTCTCTTCTCTTCTTCTTGCACACTGCTGATTCTACTAGAACACCCTTTTTAGGGAAGAGATCTGTTCCCTAGACACTTGGTGGGCATCCTTGTTCCTTTGGCTTTCAAGAACATCAGTTTCTAAGGCATTTTGGGGCACATCTGCTATTAAGGCAGTTAAGGTCCCACATCTGCTATTGCAGCACTTAAGGTGGAATGTCTGCTATTGAGGCAGTTAAGGGGGAACATCTGCTATTACAGCACTTAAGGTGGCATACTGTACCTGATATTAAGGCACTTAAGGGGGCACACCTGCTGTTAAGACACTTAAAGGGGTACCCTTGTTTCCAGGGTACTTATGGTGACGCATCAGTTCCTAAGGCATTTGGGGGCATTCCTTTCCTTAGGGTACACTTAAGACGGCACATGTGCTATTGAGGCACTTAAGGGGGCACACTTTTATGTAAGTAACTCCCACCTTAATGCCAGCAGAATTTATCACCTACTTTGCATTTCCAGGTCACCATATAAAGTCAACGGCCATAAGACGGACGCCCGGGTATAGAATTTTCACTATGCATTTTTTGCTAACTCTGCTACAACTCCCCCGAGCGTCCGATAAGCTGCTCCACATATGACGGAATTAAATGTTTGATTGTCTTTCCCAATCATTCGGCATGACACAAAACTGCCAGAAATTCCACCAAAAAAAAAAATATTTTGCTCCTGGCAGCGTCAAGTGCAATAAGAAATGCTTGGAAGCCTCAATAAGAGCGTTACTGTTTAAGGATGCAGATGGAATATCTCAAGGCCTTTTCTTTCGCAATAATTAAGTACACGTGTAGAAGCAGGGAATCTGAGGACACAGAAAAACATGAGTAATACAGGAAGCCGGGCGAGCGACCGAGCCAAGAACACAGGCAGGGGAGGAGACCGCGCTACTTTCCTCGCCGAGATGCCTTTTATCGAAGAATATTTTTGATACCGCGAAAAAACCTAATTAAGTGAACTTCTGTTTGCATTAGTCAAGGATTCGGCTATGTGACAGATTCTGCCAGTCGCGCTCGTTGTGCGCCGCCACCGCCGCTGTCAGGCCCCTCCGCGTACATTGGATCACAAGGCTGGGTTACACAACACTGCAGACTTTTAAATACACACACACACATGGCATTGCCAAACGCTGGCATTTATCAGGTTACCTGCTCCCTGCCAGCCAACTTGTTAAATGTTTCATCAACACAATTAGAAGAGCGGGGAAAGATTTCGCTTTGACTTCTTTATTTCTGCATGAGGGACGTTCCGTACGGATCGTGATATGGCTGGCCGCCATGCTTTCATGGAGGATAAGCCTGGGGGGTGGAAATGGATAAGGAACAAGGAGAAAGAGGATGAGGATCAGTGATCGAAAAAGCCTAGTCCTTCTTATAAGTGACATGTAGCTGAGCTGAGTTTGTCATAAAAGTTATTTTTTGGGGGAAAGGGAACCGTCAACAAGGTGCTGTTGACGGATTTTGGTCTAATTAAATGTGTTCAAGACCCTCATCTATTAGATAGATGATGCCTCTTGCTCTATGGCAGGGATGGGGAACCTTCGCCCCATTAGCTGTTGCAAAACCAAAACTTCCATCAGTGGTATTCTCCTCAGGTAAAATATAACAAAACTATTTTTTCCATACTTATAAATATCTTTTCAGTCTCCTTTCCCCAGTTCTGAGGCTGCTGCTTTCTGCTGAAGACACAGAAAACATTGTGAAAACTGTTCCTCCCCCACCCCTTCCGAGACGGCTCATGTAAACAGTGTCCCTGGATGGCTGTTTTTGCACTCTTTGATGCCCGGAGGGTTAATCTGAGGTCATATTGCTGCTGGTGAGTGTAGAAACAGCTGTCCAGGGACTTGCTTACATGAGCCATTTCAGAAGGGAGGGGGAAGGAGGGGAAGACAGAGAGAACAGCTCACACACAGTTTTCTGTATCTTCAGCAGAAAGCAGCAGCTCAAAACTGGGGGAAGGAGACTCAAAATATAATAACATGTATGGAAGGAATTGTTAGTCTCCAGGAGGCGGAATGGTTCAGCCTGTATTTCCCCTTTAAACACTTGCTGTCTGATTCTCCACAACTCATAGCAGATTGCTGGTCTTTCTACTAACTGGATGTCCCGGAACTCTTCTAACAACAAGGGATTATCCAGTCAGTATAACTCTCTCCGCACCTTCTGGATTCTTTGTCAGTAACACGTTACATCCCCAATGGTAAGACTGACTTATATGTTATATAGACTAATACTTATATGTGAGATATAATTACAGATCCTTCCAATACTTTGTTACTCCGTCACCCATACACCCCTGGACCCTGTGATACCACCCTGAGCACCTTGTATTACTCGGAGTGGCTTTAGGCCCATATAAAGGCTCTTGGCTCGTGTTCTCCTGCATTCTTATTACATGAGACATATGTCACCTCTACAGGATCCCGAGCCACCAGTGTACAATATAGGACGGGCGATAGCTGGGGCTGAGCTATGGAGGCCGATCACACTTATACTGTTATAGCTACAATAGTGCAGGCCTGAGGGACACTACTGTAGTGAGGGAAGCTGCACCCGTCCGGCAGGTGGCCATAACACAGGGCAACGGCTCCACCTACCTGGAGGAATGGATGACACATCTGCCTAGGTATACAGACAATATTATACAGTCCTCTACTGCTATATGGTGTATAAAAGATTTAACTCCTCACAGTCCTGCAAAATAAGCCAGAAAGGAACCATAGCATATACAAATATACAAAATGTAATGGTACTATGGTTTTCAATTAATTCCCACTTGCCCCCCCCCAAGCCCGTTCCGCATGTTTACTGCCACCTTCTGCCCCCAACACCCCGTCCCCTGCAGAGCTTCTGGTACCCCCACAGAGCACTAACACCTTGTTTATTACCACCACACAGAGAAATGACCACCCCCAGAGAGTACTACCACCACCATACTTGTGACCACTCCGCAGAACTTAAACAACTCACTTGTGACCACCCCCAGAGAGTCCTAACACCTTACTTGTGACCACCCCCGCAGAACTTTAACACCTTACTTGTGACCAACCCCCTACAGAGTTCTAATAACTTACTTGTGATCACCCTCACAGAACTTCAGCAACTCATTTGTGACCACCCCCAGAGTGCCCTACCCCTTACCTGTGACCACCCCCACCCCCAGAGTGCCCTACCCCTTACCTGTGACCACCCCCAGAGTTCCCCACCCCTTACCTGTGACCACCCCCACAGAACTTAAGCACCTTACTTGTGACCACCTCACAGAACTTCAGCAACTTGATTGTGACCACCCCCAAATAGCTGTAGCACCTCTCCCACAGACCATTAAACCTTACTAATTACTGCCCCCACAGTGCTTTGACGGACATCTCCTCCACTCCACAGCACATATGTTTTTGTGATTTACCCCGATGTGGATTCTACAGGAACGATGCAGCCTGCATTTCCTCTCACCTATGATTTTGTGCCTCGTACCTTGCACAACACCAACAGATGAGAGATTCCGCTAATACTACAGATCAGTGCTTTTGTTTTGCAGATTCTGCACCATGGAGCGCTGGCCACATTTGTGGTGGACTAGGTGTTGCTGTTGCTGCGGTGTCAGCTCAGCTAAAGATGGTATTGTTGTGGTGCCGGTGCTAGTCCAGCACCCAGGTGTGATGTTGGTACTTGCCTTGTTTATGTGACTGTCTGTAATCCCCAAATGGTCGGTGACCTGCCGGGCTGTGATGGGTCCCTTGGGCTCTTGTCACGGTAGTCCTCAGTGGCAACTGACCCACCCGGTCTATCGGTACGGGGTATCGGAAAGGGGAAAAATAACCCAAGGTGTGTGGTTAGTGTGCATGGGTGCTGGTGCAGACAAAGTATAATGGAGTCCCAGTGATGTAAAAAAAAGAACAGCTTTACTGTCAAGTTCTTCAGTAGTACAATAGACTTTTGTAGAATCGATAAATCTTTCACACAGACTCTTAGGGGGCGATTTATAAAACTGGTGTAAAGTAGAATTGTCTTAGTTGCCCCTAGCAACCAATCAGATTCCACTTTTCATTCCTCACAGAGTCTTTGAAAAATGAAAGGTGGAATCTGTGGCAACTGGGCCAATTCTACCTTACACCAGTTTGATAAATCTGCCCCTTAGTGCTTAAACTTGTTGTGCTTAGAGAGATGCTAGAGAAGTAGAGTAGAAGAGAGGTACAGTAGTTGTAGCGGTACTTGGAGAGTAGAGGAGTTTGTCGGAGGAGCCCCAACCCAGTGTAGCTGTGTAGCTGTTCCGCAACTTGAAGCTATACTTTATAGGTAGACGTTTACTTGTAGTTGTGTTTAGACTTTGGTCTGACCACCTTGTGCCCTACAGTGTCGAGCTACTCGTCCTGTCAGGGTACTACAAGCCCCAGCGGTGGTTATCTGGGCATAGCTAAGTGTCCAGAGGTGTCCCAGTTACCTGCACTGCGAGACACTGCGAGGGATATGTAGACCTTCCTTATGGTAACTTTGTCCTATCCAGGCTAGTTCCTCTTGTGTTCAGGATACTGCCCTGTGCTTTTTAGACGTGTTCTCTGCTTGGGTTAGGGTGTTCCTGGACTCCTCTCCCTTTAAAGTGCTTAGCACTGCATATTGAAATTAGTGGTAGTAGGTAAAGAACTGGTTGTCTCTAACTGCATCTGTGCACCTGGGTTTCTAGACTAGACTGCCCTTGCTTGTCCCTGACAGGGGTTCTGGCATCAGCCAGGCCCTGGCTTAACTACTGCAGGAACAGCTGTTTTTGCACCTTCCCTCTCTGAGAATCTAGATGTGCATAAGAAAGGAGAAAAAAGATTGGCTAGAAGTAGAGAGCACCTCCCATTGGTCAAGAATAACACATGGTACACTTAAAACATTAACCCATTACTGACTTTAGCTGTGCAATACATAGACATACAAAATACTGACACGTAGTGCCGAAACTTCAGATTATTTTCATCACCACTTTCAACCTGAAAGTGGAAGCTTTTTGAGAGGAGCACAGGTGAGACAAAAACACCTGTGGTGGGAAACCACACACTCTCTGTCTTCTAGACCCACAGTTCTGTAACACCTCACTTGTGAGCACCCTCAAAGAGACCTAGTCAGTTATTTGTGACCACCCCCATAGAGCTGTAACACATTGTCTGTGACCACCCCCATAAAGCTGTAACACCTTACTTGTGACCACTCCCAAGATCCCTCCCTATTTACTTCAGACCACTCCCACAGAGCCCTCCCACTTAACTTAGCTCAGCTCAGCTACATCTGTGCTGCCTCTGTATCCCATACCATTGCCGGTTGACGCTGGACTCACGGTGACTTAGTGGAGTATTTTTCCTGCTCCTATTTACCCTGTTACACAATAAATGGCTTTCTGACATGTCACAGCATCGCGTTTTCCCATATGAAATCCAAAGCCTTTCTTCCTCTTCCTAGAGAAATCGCTCAATGATTCGTGACCTTTCTTCCCCGCGAAGGACACAGCAGCTCTTACGTAGCCGCTGCGCATGAGAAATTCTCTCTTTTCACACGACCTTTGGTCAGAAAGCAACAACTTTGGAGTAAAAAATAAAAAGTGACAATAACAGTCCAGTGATGATGGTCATATATGGAGACCGTAATACGGCCGGCCGTGATTCTAAGGGGGGGGGGGGGGGGTGGTAAATATAGACCAGTGTTTTCACAATCCATTGACATGATAAATATGCAATATGTGCAGCGTGCGGGACTAAATATAGAGAGAATAACATTAACCAGTCTCATCGCTGATAGGGCGCCTGGAGGATTTTTTTTTTACTGGTTTGCTTCAGATACTGAAACATGTTCTTGTTCTAATCTGTTTTTATTTTCAGATTTAAAATGTTTAATTTCATATTTTTTTTCATTTATGGGGCCAACTTGTCATAGGTTTTTTAAAAGCATTTATAGATATGTTTTACAGCAAGCCCTATGGACAACAATGGCCAGGATCAGGCCAATGGACGTGAATGGGAAACATTACTGATCATACTATGTGACCTTTGAAGTGGTATTTTACAGGGAGAGGGAGGCTGAGCTGTGAGCTTCATCCATTGTCTTCTCTACCTACTGATGTCACCTTTCACTGTAATTCTGTACAGATCACTTTCCAGCAGACTCCTCCTTATCATCACAGACAGAACAGTAAGCCTCATATTAGTTTTAGGCTTCATGGTAAGAACAAAAACTGCCAAAATTTCCTTATCGAAATTTTTAATTCCTGGAGTCTGAAAGAAGTAAAAAAAAAAACCATACCCCATAGGTACAATGAAAAAAGAGACAGGCTAATCAGCAATAAAGTGGTACTTTAGCATTTTTTCATATCAACTGGTACCAGAAAGTTCTATAGATTTGCAAATTATTTCTATAAAAAAAAAAATCTCCAGTCTTCCAGTACTTATCAGCTGCTGTATGTCCTGCAGGAAGTGGTGCATTCTTTCTAGTCTGTCACAGTGCTCTCTGCTGCCACCTCTGTCCATGTCAGGAACTGTCTAGATCAGGAGAGGTTTTCTATGGGGATTTGCTGCTGCTCTGAACAGTTCCTGACATGGACAGAGGTGGCAGCAGAGTGCATTGTGGTAGACTGGAAAGAATACACCACTTCCTGCAGGACATACAGCAGCTGATAAGTACTGGAAGACTGGAGATTTTTTTAATAGAAGTAAATCAAATATCTATATAACTTTCTGACACTAGTTGAACTGATTTTTTTTTATTACCGCAGTACCCCTTTAATCTAATGCTCCCCAGCTGTTGCACATCTCCATTTCCTATCATACCATGGCAGCTGCAGGCTCTCTAGGCATGATGGACGTTGCAGTTTTGCTACAGCTAAGGAACATAAAGTTGGGGAACCCTGCACTAACCCTACGCCCCTTGCTTTACTACACGTCCATGTGTCTTGCTGCAATAGACTGTGCTCCGTCTGTATCCACAAGACAGATGTCATTGTAGTCTCAGAAAATATTTTTATTTGTGTAACTTGTCCGCCGACACGAGGATTGAATTCCACACTTGTACTGAGCAGGTTTATCCCACAGATCTCCCGGAATTTTAGGAACATTCTGTGAAATCAGCAGAAGGCAGCAATAGATGGATATAAGGAACATATTGTTTCCCTCTAAGTATCTGGACACAGTAGGAGCTTAAGAAGAGCTCAGTGTTGTTTCAGGCTGATTCGTGCTGTGTGGTTTCAATTGGGCATCATTGTGCAGACTGCGGATACTCAGCATTCTCCACCTACATTACATCTGATTAGCTCCTCATTATCTGTAACATTCCTGCTATAGTGAGATGTGTGAGGGATACTAGGACCACAGATTCCATAGACTGCACTGTTAGTATTCCATTGTCAGATTGTGCCGAGACTGATAGAATAACATTACTTCCTGCTGCAGACATAACATATAATGAGTAATGTATACTATCTATTCCCATAAATACTACTGTACATAGGAGCGGATTATAGTGGTTATATTCTTGTATATAGGAGCAGTTTTATAGTAGTTATATTCTTGTATATAGGAGCAGTATTATAGTAGTTATATTCTTGTATATAGGGGCAGTATTATAGCAGTTATATTCTTGTATATAGGAGCAGTATTATAGTAGTTATGCGGTTCAGGGAAGAAACAGAGCGCTGCACCTCACACCTATGGCTGATACTAGTGCCCCTAGGCTAAATAAAAAACACATCAGAATTTTGTGTATGAATTGATCAAGCCATACTGCCCCATGTACCATCGTGCAGGTATCTGATACACATGGGTCCCTACACTAAGTCCACACCGTGCCAGTCAGTGGCCACCAACCCCGCAGGCGTGCACAGTCAGGGAACGGGGGCCATGGGACGGCCCTGCGACCCCCATGCCACAGGACCAGACCCAAAAACACCACACCAGAACCCGGCCAGCACCGCCGGTGGAGAAGGTTGCCCCCAAACAGCACAAGTCTGGATGAAGTATTGCGCTCACCATAACTGCTACAGACAGAATGGGAAAAGACAGGAGGGATTAAAACCATGTGCACTCAGGTGTCTCCTGCTAATTGCGGTCATGTGAGTCTCACCAGGAGGAGTGCAATACACGGAGAAAAGAGAGAAACAAAATGCGGTTCAGGGAAGAAACAGAGCGCTGCACCTCACACCTATGGCTGATACTAGTGCCCCTAGTGTGGACTTAGTGTAGGGACCCATGTGTATCAGATACCTGCACGATGGTACATGGGGCAGTATGGCTTGATCAATTCATACACAAAATTCTGATGTGTTTTTTATTTAGCCTAGGGGCACTAGTATCAGCCATAGGTGTGAGGTGCAGCACTCCTTTTCTTCCCATAACCGCATTTTGTTTCTCTCTTTTCTCCGTGTTTTGCACTCCTCCTGGTGAGACCCACATGACCGCAATTAGCAGGAGACACCTGAGTGCACATGGTTTTAATCCCTCCTGTCTTTTCTCATTCTGTCTGCAGCAGCTATGGTGAGCGCAATACCTCATCCAAACTTGTGCTGTTTGGGGGCGACCTTCTCCGCCGGCGGTGCTGGCCGGGTTCTGGTGTGGTGTTTTTGGGTCTGGTCCTGTGGCATGGGGGTCGCAGGGCCGTCCCATGGCCCCCGTTCCCTGACTGTGCACGCCTGCGGGGTTGGTGGCCACTGACTGGCACGGTGTGGACTTAGTGTAGGGACCCATGTGTATCAGATACCGGCACGAGGTATATGGGGCAGTATGGCTTGATCAATTCATACACAAAATTCTGATGTGTTTTTTATTTAGCCTAGGGGCACTAGTATCAGCCATAGGTTTGAGGTGCAGCGCTCCTTTTCTTCCCTGAACCGCATTATAGTAGTTATATTCTTGTATATAGGGGCAGTATTATAGTAGTTATATTCCTGTATATAGGAGGCAGTATTATAGTAGTTATTTTCTTGTATATAGGAGCAGTATTATAGTAGTTATACAACATGGAGAGAAAGGAGCGGCTGCACATCCCACCTATGGCTGATACTAATGCCGCTAGGCCTATTTTAAAACCAATGCCAGGATGTTGGTATATAATTTGATGAAATCATATTGCCCCATGTACCACGTGCAGGTTCACACGGGTCCCCACACTAACTCCACACTGTGTCGGTCAGCAACCGCCAACCCCGCAAAGCGTGCACATGCAGGGAAGGGAATGGCCCTGCAACCCCAATGTCACAGGACCAGACCCAAAATGCCCCACCAAAACCCAGCCGGCATCACCGGCAGAGAAGGCTGCCCCCAAACAACACAAGTATGAATATGGTATTGCACTCACCACTGCTGCTGCAGACAGAATGGAAAAGACATAAGGTACTGACATGTGAGCACAGGTATATCCTGCCAATTTGGGGAGTGCCAGCTGCTCAGAAAAGGGAGAACTATAAAATACGACATGGAGAGAAAGGAGCGGCTGCACATCCCACCTATGGCTGATACTAATGCCGCTAGGCCTATTTTAAAAACCAACGCCAGGATGTTGGTATATAGTTTGATCAAACCATATTGCCCCGTGTACCACGTGCATGTCAGTACCTTATGTCTTTCCCATTCTGTCTGCAGCAGCAGTGGTGAGTGCAATACCATATTCATACTTGTGTTGTTTGGGGCAGCCTTCCCCGCCGGTGGTGTCGGCTTGGTTTTGGTGGGGCATTTTGGGTTTGGTCCTGTGACATTGGGGTTGCAAGGCCATTCCAAGGCTTCCCTTTTCTGCATGTGCACGCTTTGCTTGGTTGGCTTCGCTGTCCGACACAGTGTGGAGTTCCATGTGAACCAGGGGACCTGCACGTGGTACACAGGGCAATATGGTTTGATCAATTTATATACCAACATCCTGGCGTTGGTTTTTAAAATAATGCTAGCGGCATTAGTATTAGCCATAGGTGGGATGTGCAGCCGCTCCTTTCTCTCCATGTCGTATATTATAGTAGTTATATTCTTGTATATAGGAGCAATATTATAGTAGTTATATTCTTGTATATAGGAGCAGTATTATAGTATTTATATTCTTGTATATAGGAGCAGTATATAGTAGTTATATTCCTGTATATAGGGGAAGTATTATAGTAGTTATATTCTTGTATATAGGAGCAGTATTATAGTAGTTATATCCTTGTATATAGGAGGCAGTATTATAGTAGTTATATTCTTGTATATAGGAGCAGTATTATAGTAGTTATATTCTTGTATATAGGAGCAGTATTATAGTAGTTATATTCTTGTATAAAGGAGCAGTATTATAGCAGTAATATTCTTGAATATAGGGGCAGTATTATAGTAGTTATACTTTATGCACAAGCCAAAAAGACAGAAATGGCTGCACATCGCAACCATGGTTGACATGAAAGCTTGTTCAGCTACAGTTAAAAACCAACATCAGAAGTTAGCATATAATTTGATCAAACCATATTGCCTCATGTACCACGTGCAGGTCTTCTGATACACATGAGTCCCTAACCAAAAAAACATCACTGTGCCGGTCAGCAAACACAATCTCCGCAAAACGTGCGCAAGAAGAGAAGGGGGGGCACGGAATGGCCCTGCAATCCCAATGTCACAGGACCAAACCCCAAAGGGCCCCCCGTACCCCGCAGGCGCCGCCGGCGGAAAAAGTGGACGCCAAGCAGCACAAGTGTGAACAAACTCTCACCATTCTTCTGCAGGTAGAATAAGAAAACACTAGGAGGTCCTCCCCCTATGTACACAGGTGCTTCCTGCTAATTTGGATCACATGTTTTTGTTTTTTTTTGTTAGGGACTCATGTGTATCAGAAGACCTGCACGTTGGTACATGAGGCACTATGGTTTGATCAAATAATATACTAACTACTGATGTTGGTTTTTAAAGCTGAACAAGCTTTCGTGTCAACCATGGGTGCGATGTGCATCCATTTCTGTCTTTTTGGCTTGTGTATATTATAGTAGTTATATTCTATAAAGGAGCAGTATTATAGTAGTTATATTCTTGTACATAGGGGGCAGTATTATAGTAGTGTAGTGTCCCAGCACAGGTGTGCCACTAAGTTTTACTGCACCTGGGTAAAGTAAGTCTCTCAGGTTGACACAGAAGAAGATGAAGGAGAGTGTGTTAAGTGTTTTCTCCTCTAGGTGTCGCTGCTGTATTTCTTCTATTTATTACGTGTATACTGTAGATAGCACAGCTGAAGGAGTAATTGGTTAAAGGGGTACTCCAGCGGAGGGGGGGGGGGGCACTTTTTTGCTGGTACCGGGGAGGAGGTGGTTGAGGGAAAAGACATCCACTCACCTCCGCGGTTCCAGCGGCGGATCCCGCATCGCGGCGCTCCGGTGCCCGGTTCCCAGCCGCTTCCTGGTGTCTGACGCGGGCCCGAGACGTAACATCTCAGGTCCGCTCAGCCAGTCAGTGAAGGAGGCGGGATCCGTTTCAAGTCCGCTCAGATCCCGCCTCTGTCACTGTCACAAGTCCTTCTACTACTCTATTAGGACGGGAAGCCAACACTGTAGAGCACTCTACTTTTACTTCTGTTCTTTCACTACGCTATCTCGGCAGAGCACATTGCTACATTGGACAGGGCCCTCAAGACTCTTCTATACTTTACCCTGCTGTTACACCTCTTACTACTACCTTGTGCCTGCACCTGAAGTTATAAAAGTGTGCTTAACATGTATTGCACTGAAGTTCCTACCAGTAAAGCAAATTATCCTAGTTAAGCTATTGGACTCTGGTCTATTTTGTCGTACCTGCACCTATACACCTGTTCACACTTGGGTTATCCAAACCTTGAGCGCAGTGCCCGGTGTGCCCAGTGTGTTACTGTGACAAGGCACAGGCACTATGGGGGAGATTTATCAAATTGGTGTAAAGTAGAATTGTCTTGGTTGTCCATAGCAACCAGTCAAATTCCATCTTTCATTCCTCACAGATTCCTTAAAAAATGAAAGGTGGAATCTGATTGGTTGCTAGGGGCAACTGAGCCAATTCTACTTTACACCAGTTTGATAAATCTCCCCCAATGTATTATTTACGGGGTATGTCTTAAGACATCCCCCCAGACCTTCCCAGAATTCTCATAAGAGGGCAGCAGCAGTGGGACGGGTGGCGTTATGCGGCTGGACATGCGGAGGGCGTGGGGGGCCCATGGACCAGGATTCCTGCGACACTGGCTGTAAAGGTCTACGAGGGGATTAGGTGAGTCCCGGGTGGCGGCAGTTGGCAACGGGTGGCCTTACTTTCAGAGGGTGCCATAATTTAGAGTAGGGGATGCCTTATTTTTGGGGAATGCCTTACTTTAGGCTAGTTGGTAGGGTAGTTGGGGGTGTCTTATTTCAGGAGAGCATCTTATTTTTAGGGAAACACAGTAGCAAACCTCTTAAAGGGGTAGTGCGGCGCTAAGAAATTATTCACAGAATAACACACATTACAAAGTTATACAACTTGGTAATGTATGTTATGTCTGTGAATCGCCCCCTTCCCTGTGTCCCCCCACCCCCGCACGTGTACCTGGAAGTGTTGTGCATTATACATACCTGTCACGTGCCGACCCCCGTCCCCGATCTTCCGTTCCACGACGTCATCTTCGGACGGACGGCCGAAGCTCTCTGATCGTCCCAAGTGCCGGCTGCCCTCTGCCGTGTCATCAGATGCTGAGCTGCAATTGGCTGAGCATAACTGTGCTCAGCGTATCGTGGCTGAGCATCTGATGACGCAGCAGAGGGCAGCCGGCACTCGGGACGATCGGAGAGCTTCGTCCGTCCGTCCGAAGATGATGTTGTGGCACAAGATGGCGGACGGGCGCGACACGGATCAGGTAATGTATAATGCACCAACACTTCCGGGTACACGGGTGGGGGTGGGGGGACACAGGGAAGGGGGCGATTCACAGACATAACATACATTACAAAGTTGTATAACTTTGTAATGTGTCTTATTCTGTGAATAATTTCTTAGCGCCGCACTACCCCTTTAAGAAAATATTTTCACAATATTTAATGAATCACAGTAACATTAGTACAAAAGTATTAAGAGAAGGAAAAAGGTGCACAAGACCCTGTCCTCATCATGTCAGATTGTATAAATAGGGTAGTATCCAGTATGTATCCATAGGCTAGTATATTGATGTAATAAATGGGATTATAGATGGCTAAAACATCTTATCCATGACTGATCACCTGCTGCCATTGTAGCAAGTGAAATGACTTCTTTTTTCCATATCATACAGCGACATCTACTGGTCGGACCTGGATTATACACTGTACATCATCTTGGTGCAAACCACTAAGTGTAATTTTCAATAAGTTTGAAAAAGTTTTTGTATCTATATATTTATATGGAATATATATATATATATATATTTTTTTTTTTATAATTTTTTTTTATTTTTAGTTTGTTTTGTTCATGCAAAGAAATATGCAAAGGCACAGTTAGTGGTCATCAGAATGATCATGACGGTGCGACATCTTGTGGTAGACGCACATTGAAAAATCAGGGGGGCCCAGAGGAGACCCCCATCACCACTTTAGGTAGGACTGGTTATGACTAACCTGTTAAAATTTAGTTCCAATGCTCAGCAGTACATGGCAGTCTGACAGGAGCAGGGTGTCACAAATGTCAGAGGTCAGAGGGATAAAACCATAAAACAAGAGGCTGCACTGACAGGAGCAGGGGAGATAAGGACTGTGTGTTAACCCCTTCTTCTCAATTGGGTATCTGCCTATGCTCTTCACCTGTTTTTTAAAATCTTTATTATATAAATTTATTAATTATAGCTATGAGCATCAGCTCCAGACCCGCACAGGTGCATAAGTCTACGGGGACCGCATTTATATCACCATGAGCAAATAAATATATATATATATATATATATATATATATATATATATATATGTATGTATCCATAGATGAGGGGTTCTGTGAATTGATGCTCTGAGTGCCCTACCCATTCCTGGTGCCTTTCTGTTTCTGTATGATCTGTATATAAATGGTGGTCTCTTAGTTTAATCAACCATTGGATGTATATCCCTATTGCACGAGGAGACATGCTGCCAATGACTCATGATATCTAAGCATATTAGGACTGAGCAATCAACCAATGATTTTTCATCAGCTGATCGCTGTCCTTGTTACATGGGGCAATATTAACCTGTTTTGGATGATAGTCGGCCCATATATTAGGGCCATTACTCCTTACATTTACTAGGAGACCTCCGGAGATTGGAGAACATGGCTGTCAGACATAGATGAGTGATCGCCAGCTAAGCATTCTTCAGAGGTTATCATTTTTCAGCTTGACCTGGTGGTGGGCTTGTGCTTGTAGACAGGAGCCAATCTGAATGTGCCGAGCTGCAGTCTACATAATAATGGATGGCCACAGCATCGGATAAGACAGAACACGACCTTCAGACTGAGATCAGTAAACAGCAGGTAAGCATTTCTCAAGTGTTATAATTTTTACAACCGCAACTGCAAAATGGGCAAAACTTAAAAATCTCCTTGTGCGATTTGTGTCTCATTGGAGATAGCCCTGTCTAACTTTAGGCCCTTCTCACTACACTGTATAATTTGACGTGTTATTTTAAGCCCACAAATGACATGTAAGTCATATCCAGGAGAACACAACATCCGGCAGTCATGACAAGGCGTGAGTGAGTCTCCGGGAGCCGGGCATGTTATTCACAGGAGCACATGGCTGGCGGAGTGAGCTCACTGTCTGAGGGTGGAGGAGGCTCCGAACACAGAATCAGGCAGGGTTATATTTAACAGTTTACATTGCTGACCGTGTTCATTCCGGCTTGTGGTTGGTGCACGCCATGACGGCGGCGATTACACGGATACATATAAAACATGGCTGGATGCAAAGTGATACATACATAATATGTACGTTAGAAGACTGAATTTACAAAAAAAAAATCCTTATATATAGGTTTATTGTAGGAGTTACTGCAAATACTCATAGACAGAGTATAGAGAGTTTGGCACACTATGTTATAAGCATGGAGGGCTGAGAAGCGTCTAGGGCAGAGATGTGGTGAGGCTCGGGGGTGGGCGGTCTCCCTGCTGGGTCAGCTGGTACGGGGGTGTGGTAGCTGGGTGGGTCTAGGGTCACTTGGGCACTTGCCACGGTAGCCTGAAGTGGTGTAGAACTCACCCCGGACAGTCTGGCGCCTCACCTGCATGAAAAAGATTAAGGGTAGGTTCCCACTGCGTTTTTGCAAACCTTTTTGTTTTTTCAACCGTTTTTTGCAAAAAACGGATGCAAAAAAAAAAAAGGGATCAAAACGGATCCGTGTTTTTTTAACGGACACAAAAGTAGTGTCAGCTACGTTTTTGTGTCCGTAAAAAAAAACGGATCCGTTTTGATCCTTTTTTTTACAATGGAAGTCAACGGATCATAACGGATGCACACAAATGCATCCGTTTTTTTCATCCGTTTTTGCAAAAAACGCAGTGTGAACCTAGCCTAACCCAAGTGTACGTGTGTGTGTGTGTGTGTGTCCCCTTATAGATGGTCCCCCTCCCCCCCCTTATAGATGGTCCCCCTCTTTCCCCCCCTTATAGATGGTCCCCCTCTTCCCCCCTCCCTTATAGATGGTCCCCCTCTTCCCCCCTCCCTTATAGAGGGTCCCCCTCTTCCCCCTCCCTTATAGAGGGTCCCCCTCTTCCCCCCTCCCTTATAGAGGGTCCCCCTCCTCCCCTCCCCCTTATAGATGGTCCCCTCCCCCCCTTATAGATGGTCCCCCTCTTCCCCCCTTATAGATGGTCCCCCTCTTTCCCCCCCCCTTATAGATGGTCGCCCTCTTTCCTCCCCCCTTATAGATGGTCCCCCTCTCCCCCCCCCCCCTGCACAGCAGATAAAACAAAAAACAGCACACAACTCACCTGCCATCCGTTCCCCCGTCGAGCCTCTCTGGTCGTACTCATATAGACTCATATAGACTCTAGTCTGACCACCTTCCACCCTGAAGTTGCTAGCTACTCGTCCTGCTAGGGTATTATTAGCCCCAGGCCTAGTTATTTGGGCCAAGCAGACTCCTGAGACTTCCCGGTTGTCCTGCACTGCGCAGTGGAATATGTAGACTTTCCGAACCTTTGTTCCACTTGGGTCAGTTCCTGTGAGTGCTGAGGTAGCTGCCCTGCACTTTTAGATAGGTTCCTGGTGTGGACAAGGTGATCTCCATGTGGCTTCTCTCCCCTTAGTACTGTGGTGGATTTACGACTAGATGTTGTTAGCTACTACTTGGTCAGTGAAGTTATTTGTTGTGATGCCAGTGCTAGTCCAGCACACATGTGTGATGTTGGTTCCTGTTTGTGTATGCCCTGCTTGTATTCCCCAAGATGGTAGGTAACCTTCCAGGTTGTTATTGGTCCCTTGGGCTTTTGTCACGGAAACCTGGAGTGGCAACTGACCCACCCGGGATGTCGGTACCGCCACCCACAGAAGAGGAGAAAAATAACCCAAAGTGTGCGGTGGTGCAGACAGAGATAGACAGAGTCCTGTGCATTTCATACAAAAGTATAACAATTTACTGAAGAGCTATGCAAATACAACAGTACCAGTTTTGCAGACAATAGTAATCTTGATACAGACTTGAGTGCTTGAGATAGTTACTTGGAAAGAGTAGAAGTAGTAATGCTTGTAGAAGATAGAGAGGAGAGGAGTTTGCCAGAGGAGCCCTATGCCCAATGTTGCCCTTGTACTCTGCTGGAACTTTAGTAGACATCTGTAGTGAGGTGATACTCGTACTTACATTTAAATAATGTCTGACCGCTTTCTGCCCCCTAGTTTCGCAGAACTCGTCCTAGGTGGGTAGCATGAGCCCCAGTCGTGGTTATCTGGGTGTAACTAGGTGTTCAGCTACCTACACTGCGCAGTAGGATACATAGACCTTTTCTTTACGGTAGCTTTGTCCTTCTGCGAATGAGTCTGTCCTGCTCTGTTTAGACATGTTCCTTGTGTGGGCTAGGGTGTTCCTTGGTGGCTGCTCTCGGTTGTGTTTCTCATAAAGAAGAATCTGTGGCTTGCTTGGTTGTGTCCCAATCAGAGGACCTGTTCAAAGCCAGGCCCTGGCTTGGCTTCAGCAGAGACTTGTCTGTCGTGCTTCCTCTCATACTGAATACAGACAACTAATTAACTCCTCCCACCAGGAACTAACTCCTTCCCCCAGGGGTCCAACTAAACCTGCCTGTGATTGTTCTCTCTCTTTCTGTACACACAGCCTCACCAGTGGATAGGACAGAACAAGGAGGGAAAGCACCTGCACCTGTGAGTGGGTAAAGAACAGCATGTGATACACAACAGTTAATTCTTAGTCTCCTTCAGCTATGCAGAAGAAATACAGAGAGGTGTGTGTTGGAGACAGCATATGTATAAGATATTAGATGGCTGTCCAAACCGGGCTTCTTTCTGCATTGGGTCCCATGAATATTTAGCTTTAACCCCTTAAAGTGATATTGTCACCCCCACTTTCTATACATGTCGTTGTCCACACAATCCATAAGCTTAGATGCTGCCCATCATATATATATATATATATATATATATATATATATATATATACCTTGTCTGTGTCTTCTCTCTGCTCTAAAACTGATTCATTTAATCGGTGGGCAGTGTCACCTACTCTAAACCGATGAAATGACAGTATAACTTTAATTTCATTGGTGGACAGTATCACCTGGGGGGATGGAGCCTAACTGCAGTGAAGCTCCGCCCAGGTGACACTGTCCACCAATGAAATAAAGAGACAGTAAAGGGGGTGGGGTGATGGTATCACTAAAATGTTGCAGCCAATTTTAGTTAATACTTTTATTTTTGTATTGACACAGCCATATGGGGGCTTGTTTTTTGAAGGACCAGTTGTACTTTTGAATAGTATCTTTTTATTTTATTTTTTTTCCATATAATGTAATGTATTGTGGTACAAGTGGGTGATACAGATGTCCCATTTAGAATATAGCTCAATGATATGAATGAGCTATACAGTGAATCAACAATAGCACCATGTATTTCACAAATACAAGACACTACAGTATTCACCTAATAATGCTATACAGAGGACAAAGTGCTATATAATAGCTAAAAATAGTATTCCCATGTTATGGTGGAGTTATGCAGTGACCAAATAAAACCTCACTATAGAACTCAATATACTGTAGTTGTATAGAGCTGAAATAATAAGAAATTTCCCGGAATAATATAGTTTATGATTCATGTGAATCATCCTATATTATAGAGGACGAGGACAGATTTACTGTTTCAACAATATATATAAAAGATAATAATAAATGGCCACAATATATTAAAGATAATAATAAATGGCCACAATATATTAAAGATAATAATAAATGGCCCTGTTACTAATAATATATTTGCAATATAAAAACTACATAAGCACAAAATTGTAAAATAGGAAATTGAATTTATAACAATATCCTATCTCTGCAATTGACTACAGTATTCCATTGCTTATTCCATTTCATTACAAACCCATGATTGGATATGAGTGTAGAGTAGACTGTATTGTGAGTATGGAGCTAACTATACAAGTATATGACTATGCTTCACTGCTCACTGTACAGTTCTGTAACGTTTTCCTCTGCTCCTGTGCATTCTTTGTGGGGTGCTCTACATCTATAGCGTAAAAAGGGAGGCTCCACCAGTCAAGTTGGAACCTCCATCTGTGTATAGTGCCAAAAGAAGTCATCTACAGACTGATCAAATACTTTAACCCCTTCAGGACCAGACTAATTTTTATTTTATTTTTTGCGCTTTTGTTTTTTCCTCCTTGTGTTTAAAAGGCCATAGCGCTTACATTTGTATTTGTATTTACGCCGATCGCCCTATGGTAAAACTGACTTGTTATGCATGTTCCTAAAGTTTTTACGATTACTACGATATGTACCTTGCATAACTTTTATTTTATTTGATGGCTTTTAAAAAAGTAAAACCTTTTAAAATTTTTTTATGTAGAATCGCTCTATTCCCATGCTTATAGCACTTTTATCCTTTGGTCTATAGGGCTGGTTGATTGCGCATATGCGACTTTTTGATCGCTTTTTACAATTACAATTTTTTTGGATTTGATGCGACCAAAAATGCACAATTTTGCACTTTGAAATTTTTTTAAGCTTACGCTGAGAGATCGGAAATGGGATAATTTAATAGTTCAGGCGGTGATACCAAATATGTTTGTTTATTTATTTATTTACATTTATAAAATGGGGAAAGGGGGGGGGGGTGATTCAAACTTCTATTAGGGATGGGGATTATTTATTAATAAAAAAAAACATTTATTTACTTTTTTACACATATACCAGAAGCCCCCCTGTGGTTAGGGTTATTCTCCTTGGGGTTAGGGTTATTCCCCCTGGGGTTAGGTTTATTCCTCCTGGGGTTAGGGTTATTCCCCCTGGGTTAGGGTTATTGCACCATGGGGTTAGGGTTATTCCCCCTGGGGTTAGGGTTATTCCTCCTGGGGGACTTCTAGTATGACTGCTTTGATATCTCATAGAGATCTATGCAGTGTAGATATACTGCATAGATCCATGAGATAGACACTCTATTGCTTTTGGCTGCTGCAGCCGAAAGCAATAGAGTGCCGAGCTGGGATCAGCGCCATTACAGCGCAGACCCCGGCCGGGACCAGATGCGGGGATCGCTTCTCCGCGAACACGTCACTGAGGGGGGGCACTTCCCCCACTAGACACCAGGGAAGAGCATTTCAAATGCAGCTGTCAGCTTTGACAACTGCATTAACAATGCTAATTAGTGGGCACAGCCCGCTAATTGCTGCGATCCCGGGCTGCAGATAGCACCCCGGATTGCGGTGGTTCAGAGCGGGGTTACCACGTGGCCCCCCCCTCTGAACTCCCCCACCTGCATAAAGACGTACAGTTACGCCTTCATACAGGAAGGGGTTATTCAAATACTACTAAAGTAACAGAGATATCCAGTGCAAAGTAATACCACCATACAGTGATCAAATAATACTGTTACAAACAACTGCAATGATAAATAATGCTGCCAAAGAGTGATTAAATAATGCTGCTATAGACAACTGCAATGATAAATAATGCTGCCAAAGAGTGATTAAATAATGCTGCTATAGACAACTGCAATGATAAATAATGCTGCATAGAGTGATTAAATAATTCTGCTATAGACAACTGTAGTGATAAATAATCCTGGCGATGGGTGATAAAAAAAATACTGGTATAGACAACTGCAATGATAAATAATGCTACCATACAGTAAACAAATAATACTGCTATAGTGCTATAGGCAACTGCAATGATAAATAATGCTGTATACAGTGATCAAATAATACTGCTATAGTGCTATAGGCAACTGCAATGATAAATAATGCTGTATACAGTGATCAAATAATACTGCTATAGACAATTACAATGATAAATAATGCTGCCATACAGTGATACAATAATACTACTATAGATAACTAATGTAAAAAAAGGCTTCTATAGCGTGATAAAATAATAGTGCTATAGACAACTGCAATGATAAATAATGCTGTATACAATGATCAAATAATACTGCTATAGACAACTGTAGTGATAAATATTGCCACCAAAGAGGGATCAAAACATACTGCTATAGGCAACTGCAATGACAAATAATGCCACCATACACTGATCAAATTTTACTGCTATAGACAACTGCAATGATAAATAATGCTGCCATACAGTGATACAATAATACTGCTATAGACAACTGCAATGATAAATAATGCTGCCATACAGTGATAGGCTATGTTCACACTACGTATATGTCCGGCCACATATTTTTCGCAGCCGGACATATACGTGTAAAACTCCGGCTGGAATGTACGCAAGTTGCGGCCGGCTACGTACGGTCCGCAAACTTACGCCCGTAAGCTATGTACGCTTCCCGAGCGGCCTACGTAGCGATCTGACATCGGTCTTTTACTTGGAAATCTTCGGCTAGCCCCGGATACCCCACAGAACCTTTTGGATCGGCAAATCAAAGTACAAAAAAGAAGAAATCACTACTCCGTACGGGACCGCATGTTACGCTACGGGCGTAAGTTACAGCATTTCCGTCCCGAAACAATGGTCTGGTTAATTTTTTACAGCGCCGCATACGATCCGGGCGTAAGTTCTTACGTAGTGTGAACTGTGCAGCCATACATCGTATACTTTCCATTGTACGCAAACTACGTAAATCTCCGGCCGCTTATTCACGGAGCGCGCTACGGCCGAACACTTACGTAGTGTGAACCTAGCCATACAATAATACTGCTATAGACAACTGCAATGATAAATAATGCTGCCATACAGTGATCCAAAAATACTGCTATAGACAATTGCAATGATAACTAATGCTGCCATACAGTGATACAATAATACTACTATAGACAACTGTAGTGATAAATAAAGCTTCCATAGAGTGATCAAATAATACTGCTATAGGCAACTGCAATGATAACTAACACTGACATACAGTGATATAATAATACTGCTATAGGCAACTGCAATGATAACTAACGCTGACATACAGTGATACAATAATACTGTTATAGATAACTCTAGTAATAAATAATACTGCCATACAGTGATACAATAATACTGCAGTAGACAACTGCAGTGATAAATAATGCTGCCATATAGAACACAAGCAACAGTGTCATATAAACCTAAATCTAGAAAGTCTGACAGCCCTCCTAACTGACTTGACACAACTCCTATAAAACTATACAATAAACAATATAACTACCACATGGTACTAAAGAAATACTGTTATCCAGTGCTCGAAAATATATTATCTATATTATTATATAATATATAATAGTAATATTATTGTACATGTTTTTTTTTAAATAATCCAAAAATTCCACTCAAATAATGTTTCCATACACTGGGAATGGCGAGCAAAAGCTGAAATGTTGCTAAAAAAGATGAAGAATGAAGAAATCCCATAAAAATAGTGTGTGCGCCATTTGTATAACATTATTTACACCATTTTTAAAAAATATATATATTATAAATGTATGGTATAACAGTACTATTCATGTGTACAGTATAGCCATACTATTTATGTATGTTGTATAGTGTTACTTTTTATATGTATGGTAGGTTGGTAATATTTATCGGCTTCTCATTTATCATTACATAGCCAAGTTTTTATTTTATTTTATTGCTAACCCATTCATTGCCTTTAATAAGTTAAAATTAATTATATATATATTTTTTTATTTTAACTTATCAAATGCTTTTCTATGTGGCTGACTACAGGAAGCTAAGATCAAACATGATAGCGCCAGCCCTGTGTATTCTGTGGGTGTATATATTATATCCCGGCCTTGTCTCTCCCTATCATAATGACTCACTTAATAAGAATGGTTATGACTGTGTGATCAGCATAAAGCTCAACAGCGGTAACGTGGAAGAATATGCAGATTTATCGGTTTTCTATAGAAGAGACCGTGCATTTAGCAAACGGATACTGGATAGATGAAGCTTGAGCTTTGAAGCGTAGTGGCCCCCATTCACTGTGTGCAGAAATGGGGGGCAAGGGGGGGGGGGGACTGGATATAAACCTTAGGACGCAAATGTAATTAAATGCTATGAAAAGACAAGAGGCCATCAGCTCCCTGTCACCCATACACTCTCATAAACTGCAGACTCTTCAGATTTGCTGCCTACAAGACTTGACGTAGACCAATGTAAACCAACTCAATACCATCCCATTCCTGCACCTACCTGCCTCCCTAGGTGCTGCTTTAGGGGCAGGCCAGACTAGAAGAAGCCTATGGCCTAAACTAATGTGTAGATTGCACAAAGATGGCCTTTATTTTGTTAGTTTGGGGGCACTTTTACTTTAAGGAATGCATTAAAGGGGCTTTTTTTGGATTAAAGGGAGACTTTGTGGGGCAGGAGTACTTTCTGGGTGGTATTAAGGGCACTATTACCCACCTATAAGAAAAAGCATCCGAGAGCAAACCGTTAGCCCGAACTCGAGCAGTGGGCCTAGAATACAGAGGCATCAGTCTACCCACATACACTGGGCCAAGAACCATTTGGATCAGAGAAGCTCCAAGGAATTTCCAGTGCACCCTATCAAAACTTTTTCCGCATCTACTGTTGTCGGGCACACTGGGCCTCCCGAGCGTTGGGCATGAGAGATCACCGTAATGGTCCTGAGGGTGTTGTCCCCTGCCTCCCTTCTGGGCACGAAACCAACTAGATCGTAATGTATACAGTCTGCTATTAATCTGCCCGATCTATGGGTGAGCATTTTGGAATAAAGCTTGACATCACAATACTTTTTTTTTCCTATGCTTTATTCTGTGCACAGCTGAAGGAACCTATAGGTTAACTGTTGTATATCATGTGTTCCTTTTTCTCCTGTCACAGATGCAGGCGGTTTTCCCTCCTTTACATCCTCTTCTTTTCTCTTGCACCACACAACCCCACCACTCACTGGGAGGTTTAGTTCGCCCCTAGAAAAGGAGATTAGTTCCTGGTGGGAGGGATTCTCTAGTCAGTCAGTGGAAAGATAGCAACCTAAAAAGATAGTTCCTGCTGCAGTAAAGCCAGGGCCTGGCTAAGGCCAGGACCCTTGTCAGGGACCAAGAGACGTAGCTTCTTTTTCTTAAACAAACAACCATAAGCAGGCACTGACCCAGTGGAGCAAAGTTGCAGTTAGCCTACGTATTCCACTGCGTAACGCACGGCTATCCTGGAAAGGTACCCCAACACTGTAGGGCATGAGGTGGTCAGTAGACGTGAGTACAAGTATCTTCTATTCTCCTCTACTACTCTCAGCTACGCTATCCCGGGCATAGTACATTGCTATATTGGACAGGGCCCTCAAGATGCTCCTCTACTCTACTTCTTTCCGGTTCACAGACTATCACGTCTTCTGTCTCCCACCTGCACCTGCAGTTATTGAAACTGTATTTTTTGTGTATTGCACTGAAGCACTAAGTAATAGGTCATTATTCTGGTTAAGTCACTGGACTCTGTCTATCATTTTGCACTAGCACACCAAGTTACTCTTGGGTTATCCAAAACTGCGGAAGTGGAGCCTGTCCGACCGGGGAGTGAGTAACAACGCCACTCCAGACTACCATGACAAGTACCCAAGTGACCTTACACCCACCTAGCTGCCATAACATCGCTAAGCTAACACTGACAAGGGCGGCCACCATGCTGCGCCACACTATGATCAGAGAAGACGTCAATGTGAAAGCTATATATTCTGTCACTGCATCTGATCAGTATAACATGGGGTCGGGTCCTTCAAATAATTTCTATGGGCCCCAACTTTTTCCAGTAATGCCTCTGCACCTCCTATTGTAAAGCCTATGCTCACTTGCACTATATATATATATATATATATATACAGTATATATATATATATATATATATATATATACTGTATATAGTCAATGCATCATATACAGGATGGAAGCTTTTTTCTATATATCCCCACAACTTGAGATCTCAAGTAGTCAGGCTAAGTGCTTAATGTAACTCACATGGAAACCTCAATTCTAAATGGACTATGTGACGGATTCTGGAGCCCGTTCTATTGTGCGCCCGCAGTACGGTTCTGCATTCCTTACAGTTAATAAATCGACTGGATGCACATGGTCATACGGATGAAGCCGTCTAGCCTCAATTCAAAAAAAGTCTGCAATCATAAGACTGGAGAGTGGAGAATGAGTCATCCTGCATTTTTATCGAGATGCCAAAGGCGCGAGAGTTAGTCACAGACATTAATATCTAAAATAACATAATGGATGCCTTAATGCTTTCATGTTAGACTCATGGTACAGTACATTTCGGAGTGTTTATGTACACGGTGCCAAAAGACGGATGAACTGAATGTTCCATTATTAACAACCAGGACAAATCAGATTTGCAGGGTTTGAAGAGTTAACCCCTTCTCCATTAAGGTATATGAAATAGTCCGCTTCAATTAAAAGCAGTGACACCAGTGAAGTCTATAGTACAAGAAATGTAAAGTTTGGCCAGGACTAGAGTTGGGCTGTTTGCAAGTGGTGCTCACATAGTCACTTCCTCCCTTACTTCTCTAGCCAATCAGAGCATGGCACAATACATTCGATACTCCTCTCTGCTATGCAATCACAAAGTGCAAGTGAAAGTGCATTGAACAGGTTGCACTGTGCTGCAGGATGATTTATGTAGTACAATACTATAGATAGCTGCCAGGGCTGCAGCGGCGTCCCGTGCTCCGGGCCGCTGTCGCACCCCCTCTCTGTCCTATGCAGCCGCCGGTGTTCCGCTGCAGGGACCCGACGCTGCTGCTAGTTTGGCCCCCAGGGGCGTCTCACCTCGCCCCGCTCCTGTCTCTTGTCTGTCTCGGCCGGAGCGCGCGTCCCCGCCTCCTAGGGCGCGTGCGCCGGCTGTCACAGATTTAAAGGGCCAGTACGCTCCTAATTGGTGTATGCACACTATCACTCCCTATAAATCCCAGCATGCCCTGTGCCTCGTGTTGGAGCCTCTACATGCTTCCCTTAGTGTTTTTGGCCCAGCTCCCTGTTGTTCCTGTCCGCTGCCTGTGTCCGTTGCTCCTGTCTGCTGCCTGTGTCCGTGTTTCTGCCCGCTGCCCTTGTCCGTTGTTTCTGTCCATTGCCTCTGCCACCTGCGGTTACGCCTAAGACCACCGTCTGCACAGTCACCTGCCTACTGCTCCTGCTACACCTTGCTAGCAAACCAAGCCAGGGGTAGCGACCTGGGGGTCGCCTGCCGCAGCAAGCCCATACCGCCTTGCGGCGGGCTCTGGTGAAAACCAGCGGCCCCTTAGACTCCGCTCCCTGGTGCGGTTTATGCCATGGTGCAGTGCGGTTTATGCAAGGTGAACAGACATGAAAAAAACTGCACGACAGGACTGAACAGGATGGCACTGTGCAAGGGGAACTTACAGTATACTATTACAGACAGTATGTGAAGAGAGAAGTGGTTACTGATCCACAGGGTTTGCAAGATGCTATGAGCAGACTGCACTGTTGTCAGGTGCAACCAAAGACAAATGTATACTGATGCCCCTGGAGTACAACACCATTGATATTCAGGGGGACAGGCCACGAGTATTGGATGAGTGGGCCTCCAACTCCTGGAACCTCAGCTGAACAGCTGAACGCAGGCACAGTACTGCAATTTGCTATAACAGCTCCTCTCAAATTCATCACCTACTGCTGTGAGCTGCAGTACCAGACACAACCACCACCAAATATACAGTGCTGTGGAGCACACATGCCCTTTATTCAGCCTAATGGCAGAGGTGTCAGGAGTAGGACCCCAACCAATAGACATAGGTAGCCTATGTTGACCCGTCTCCTATGTGGCAAGTTCCATCCATCTAATACAATTGCAGAAACATCTGTAACAAACCTGCTGCGTGGGAATAGAATTTTTCTGCTTTTTATAACCTCTTTGTGTGTCCAAATGTATCTAGTATTTATTACTATTTAGTTATGGGAATTAGTTGTTATTCTGAATATGAAGTTTTCTAACAGTCCGGGGTATTGTTCTCCCTGGTAGAGTCATACAGTGTCCTGTGTCAGTCTACATAATGTTCCCTTCATGTACCACACAGGACCCCATTCATTCAGTTCCTGTAAAGTCCATGGGAGATAAACTCCGGACAGTCCGTGTATACATTTGTTTTCTTATTGGGATGCTGAGGGTGATCGGAGGGATCGGTGCATAGTTGTCATTCTTAAGATTTTGCTGCATGAAGTCATTTGTAAAGATAAGATCCTTAACTTTTCCTAGAAGCATCTAAGTCGGTTCTGTCACATGTTACCCGGGGTCTATAAATATGAGAAGATGCAATATGGTGGCAGCTGCTATGGGTTCAGCCTATGGGGCAGCCGAGGTGTAGCGCAGGACAGGTGCGTGAAGCAAACTTGTAGCCAGGGACAGGCGATAAGGTCAGGGCATGCGGCATGCAGAACGGAGTCAGGAACAGGGCAGAAGGACTGATAAACCGAAGACAAGAATAACAGACAATGGACCTTAATCAATAGGCTAGAGGCACCAAAGATCTTGAAATGACCCTCGGGAAGAGGCTGGCTAAATATGGAAGGCTGATGACCTAAACTAAATAATAGACCACTGGCCCTTTAAATTTAACAGAGCTGGCGCACCCTAGGAGGTGGGGACGTGCCAGCGGGAGGAGAGAGGCAGGGATCGTGAATGGTAAAGGAGTCAGGAGAGGGCTAGGAAGAAACGTCTGGTTCCAAGAGACACAAGTGCAACCGCGGCCATGATAGTAACCCCCCCCCCCCCCATCCTTTTGGCCTCCCTCTCTTTATAGCCTGTAGGAAATTCTTGAGAATATCTTGATCCAAGATTTTAGATTTAGGCTCCCATGACCTTTCTTCAGGTCAGAACCCCTACCTGTCAAACAGAAAGTGTCATTTCCCCCTAATCATCTCCATAGAAAGAATCTCCTTAACTGCATAGACATCAGAGGTTTCCACCAGTGGGACAGGAGAATCAGTTCTCTAAGAGAAACAACTAAGGACTAATGGTTTAAAGTGACTCTGTACCCACAATCTGACCCCCCCCCAAACCACTTGTACTGTCGGATAGCTGCTTTTAATACAAGATCTGTCCTGGGGTCCGTTAGGCAGGTGATGCAGTTATTGTCCTAAAAAACAACTTTTAAGCTTGCAGCCCCGTTCCCCCGAGTATCTTGTTCCAAGAGAGGGTAGGCTTTACTTCAAGAAGGTGAAGCATCAGGTAGGAGTTCAATGTGGCAGTTGTATGGACGATAAGTTAGTAAGGTCTCTGCTTGTTTTTTAGAGAAAACATCGGCAAAATCCTGTTACGGAGCAGGAAGACTAGGCAAAGGTTTGGAAGAGTTCAGTAGTGGTGGAGGACATCCGACACAAGTCCACTAAAGGCAATGATTGTTACATCCTGGACCCCAGTTGTGTTAAGTTGAAATGGTGGTCTTTTAAATGTTGGGGCTAACCTAAAGGTACAGCGAGGACGAGCCAGTTAACGTTCTAGACGAACCTCCTCCTCTCTTTCCATAAAATGAAGGTCAATTCAGGTGGCCAGGTGGAGAACTATGCACAGCCTGCACTTGACAGGCGAGGCCCTCCTTAAATGTGGCAACAAGAGCTGCATTATTCCAGTCTAGTTCAGTCACCAAAGAAGGAATTGTACTCTTCTGCAGAGGGATTCCCTTGCCTAAGGTTCAAGAGGGTAGTCTTTGCAGAAGACACACGTGTGGGCTTCCCAAAAATGCTGCAGAACTCAGACAGGACAGCGGTTATATTGGGTCTTCCCAGCCCCAAAGAGGAGTAGCCCAAGCCAGAGCTTTCCCGGAGAGCAGACTGATTATGAATGCCACCTTAGAGCGTACAGTGGAGATCTGATTCACCATAAGCTCAATATGCCTGGTACACTGCGTGAGGAACCCCCTACACAACTTGTGCTCTCCCTCAAATTTTGCCGGGAGAGCAAGATGCTTGAGCCAGATGGGGTTTAGTGGACCGCAAGTAGCTGTTGCATCATGGCGGTAAGTTGCTGAATCTGTTGTAATTGCTGGACTCTCTGCTGACTCTGCTGAGCCACCACAGACTTCTATACGGATCTAACTGTAATGACCTGAAGTCGTGGATCCACTGGGCCAGTACAAGAACTGGTGTAAGCCCCACTAGGGAGCGGAGTCTAAGGGGCTGCTGGTTTTCAGCCCTGGAGAAAAACAACATCTCCCTCATATGAAAAAAATGGTTTACGTTTTTAAATCAAGCTGAGCCACTACATATGTGAATAGGTCCATATGATAACATGAGATACCAACGTAGAATTATTTTGTGGGAATTTGCCAGGAATGTGAAAGAACCCAAGAATAACAACCAAAGCAAAGATCTAGAGAAGACTCCACAATCTGCAGAAGAAAACCCTCATTATGTATCTAAACTAAACAAGAATGGAGCTCAAGGAAGACCACCACGAAGCAAGCTGCCGCCAGCCAAAAAATACATCTGCCCTTCTCAAGTTTGCCCGAGACCACCTGGATGTTCAGCAATGCTTTCAGGAAATCTTATATGGATAGATGAGGCAAAGTGAATGCTTTCTAGCTTACATACACAATGCTGTATTTGGAGAAAGTGATCTGAAACAACATGTAGGCCTTATGAGCTGCACTGTGATTGGTTCCCACAGAGAACAAGGTGGCCAACAAGTTAAAAGTTTTGGTAAATTGGATCCAATATTTTCCATTGCCTTTGCACATGTAAGTGGCCTTAAAGAGGTTTTTTGATTTTATAGGAATATCTTTCTTGAACCACATGTAAGGCCCCCTTTACACATCCATGGCCATTGTTATGATCTGGAAACACTGATCTGGAAGCCTTTCAGGAGGCTTCAGGAAACCTTCCATGTTTCCTGGCCGTAAAAAAAAACCAAAAACATCATACTCACCTGCTGCAGTGTTCCTGATTTGGAGCACATACAGTTAAAGGGCCAGAGTCAGCACCATGCCACATTTGCCCAGATGCTAACGTTGGCCTGGGCTGTCATGCAATGCATCTGGAATTCCAGACAGATTCCAGATGTATATCCAGAGCTGTCTGGAATTCTGGATGCCCCCATAAAACCTGAAGGAAATCCATGCCCTGTATGGATCCGGAAATTTACAGTTTGGCAACTCCGCTCAACACTAAATAGGATAAGTATGCCCCCTCCTCTTCACATCAGCACATGTGAGGAGGAACAGCAACAGCTCCTACCCCCCTCCATTGTGGGTATTTGGAATTCTTGTGTTCTTGTGCTGTCAAAGCAGCGGGTGGCCAGTCCGTGGGGTTAGTTTAAAAGTTTGATGCAAGGGGTGCATAGGAAGGTCTGATTCCCCTGATTTATTTGATTATCCAGAGTAATTCAGTTGTGTATGGGCTCCTGACTGGGTGGTGTCCCGGAGAGTGCGTGTTCTTTGCTGGGTCTGGTTTGAGAGGTTGGATGGGTCTCCAACCAAAGGGGTAGTGTGGCGGTAAAGAATTATTCACAGAATAACACACATTACATAGTTATACAACTTTGCCGCGTCATCGGCTGCTCAGCCGCGATTGGCTGAGCACAGTTTGGCTCAGCCAATCGCGGCTGAGCAGCTGATGACGCAGCCGGCACTCAGGACGGTCGGAGGGATTCGGCCCGGCCGTCCGAAGATGACTTCAATGACTGAAGATCGGAGACGAGTCGGCACGTGACAGGTATGTATAGCGCACCACACTTCCACGTACACGGGTGGGGGTGGTGGGACACGGGGAAGGGGGCCATTCCCAGACATAACATACATTACAAAGTTGTATAACTTTGTAATGTGTGTTATTCTGTGAATAATTCTTTACCGCCGCACTACCCCTTTAAGGTTTAATGCAAAGAAACCCAACTTTTTCCAAAATATGGAAGGCATTGGTGGTGACTAACAGTTGAAGGGGTAATGGTACTCCAGCAAAAAAAAAAAAAAAAATCTTTCATGTCAACTGGTGCCAGAAAGCGCCAGAGATTTGTAATTTCCTTGTATTAAAAATCTCCAGTCTTCTAGTACTTATTAGCTGCTGTATGTCCTGCAGGAAGTGGTGTATTCTTTCCAGTGTGACTCAGTGCTCTCTGCTGCCACCTCTGTCCATGTCAGGAAGTGTCCAGAGCAGGAGAGGTTTTCTATAGGGATTTGCTGCTGCTCTAGACAGTTCCTGACATGAACAGAGGTGGCAGCAGAGAGCACTGTGTCAGACTGGAAAGAATTCACCAGTAAATTACAAATATCTGGCATTTACTGACACCAGCTGATTTGAAAGAATTTTTTTTTGCTGGAGTACCCCTTTAAGTTTAAGTGTCCTGCCGGACGGTCAATGTCCACTCTGGTTGGCTTTCAGTGATTGTCTTGCACAAATGTGTAGTTGAGCTTCAGTTTCCTATCACAGGATGCAGGTCTGGATGGAGATGTGCAATAACAGCCATAAAGTGCTGTCCTGGCCAGAAGCCCTTGCAGGTACCAGAAGAGCTTTGAAGTACCTGTAAAGCTTACTCTCTCTGGCTGGTGATTACACTGGTTCTTTGTCATTAAGACCACAAAGGAAAATAGCTGGAAGTTTTAACTAACCAGGTTACTGATGTTGACCTGTGGTAGCTGCTGCTGGGCAGCAACTGCGATCGGTTACTTGCTAGACGGTACTGTGTGACGCCACTGCTGTGGTGGTTGGTCAGTGGAGTATAGCTCAGCCAGGGGTAAGGTTGTAGTGACGCCAGTGCTAACTCAGCAGACAGGTATGAAGGCACACCTGCTTTTAATGTGTGGCAGGCTATACCTTTCCCTAATGGTCGGTGGCCTGCAGGGTTGTGATTAGAGATGAGCGAACCGGTTCGCCCAGTATGGGATCTGGTTCAGATTTTCCCAAAAATCCGAGTCCGATCGGATTCGGATTTTTGGAAATCCGCTCCGATTATTTTTTTCTTGCTTTCTAAAATGGCAGCCGCCATGACCGCACCACGCAGTGTGTAAAGGGAGGGAGAGAGAGAGAGAGAGGAAGCAAGCTGCTGTTGTGTACTTCAGACTACTGAGAAGATATTGTGGGAAAGGAAAGGAAAGATTAGGAAAGCGGAGAGGAGAAACATCTAGTGATTGAGAAAGAAATATAGAGAGGGCGAAAGATAGATAGATTAGGCATAGGACAGCAAAGGGTGCATGGAACCAAAACGTGCAGTACAGATATACAAGTCCTATACTTCTGATAGTGTGTATATAACATCCCTCTTATCCTGAGTGACTAAAATACCTGGTTCAGGTGTATAGCATTGTATCTTAAAAAAAAGTGCTATATACCCAATTTCTATACTTGGACCCTTCAGATTGAAAGTGTGTATATCACATCCCTCTTATCCTGAGAGACTAAAATGCCTGGCCTCCATGTTGGCTACTGCTGCTCCTGCCTGCCCTCCATGTTGGCTACTGTTGCTCCTGCCTGGCCTCCATGTTGGCTACTGCTGCTCCTACCTGGCCTCCATGTTCGCTACTGCTGCTCCTGCCTGGCCACCACGTTGGCTACTGCTGATCCTGCCTGCCCTCCATGTTGACTACTGTTGCTCCTGCCTGGCCTCCATGTTGGCTACTGCTGATCCTGCCTGGCCTCCATGTTGACTACTGTTGCTCCTGCCTGGCCTCCATGGTGTCTACTGCTGATCCTGCCTGCCCTCCATGTTGGCTACTGCTGCTCCCCCCTGGCCTCCATGTTGGCTACTGCTGCTCCTGCCTGGCCTCCATGTTGGCTACTGCTGCTCCTGTCTGTCCTCCATGTTGGCTACTGCTGCTCCTGCCTGGCCTCCATGTTGACTACTGTTGCTCCTGCCTGCCCTCCATGTTTGCTACTGTTGCTCCTGCCTGTCCTCCATGTTGGCTACTGCTGATCCTGCCTGGCCTCCATGTTGACTACTGCTGCTCCTGTACTGGCCTCAAATGACTATTGCTGGACCTCCACTGGCCTCCAATGACTACTGCTGCTCCTTGTGACCTTTTTCCTGCATAGACCCTGTAATGGTGAGTTTCCTGCATCGACCCTGTAATGGTGAATTTCCTGAATAGACCCTGTAATGGTGAGTTTCCTGCATAGACCCTGTAATGGTGAGTTTCCTGCATAGACCCTGTAATGGTGAGTTTCCTGCATAGACCCTGTAATGGTGAGTTTCCTGCATAGACCCTGTAATGGTGAGTTTCCTGCATAGACCCTGTAATGGTGAGTTTCCTGCATAGACCCTGTAATGGTGAATTTCCTGCATAGACCCTGTAATGGTGAGTTTCCCGCATAGACCCTGTAGTGGTGAGTTTCCTGCATAGACCCTGTAATGGTGAGTTTCCTGAATAGACCCTGTAATGGTGATAATGATGTTACTGACATGTAGAGCCCTAAATTCAACCAAATACACTACCCCCGTATCATATAGATGCTTTAAACTATGAAATCCAAAGAAATCCAGAAGAGATGACCAACCCAGACTGTCAGTACCACCACCCAGTAGAATAAATTAAACTGTTCTTTACTGGCAAGCCTCTGATAATACAGGTGAATAATACGTGACTGAAACAGACTTGCTCTCACTGGATCTATTCTGAGAGATACTGAGGTAGTGAGTAGAATAGCAGTGCTGACTTGGTTACGTGCTGAGAAGAGTAGAGAGTTCAGAGAAAAGGAGAGGAGTTTGTCTTGAGAGTCCCAACTCTATTTAGAAATGTACTCTGCCGGAACTTTTAGTAGAAGAAATATTTGAAAAGAATACTTGAAAGAATAAAAATACTTGTGCCCGTGTTTCGACCTTTGTCGCTATAACCACCTTTCGCCTCATAGTGTTGAGCTACCCGTCCTACATTATACAGTGTACCCCGAAACAGCTGTCTGTGGATGGATACCTTGCTGAGGTGGTTTCCTTGACTGGAGAACGCTTTGGCTTGGTTGTTCCTTCCCGGAGGGAAGGTCTGGCTAGTTCACTGACGTCGAGACATGTGATGGTGTCTCTGCAGTGTTCTTTTGCATATTTGATTTCCCAGGGGCAATGTTCTAGAATACACTGACGTTGAGACACGTGATGGTGTCTCTGCGGTGTTTTGGTTGATCTCCCTGAGGTCAACCAGCGTCCTTTTGCATGCACTTACTAGTCATTGCTCCCACTAGCCAGAAACCTACTCCACACTGATGAGGGGCAAAAACCCCGAAACAGCTGTCTGTGGATGGATACCTTGCTGAGGTGGTTTCCTTGACTGGAGAACGCTTTGGCTTGGTTGTTCCTTCCCGGAGGGAAGGTCTGGCTAGTTCACTGACGTCGAGACATGTGATGGTGTCTCTGCAGTGTTCTTTTGCATATTTGATTTCCCAGGGGGCAATGTTCTAGAATACACTGACGTTGAGACACGTGATGGTGTCTCTGCGGTGTTTTGGTTGATCTCCCTGAGGTCAACCAGCGTCCTTTTGCATGCACTTACTAGTCATTGCTCCCACTAGCCAGAAACCTACTCCACACTGATGAGGGGCAAAAACCCCGAAACAGCTGTCTGTGGATGGATACCTTGCTGAGGTGGTTTCCTTGACTGGAGAACGCTTTGGCTTGGTTGTTCCTTCCCGGAGGGAAGGTCTGGCTAGTTCACTGACGTCGAGACATGTGATGGTGTCTCTGCAGTGTTCTTTTGCATATTTGATTTCCCAGGGGGCAATGTTCTAGAATACACTGACGTTGAGACACGTGATGGTGTCTCTGCGGTGTTTTGGTTGATCTCCCTGAGGTCAACCAGCGTCCTTTTGCATGCACTTACTAGTCATTGCTCCCACTAGCCAGAAACCTACTCTACACTGATGAGGGGCAAAAACCCTGAAACAGCTGTCTGTGGATGGATACCTTGCTGAGGTGGTTTCCTTGACTGGAGAACGCTTTGGCTTGGTTGTTCCTTCCCGGAGGGAAGGTCTGGCTAGTTCACTGACGTCGAGACATGTGATGGTGTCTCTGCAGTGTTCTTTTGCATAATGATGTTACTGACATGTAGAGCCCTAAATTCAACCAAATACACTACCCCCGTATCATATAGATGCTTTAAACTATGAAATCCAAAGAAATCCAGAAGAGATGACCAACCCAGACTGTCAGTACCACCACCCAGTAGAATAAATTAAACTGTTCTTTACTGGCAAGCCTCTGATAATACAGGTGAATAATACGTGACTGAAACAGACTTGCTCTCACTGGATCTATTCTGAGAGATACTGAGGTAGTGAGTAGAACAGCAGTGCTGACTTGGTTACGTGCTGAGAAGAGTAGAGAGTTCAGAGAAAAGGAGAGGAGTTTGTCTTGAGAGTCCCAACTCTATTTAGAAATGTACTCTGCCGGAACTTTTAGTAGAAGAAATATTTGAAAAGAATACTTGAAAGAATAAAAATACTTGTGCCCGTGTTTCGACCTTTGTCGCTATAACCACCTTTCGCCTCATAGTGTTGAGCTACCCGTCCTACATTATACAGTGTCACCTGCACTGCGAGAAAAAGTACGTAGGCCTTGACTATGGCTGCTTTGCTCTATCCGGATCAGTTCCTCAGTCAAGGATACTGTCCTACACTGTGTAGATATGTTCACAGCGTGGGCTGGGGTGTTCTCCGACTTGTCCTCTCTTTAGTGTTTAGTACAGCATCTTGAGGAGAAGTGATGCTTTAAGAAAAAAAAGTACCTGTGCATGGTGTCCCACCACGGGTGTTTCTAGTCTTTACTCCCTTCGCAAAAGTCTGTACTCTAAAGTGGAAGTGGTAATGAAGTAGTACCTAAGTTTTACCACTAGATGTCACTGTTATTTATGTTATATACCTAAGTATTGTACGGCTGGATGTAACTAAAGGGTTATTGTTTTAGGATCTGTGCACCAATGGGGGTTCTTTCTCTTTTTCTCCTATCTCTATCCTTCTTTCTCTCTTGCACTCTCTTCTCACCCACTCACAGCACACCTTACAACTGCTGTAGAGGGAAGTCACATGGGTAGAGGAAGTGTAGCCCCACCTTAGTGAGTCTTACTCTGGCTTTTGTAGAGGAAGGACACAAGCCAGATTGGTCCCTGTAGTAGCCAAGAAGGGCCCTGGCTCCTGCCAGGTCCCCTGGAAAGGGTTTAGTTTGGTCTCTGTAGTGAACGGATGCACATGAAACATCTCAGCACTTTTCTCTTGAAAGCAGCACTTCTATACGCTATGCAGTGCTGAAAGCACACTTAGAGAGGACAAGTCAGGGATCACCTGAACCCACGCCGTGAACAAGTCTAAAGGTGCAGGACGGTATCCTATAACAGAGGAACTGATCCAGATAGAGAAAAGTAGGAGCCTACATACTCTATCTCGCAGCGCGGGTGCCATTGCTTCCTCCTTGGGTCATCTCCCCTTTCTGTGAGTGGCGGTACCAATAGTCCTCATGGGTCATAACTCCACTCCGGACCACCAGGATAGTTACCCAAGGGACTCCCTAATATCCCGGCAGGTCACCGACCACAGGCAAAAGGGTATAGCCAGCCCCTTCAAAATAAAAGCAGGTGCACCAGCATTCCTATGAGCCCAACTGGCACTGGTGTCACGACAACCTAACATCAGGCTGAGCTATACTCCAACCAAACACCATAGAGGTGGCATCACACTTCACCATCAGGCAAGTGACCGGTCGAGCCTCACAGCGGGGCGTCACCCCATGTGTTTTCCTTACGTGTTTGTACACTACAGCTGGTCTGTCCTGGACAGGGTACCTGGCAGAGACAGGCTCCTGGCTAAGCTCAGCAGGTATCCTAATCTCAGTGTCTTGCTTCCCTGAGAAACAGAAAAGAAGTGTGGGTCTACACTTCCTCTCCCCATGTGACAACTTCCTATAGGGCGTATGTAACAGCTTCTGTGAGCGGTGAAGAGAGTGTGAGAAGTAAGGAGACTAAAGATAGGTAGAAAAAGAACAGCATTTCTCATAGGTGTACAGAATCCCAAAATACAATACAGTAACCCTTAGGTGACTACAGCTGTGCAATATACAGAAACATATAGACAGTGACATCTAGTGGCAATACTTATACAATAGTTTATCACCACTTTACTATTGAAGTACCAGGCTTTTGCGAGGGGTGTTCAAAGCACAAACACCCATGGTGGGACACCACTGACCTTCCTTCTTGATTTGGAATAAACAATGTAAATCTCTTGGTGGACCCTACAAACAGGGTAGAGGTTAATATTAATTAGAAATTTCTATTATAATAAAAAAACAAAAACTTACTGATCCCACGTATTCTATCCTATCCTTAAAGCTTGCTCTCCTTAAAGGAAAAGTCCAGCCATGTGAGTCCCTGAGCCGATCACACGGCGAATCGCGGGCATGGGGAGAGGTATTGTAAGCAATGCTTGATTGTTATGTTCTCCCCTGCCACGTGTCAGATTTTTGCAACGGCCAGACTTCTCCTTTAACCCCTTCACGTCAGCCATCTGTATATATACGCTCCTATTGCACATGCCCCGTGCAGTAGGAATGTACATATACGTTCCGGCTTTGACGGGGCTTTGTGATGAGAACGGGATCGCTGCAGGGACAGCGATCCCGCTCTCATCTGTGTACAGCACCGGAGATAATGAGGATCAGCTGCGATTCCGCAGCTGACCCCCATTAACCCCTTAGTGACCGCCGAAACGGCGGTCACTAATGGGCCGGTGCCGCTGCTGTATTTCATCTCCCCCCACCGTGAATCCAAATCAGACCCCAGATCAGCCCCTAGTGCCCCAGTCACTAACCCCCCCTCCCGCGGCGGCCATCGGATCCAAGATGGCCGCCGCGATCACTGTGAACAGACTAATGTCTGTTCACAGTGATCAAAAAAGAAAAATGAATGAAAGCCCCATGCTCTCCGCCACCGGAGGTAGCGGAGAGCATGGGGCAGTCATCGGGACCCCCCCTGTGGGGTCCCGGTACAAGCGATCAGCGGTATATACTATGTACCGCTGATCGCTTGTGCCATGTGCCGCCGGCAATTTTTATCCCCTGTCACCAATCATTCATGGTGACAGGGGATAAAAAGTGATGTCCCCCCACCCCCCCTGTCACCCCCGTCCCCCAGTCACCTCCCCCTTCCCCATATACTCACCTGATCCTGGAGCTCCTTCCTCTTCCGTGTCCTGGCTGGTTATGAAGTGCGCATGCGCTCCACAACCAGCCAAGCTCTGAAAATTTACAGTGACAGAGACCAATTTGGTCTCTGTCACTGAACTATGATTACTGTGATAGAAAATATCACAGTAATCATAGTAATACAGTGAAAATGAATGTATAAAGTACAAAAAGTGACAAACACACAAAAAAATAAAACACACACTTTTTATTATAGTAATAATTGCAGTTTACTCCCAAATTACCCCTAACCCCCCCCCCCAGATTACCCGTAACCACTGCACGTTGCCCATAACCACCCCAGGTTGTCCGTAATCACGTCAGATTGCACGTAACCCCCCAGATTACCCGTAACCACCGCACGTTGCCCATAACCACCGCACGTTGCCCGTAACCACCGCACGTTGCCAGTGACCCCCTCCAGATTGTCCGTAATCACCCCAGATTGCCTGTAACCACCCCAAATTACATGTAACCACCCCAGATTAGCTATAAGCACTTCACTCTATCCGTAACAATTCTAGATTGTCTGTAACCCCTCCAGGTTGCCCGTAACCACCGCAGGTTGGGCATAACCACCCCAGATTGCCCGTAATCATGCCAGATTACATGTAACCCCCCAGATTGCACGCAACCACCGCAGGTTGCCTCTGACCACCGCACCTTGCCTCTGACCACCGCACGTCGCCTCTGACCACCGCACGTCGCCTCTGACCACCGCACGTCGCCTATGACCACCGCACGTCGCCTATGACCACCGCACCTTGCCTCTGACCACCGCACGTCGCCTATGACCACCGCACGTCGCCTATGACCACCGCACCTTGCCTCTGAATACTGCACCTTGCCTCTAACCACCCCAAATTGCCAGTGACCCCCTCCAGATTGCCCGTAACCACGCCAGATTACAGGTACCCACCTCAGATTACCTATTAGCACTTCAGTTTATCCGTAACCACAGCAGGTTGCCTGTAACCACCCCAGATTGTCCGTAACCACCCCAGATTGTCCGTAACCACCCCAGATTGTCCATAACCACCCCAGATTGTCCATAACCACCCCAGATTGTCCGTAACCACCCCACGTTGCCTGTAACCACAGCAGGTTGCCTGTAACCACCCTAGATTGTCTGTAACCACAGCAGGTTGCCCGTAACCACCCCAGGTTGCCCGTAACCACCCCAGGTTGCCCGTAACCACCCCAGATTGCCCGAACCACCCCAGATTGTCAGTAACCACCCCAGATTGTCCGTAACCACCCCAGATTGTCCGCAACCACCCCAGATTGTCTGTAACCACAGCAGGTTGCCTGTAACCATACCAGATTGTCTGTAACCACAGCAGGTTGTCCGTATTCACCCCACGTTGCCCATAACCACCCCAGGTTGCCTCTAACCACCCCAGGTTGCCTCTAACCACACCAGGTTGCCGTAACCACAGCAGGTTGCCTGTGACCACCCCATGTTGATCGTATCTACCCCAGATTATCCGTAACCACCCCAGATTACCCGTAACCACCCCAGACTGCCCGTAACTACCTCAGACTGCCCGTAACCACCTCAGACTGCCCGTAACTACCTCAGACTGCCCTTAACCACCTCAGACTGCCCGTAACCACCTCTAGATTACCCGGAACCACCCCAGACTGTCCGTAACCACCCCACATTACCTGTAATCTAATTTTTTTTATTGTATTTTAGTAACTGCGCTATTCTAATAACTGTTACTAGCTGCGGTTTTGCTCCAGCAAATTGGCGCTTCTTCCCTTCTGATCCCTGCTGTGTGCCCATACAGTGGTTTATGCCCACATATGGGGTACCGTTGTACTCAGGAGAACCTGCATTACAGATTTTGGGGTACATTTTTTCTCCTGTTCCTTGTGAAATTTAGAAATTTCAAACTAAACCAACATATTATTGGAAAAATTCAAGTTTTTCATTTTTACTGGCCAATTTTGAATACTTTCCTCTAATACCTGTGGGGCCAAAATGCTCATTCTACCCCAAGATGAATTCTTTGAAGGGTGTACTTTCCGAAATGGGGTGACTTTTGGGGGGATTCTATTCTGTAGACATTACAGGGGCACTGCAAACGCACCTGGTGCTCAGAAACTTCTTCAGAAAAATCTGCAGAGAAAATGCTAATTGGCACTCCTTCCCTTCTGAGCTTGGCTGTGTGCCCATACAGTGGTTTATGCCCACATATGGGGTACCGTTCTACTCAGGAGACCCTGCGTTACAGATTTTGGGGTGAATTTTCTCTCCTGTTCCTCTTGAAATTGACAAATTTCAAACTAAAGGAACATATTATTGGAAAAATTCGAGTTTTTCATTTTTACTGTCTACTTTCCTCTAATACCTGTGGGGTCAAAATGCTCACCACACACCAAGATGAATTCTTTGAGGGGTGCACTTTCCAAAATGGGGTGACTTATGGCGAGATTTTACTCCGCTGGCACTACAGGGGCACTGCAAACACACCTGGCGCTCAGAAACTTCTTCAGCAAAATCTGCATTGAAAAAGCTAATTGGCGCTCCTTCCCTTCTGAGCCCCGCTGTGTGCCCATGCAGTGGTTTATGCTCACATATGAGGTACCGTTGTACTCATGAGAACCTGCGTTACAAATTTTAGGGTACTTTTTTTCTCTTGTTCCTCGTGAAATTGAAAAATTTCAAACTAAAGGAACATATTATTGGAAAAAATTTGAGTTTTTCATTTTTACTGTCTAATTTTGAATACTTTCCTCTAACACCTGTGGGGTCAAATTGCTCATCCTACCCCAAGATGAATTCTTTGAGGGGTGTACTTTCCAAAATGGGGTGACTTATGGGTTTTTTTCTCTCTGCTGACACTACAGGGGCCCTGCAAACACACCTGGTGCTCGGAAACTTCTTCAGCGAAATCTGCAATGGAAAAGCTAATTGGCGCTCCTTCCCTTCTGAGCCCTCCTGTGTGCCCATACAGTGGTTTACGCCCACATATGGGGTACCGTTGTACTCAAGAGAACATGTGTTACAAATTTTGGGGTGCTTTTTCTCTCATGTTCCTTTTGAAAATGAGAAACTTTAATCTAAATGTATATATTATTGGAAGATTTTAATTTTTCATTTTTTTACGGCCTAATGGTGAATACTTTCCTCCAGCCCCTGTAGGGTTAAAATGCTCATTATACCCCTAGATTAATTCTTCAAGGCGTCAATGGTGTTTTTCAATGATGAACACGGATGTCACATCAGTGTTCATCCGTCAAAAATACGGATCTCATTGATTTCTATAGGAAATCTTTTCCGTGCATCTGTTCCGAGTAATGACATGTGCTATTTTTTAACGGCACGGATCCCGGATCCGTGAAATAAAGGAACGTCTGAATAGCCCAATAGAAAGCAATGGGCTGTAAAATTGTCCGTGAGCCACTCAGTGGGCTTCACCAAAGCTGGGTAATTTTAGACAGCTCATGGAACCCCTCCCTTTCTCTAGAATTTCCTATGGGGCTATGTAAAACAAAAGAGATGTAATTCCCAACAACACCATTAGATGGCAGCAAAGTATAACTGCCATCTATGCATTGCCAATTGCAGGGGCATAACCACCTGCGCTTATTTTACAGTACACACACACACACACACACACCTCAACACATGGTGACTGCTCTAGTAGAATTTTTTTTTTTTTCCAGAAATTAGAACTTTGTAGAATGCTTATTTGGTCACCCATGGGTGTAAGATGGTGAATGCAGGAGGTGATGTGGTGGTACCGCTGCGGCACCTGTCACAGGGGTCGGAGTGGTAGTAGCTCTCCGTAGATACCTGCTCACATCCATGGCAGGGCTATACTACGAGTAACCCCCCCCCCCCCCCCCCCCCTCTCTAACCATCTGGAAACTGTGCTTACTTTTGACTCCTTTGCCCACTCCATACTCCTATGATATACCTAAATCTCAAAAGTCGGGAATTGATTAATCAAGATTTCTTATTCATTCATTCTTTTTCACTTGCGGTCATCTTTAGGAGCCAGGTGTGTTTTAGACAAATGTCTGAAAAATTCATCACATTTATTGAGCAGCAGCTTTGCCTCCAAGCTGGAAAAGGCTGATTTACTACAGAGCAATTCATCCGACTCACCACTAGAGTGCGCTAGTGCACTTCAACACTGTGGAAAGTCTATTTTAAGGCTATAATTCTCCCAGCTTCCCCTTTGCAGTTGTATTATTCAGTCTATAAGCCTGGTTTGGGCTCCAATAAATGATGCGCGTATAAAAAATAAATAAAAATAGCGACTTAAATTTTCATTTGCAGATGATTTGCACAAAGTCTCAGGAATTCAATTAAAGCAGATGCTAACATGTGCCATTAAATATGCAAAGGTAATATCCCGCTAAGACAATTAAATTTTACTACTCCAAAATAAGCTGATGCACTATGAAGTGGCATAGATGGGTAACATCTGTGGATGTTTAATCAAGTGCCAAGGCAGGGCATTGTCACAGCCTGGCTGTCAGCAATCGTGGGTTAAATGGGCTGAATTTACTGCTGGCAAAATAGGCTGGAAGTTACTGTGTCAAAAAATGGAGAGACAAAATACTGGGTCCTGCAACTTTCAAGATATATATATATATATATATATATATATATATATATATATATATATATACTGTATATATACTATATATATATATATATATATATATGTATATATACTATATATATATATATATAGCGCAATGAGTATGACAAATAGCATTTAGGACCCTCAAAGTGCCAGGAGCAGATGGGAATAATTTCAGTGAATACACAGGTTATGCTGCTTGGACCCTGAGGAAGACCAGGAAAACCCCTTCAATAGTGGTCGGCCGACAGCTATCTTTCTTGTTCGCCCCATACGCACAAATGTTAGGGTCAGCTGAGAGGTCAATGGCATCAAAATCCAATATGCCCAATGTTAGGCCTCCATACACATTAGTACTAAAGTCAGTAGGTTTGGATGACTTTCTATTAATGTGCATTGGGACATTTAGTACCATATGAGAAGATCAGTATTATCTCTATGGAGGGGGGAGGGGAATAACTGGTCTGCGCACTCAGTAATAAACTAATACTGGGAAAAGGGGGGGCTATATGTGAAAGTCTACAGTAGGAATTTAAAGGGCTATTCTACTATAACATAACTTTTGATATGTTGCTGCCCATAGTGAGACTAACAATTCCTTCTATACTTGTTATTATCTATTCAGTTTCCTTTCCCCAGTTCTAAACTGCTCCTTTCCGCGGAGGACACAAAAATCTGTGTGTGAGCTTTTCTCTCTGTCTCCCCCTCCTCCCCCTCCCTTCTGAGACGGCTGATGTAAACAAGTCCCTGGCAGGCTTTTTCTGCAACATTGTAGCTTCTTTGTAATGCTGGGAGGATTATTCGGAGGTCAAGTTGCTGATGAACTGACTGTGATTATCCCTCCTGGCATTACCAATAAGCTATAATGTTACAGATAAAGCTAACCAGAGACTTGTTTACAGGGAGAGTTGTCTCAGAAGGGAGAGGGGGGAGGGGAAGACAGAGAGAAAGGCTCACACACAGATTTTGTGGTTTCAGCAGAAAGCAGAAGCTGAGAACTGGGGGAAGGAGAATGAATAGATAATAATAAGTATGGAAGGAACTGTTAGTCTCACCATGGGCAGCAACCTATCAAAAGTTATGTTTAAGTGGGATACCCCTTTAAAGGGGGCCATGTTATAGCAGATTTAATTGAGGGGAATCCTGAGCAAAGGACCCTGTTATACAGCCACATGCCCTATCGGGACCTAGTTAAAAGTGTTGTCCTCATGACACAACCCCCATAAGTTATTTCCTTTAAGAGAGCTATTATATAATATATATTATATATACTGACATGTATTTATCCCTTATTTTGTATTTAAAGGCGTTCTTTGAAGATGTAGTTGAGTGCAGAAGACGCAGACCCAGTCTAAATGGCCTAATGTGCAGGGTTGTATTACCAGCTGCTGCTGCCCTAGGCACTAAACCTGAGGACGCCCCATCTCCACTCACCAATTAGCATCAGGATAGATTGGTAGATAATAGTTCCAGATGTCACATTTAACACCACCATATCAGACCTGACAAATATCACCACACTGTGACTGTATAACACCGCAACACCAGACCTGACCAATACCGCCATATTGTAACTGGATAACACCACCATACCAGACCTGACCAATACCCCTATACTGTGACTGGATAACACACCATACCAGACCTGACCAATACCGCCATACTGTGACTGGATAACACTGTCATACCAGACCTGACCAATACCGCCATACTGTGACTGGATAACACCACCATAGCAGACCTGACCAACACCACCATACTGTGACTGGATAACACTGTCATACCAGACCTGACCAATGCCGCCATACTGTGACTGGATAACACTGCCAGACCTGACCAATACCGCCATACTGTGACTGGATAACACCGCCATAGCAGACCTGACCAATACCGCCATACTGTGACTGGATAACACTGCCATACCAGACCTGACCAATACCGCCATACTGTGACTGGATAACACTGCCAGACCTGACCAATACCGCCATACTGTGACTGGATAACACTGCCATAACAGACCTGACCAATACCACCATACTGTGACTGGATAACACTGCCATACCAGACCTGACCAATACCGCCATACTGTGACTGGATAACACTGCCATACCAGACCTGACCAATACCACCATACTGTGACTGGGTAACACCGCCACACCAGACCTGACCAATACCGCCATACTGTGACTGGATAACACCATCATACCAGACCTGACCAATACCGCCATACTATGACTGGATAACACCACCATAGCAGACCTGACCAATACCGCCATACTATGACTGGATAACACCACCATAGCAGACCTGACCAATACCGCCATACTGTGACTGGATAACACCGCTATACCAGACCTGACCAATACCGCCATACTGTGACTAGATAACACTGCCACACCAGACCTGACGAACACCGCCACACTGTGACTGGATAACACCGCTATACCAGACCTGACCAATACCGCCATACTGTGACTGGATAACACTGCCACACCAGACCTGACGAACACCAAAATACTGTGACTGGATAACACCGCTATACCAGACCTGACCAATGCCGCCATACCAGAGCTGACCAATACCACCATACTGTGACTAGATAACACCGCCATACCAGACCTGACCAATACCGCCATACTGTGACTGGATAACACTGCCATACCATAAGGGCATCTACCTTATGGTGGGGTGAATATATATATATATATATATATATATATATATATATATATATATATATATATTTGAGCAGACAGGTTCTTACCGCATAATAATTATACACTGAACTAAAGATTTTTTTTTTAGCGCCAATTTTTTTTTTAACTGTTTACAAGAAAGGAACAAAATGGTGATCAGGGTGGACGTTGACTTTGAAGCTCCAATGGCGACTCCTTTCTCCGATGGGGCTTCCCGCTGCGGATCTCACATTTATTTTTCCAGTCTTGGCTTGAAGGTAATTTACAACCAATGTATTTGAGCGGTATCAGCCGCATTCAGCATCAATTACCTCGTCTTTAGTCTTCATCGGGTCAACAGGAGACTCAAGAGTCCCAATTACATTGCCTGGCTATGCAGGCACTCACCCCGTCCCGTCTGGTCGGACGAGCGGCCAATGGGAAGGCGGGAAGCTGAGGAGGTAGAAATCCTGTTAGATATACATTTGCAAATGATAAAGGATAATGGAAGAATGATATATTCCGCATTAAGACGACTCCGGCGCGGTAATAAAGACTGACAATTGGAGGCAGAGAATACAGGCGCACACGGCTCTATCCATTAAGAACAATTTATTGATGTGACAATAGCAATAAAAGACTCACAGCGTGACAGAACAGAATTGGTCCTCGCTGGGAGAAAAATGAGACTGCTCCATTACAGTTCAGCTACAGTCTGGTCTCCGGTCCGTGAAGCCGAGCGATGATGATTGCTGCTGATCGTCACCAGCCCCATACCGGACTATTCCATAGACAGAGTACATGTGAGCAGTAAGGGGTTAATTGATATAGACCGGCTAGTACATTCCTTTTATGGGTCCACAGTGCTATGTATGCTGGATGAACTGGGAGATAGAATAGACTAGACAGGGTGCAGAATTTAAAGGAGCTTCCTGATTTTATATAATATCATATAACATCCAGTGTAGACAATGCTCTGTGAGCTCTACAGCCTGGACTCCAGACTGATACATTGTCCATAACTAGTCCTGTCTATAGACAATGCTCTGTGAGATCTACAGCCTGATACATTGTACATAGCTAGTCCTGCTCTCAGCTGTATCCAGTGTAGACAATGCTGTTTAAGAGCTCACAGTTTTTTAAAATTTTGATTTGATTTAAGAGCATTGCTTTGGTTTAAGAGCTCCCTGTACTGGGTGGGAGGGCGAGTGGGGGAGGGGCATGGTCTGCATAGCGGGGTCTACAGCACTGTACTCTGACCCAGGAAGTCTCCCTCACCTCCCAAATCATAGCAGATCAACTTCAGGCTGGGGCTTACATCAGGGGACAGGACTGTTGAGGTAATCTCTCCATAGCTGTAACCCCTCTCTCCCCGCACAGAGTGCTGCATGTATGTGCCCACATCTGCCCTACTCATTCCTTCCTGCTCCCTGCAGTCTCTGTCTGCCCTTGTGTTTCCCATCCTCTCCATTACTGTACAGTAACTTATAATATCACGTATTCTGCTGTTTCTGAATGTTTGTTTCATCTGTTTTACATCTTATTCAGAATAATAAATCATTATTTTTGGGGTTTGGAACCAATTGTCTGCATTTCAATGATTTCTTATGGGGAAATTTGCTTTGGTTTAAGAGTGGATTTGGATTACAAGCGCAGTCCCGGAACGGATTATGCTCGTAATCCAAGGCACCACTGTATATGAAAATCAGAGAACAAAAACAAACTAACATGGATTCTTTAACATTAGTTTCATCGCATTGATTATTCCAAAGTCTCCTCTATATGCCTTCCCATCAGGCCCTTCCCATCTGGAGGAAAAACTATATGTCAGGAACTGTCCAGAGCAGGAGAGGTTTTCTATGGGGATTTGCTGCTGCTCTGGACAGTTCCTGACATGGACAGAGGTGGCAGCAGAGAGCACTGTGTCAGACTGGAAAAAATACACCATTTCCTGCAGGACATACAGCAGCTGATAAGTACTGGAAGATTGGGAATTTTTAAATAGAAGGAATTTACAAATCTGTAAATGACTTTCTTACACCTGTTGATTTTTTTTCTCTAGAGTGATCCCCAGTATTATCCAGCTCTCTGATGACAATATATATATATATATATATATATATATATATATATATATATATATATATATATATATATTTATATATTGTAGACATGTCACTGGAGGAGTGTTCGAGGGGGTGTACATCTCACCCAGGGTGCTACGTAGTGTGAGATGGTGAGTCCAGGAGGGATCTGTTGCTCAGCAGTGTTATGCTGCTGAGCTATTATTTACTGTTGCCGGGCCTGGACTTACATGGAATGGCAGGTAGGTTTTGGTAGTGGGACTTGCCATCCCCTCCCCCCGATCTAGTTCAGGTGTTGGGATCAGGTGAGCTCTGACCCTAATCAGCCTGAGAAGGTAAAAGCTCTGCAGAGTGTGCAGATGGTTGCTCTCAGCCAGGAGTGAACAGCCTATGTGTTTGGTGGAAGCTGTGAATACAGCCATTGCTGGAGCTTATACATACCCTGCGGTATCCAGGTGAAAGACGCTGTGTTATAGTGTCAGATAGGTGAGAAGACCTGTTAGTAAGCGCCCAGACGGGCAAGACCTATTTGTTTGTTTTGGTTCTTAAAAGCGCAGTGTTGTATTTCTGTTTGCTGGACTGTTTATGCTGCAAATAAACGCCAAGTTGTTATTTTATAAGTCCAAGTCTGCTGTGAACTGTGTCCAAACACACCATCCCCCGGGAAGATCCCTACAATATATATATATATATATATATATATATATATATATATACTCTACATGATGTTAATCCCTTCTGCCCATACCGCACCTTCTCTTCTACTTTGTATTCTGTTCATTAACCCAGAGTCGGACTGTGAACACTTCAGTAGTCGGACAGCATAGAAGCAACAAGTATCGGCGGTAAAGCCAATACCATTTAGAATAAAACATCTGATCATGATAGGTAATAATAAGTAATGTGGCATTACATTGGTGGGCCTGGTGCACAGCCCTCAAAAGTGCCCCCCCCCCCCACTCTTCCCTTTTGGCGCCATGTGCTTAAAATTGCTCTGTTCTGCTTCCCATAACTGTAGGGCTGTCTGGTCTGAGAGTAATTTTTGGGCGCCATGATCTGCAGCTTTGCTTGGTACCGTGTTTGCATATAAGACTTTGGCGGCTTTTTTTTTTGGCGCAAACACTGTATACTGTGCGAGATTGGGAAGGTGATAATTCCTTTTTTGGTTTTATTATAGTAGAGTTAGTAGTTGTATGGCTGACACACAGTATAGTATGTTGGGGGTAGTAGTTGTATGGCTGACACACAGTATAGTATGTTGAGGGTAGTAGTTGTATGGCTGACACATAGCCATACCACTACTATGCCCAATATACTATACTAGTGCTATGTGTCAGCCATACAACTACTTTCCCCAATATACTGTACTAGTGCTCAGGGCCGCTTTAACCAGAGGGCACATGGTGCACGTGCATCGGGCCCACTGGTTAAAGGGGCCCCCCCGAGCAGGCCGGCCGTTGCTATGTGCGACCAGTGCGGTCACACACGGCTCTGGCCACCAGCCTGTCAGGGGGGAGCGCCATGGATGGGTAATCTACTTACCCCTCCATGGCGCCCCCTGCAGGGCCTCCCCGTCCGCCGCTGCCCCCGCGGCGCTTCAGCAGCAGCGATGCTGACAGAGAGAGCGCGCCATTGGCTCCCTCCCTGTCAGTCACTCTTGTGGCCGCACTTCCTGCGGTCACAAGAGGCCGCACTCTCCCTCTAGCGCCCGACGTCACTGGAGCGTTGGCGCGAGGGTAAGGGGAGTGCCTCTTGTGACTGCAGGAAGTGCGGCCACAAGAGGGAAGAGAAGAGGAACGCGTGGACCTAGGTGAGTAAAAGTGTTTTTTTTTTCAATGTTATATGGGAGGGGGAGCGCATATACTATGGGGGAGCACAGGGGGGCTATATACTATGGGGGAGCACAGGGGAGCTATATACTATGGGGGAGCACAGGGGAGCTATATACTATGGGGGAGCACAGGGGGCTATATACTATGGGGGAGCTATATACTATGGGGGAGCACAGGGGGCTATATACTATGGGGGAGCACAGGGGGCTATATACTATTAGGGAGCACAGGGAAGCTATATACTATGGGGAAGCTATATACTATGGGGGACCACAGGGGGCTATATACTATGGGGGACCACAGGGGGCTATATACTATTGGGGAGCACAGGGGAGCTATATACTATTGGGAAACACAGGGGAGCTATATACTATGGGGGAGCACAGGGGGCTATATACTATTGGGAGCACAGGGGGCTATATCCTATTGGGGAGCACAGGGGAGCTATATCCTATGGGAGAGCACAGGGGAGCTATATCCTATGGGGGAGCACATGGGAGCTATATACTATGCGGGAGCACATGGGAGCTATATACTATTGGGGAGCACATGGGAGCTATATACTATTGGGGAGCACAGGGGGCTATATACTATGGGGGAGAGCACAGGGGGGCTATATACTATGGGGGAGAGCACAGGGGGGCTATATACTATTGGGGAGAGCACATGGGTCTATATACTATGGGGGAGAGCACAGGGGGGCTATATAATATTGGGGGGAGAGCTCAGGGGGGCTATATACTATTGGGGGGAGAGCACAGGGGGGCTATATACTATTGTGGGAGAGCACGGGGGGCTATATACTATTGGAGAGCACAGGAGGGCTATATACTAATGGGAGAGCGCACAGGGGGGCTATATACTATTGGGGAGCACAGGGGTCTATATACTATGGGGGAGAGCACAGGGGGGCTATATATTGAGGAGAGCACATGGGGGCTATATACTATTGGGGAGAGCACAGGGGGGCTATATACTATTGGGGGAGAGCACAGGGGGGCTATATACTATTGTGGTAGAGCACAGGGGGGCTATATACTATTGTGGGAGAGCACAGGGGGGGCTATATACTACTGGGGAGAGTGCACAGGGGGGCTATATACTAATGGGGGAGCGCACAGGAGGGCTGTATATAACTGGAGGAGCACATGAGGGTCTATATACTACATGGACACTTAAAAACTATGGAGGCACAGAGGGGTGTAACTATGTAGGGGTACAGAGGGGTGTAACTACTGTATAGGGGAACAAGGGACCTAACTACTGTATGTGTTGGAGCCTAAAATATTTGTCTGGCAGATTCTGGAGAGAAGATTCACAGCCAGGAGAAGACTTCAAGGTGGCCCAGGCTGAATGGAGAGAAAAAGAAAAGGTGACAGACTCTGATCGGAGAAGACGCCCCCGGTGAGTCACTGGATGTAACTGCACTCTGTTATAGGGTTGTAGTGTTAGGGGTCATGATGTGGCGGTATTATGTAATGGTATCATTGGTAATATCTTTCTGTTTTGTTTAGTGCAGTTTTTATGTAATATGTAATCACTGTATGGTGGAAATAGTGTTATAAGGTAACTACTGTATGTATTGGGGCTCTTGATACAGTGTGGGGGCAAATTCAGTACATTATACAATGTGCCAAAAGGGAAGGGGGGGGCACTCTTGAGGGGGCACTGGGCCCACCAATGTATTAAAACGGCCCTGCTAGTGCTATGTGTCAGCCATACAACTACTATGCCCAATATACTATACTAGTGCTATGTGTCAGCCATACAACTACTATGCCCAATATACTATACTAGTGCTGACACATTACACTAGTACAGTATATTGGGGATAGTAGTAGTGGAGTTGTCTCTCTGTGCAGTCCTGCTTCCGCAGCAGAACCCTCACCTGGCGGCTCAGCCAGAGGTCAGAGTTTATCAGTGCAGGAGCCGATAGGGTTAAAACCTGAAGACAGGACATGTGTGCTCCTGCACTGATAACCTCCGATCTCCGGACTGAAGCTGACGCCAAGTTGCGGGACTCGAGGTTATTCAATGCAGAAAGACAGCAGAGCCTACCGGGCGGCCCCCACAGCTTGCTGAGGAGGGATCAGCCAGTGAGTAGTGTGGGGTTAACCCCCGGCCATGCTGTCCCTGTGCAGGGGGCGCCATGGATGGGTAAGTAGATTACCCATCCATGGCGCTCCCCCCTGACAGGGTGGTGGCCGGAGCCCTGTGCGACCACACTGGTCGCACATTGCAAAGACTGGGCTGCTCGGGGGGCCCTTTAACCAGTGGGACCGGTGCTCGTGCACCTTTTGCCCTCTGGTTAAAGCGGCCCTGGGCACCGGTAGCCGCCATCTATGCTGACCTCCTGGAGCAACTCCTTAAGTACAATCAGTGATAACTAATGTACGGCCATAATCCGGGGTGAGACGTTGCTCCCAGTCCGCTCCTCGCAGATCTGCATGATTAATACACAATGTGACAGAACATTCAGGCAGACACTTCCCGCCATCTGTAAATATCACATAATGCTATAATGCCGAGTCGGGTGACATTTCTCAGCGGCATCATCAGCCGCTCAGTCTCAGTCCCGGAGAAAAGGACAGAAAATTCTGACAGAGGAAACTGAGTTTCCATGACACATTGTAATGACTAAATTGGTGCTGTCACTTTATTGTACAAGATTTGGCGTAATGCCTCCGAATGTCACCAGGTATTTGTGAGCTTAAGCGAACATTAACCCATTTCCACACTATAATAATGGAGGATGAGTTTGGGAATAAAAGGGGTCGATCTCTAAAAAAAAAAAAAAAAGTTTTCTTTCAAATCAACTAGTGCCAGAGATTTGTAAATTACTTCTATAAAAAAAAAAATCTTCAGTCTTTCAATACTTATCAGCTGCTGTATTTCCTGCAGGAAGGGGTGTATTCTCTCCAGTCTGATACACTACTCTCTGCTGCCACCTCTGTCCATGTCAGGAACTGTCCAGAGCAGCAGCAAATCCCCAGGGCTATCCTGTCTTCTCTTCAAGCCCTGCAGTCTCTAGGAGCTTTAGTCTAAACAGCGGATTGGGGAAGTGCAAGTAAAGCCGATTTACCATGCTGCAACTCACAACAGTGAATCCCTACCGCTGGCTCACCCTTATATGGGGCCCATACTATCTGTGCCCTCGCCCAGCATTAGGTGGATCAGTCATAGATATGAGTACAGGTTATCTCTCAAGTGTATCACCACCGACTCCAAGGTGGTTAGAGCCCCTTTTAGCACAGTATTCTAGTATACAGTCTTCTTAAGTTACCTTCCTAAAGAGACTTTGTCACATGTAACAAGTGTTCGTGCTAGAAGCCGTGATCCAAGAAATTCAACTGACTGTCAAGTCAAAGTATTATCGGGGACTATGTCAGAGTTATTACTCTGCTTCTTGAGTATAAAGAGACTGTGTATTTTTATGTACTACACCTTTAAGAAAACTAAGTCAAGCATTATCTCTGGACTCCTGTGAATTCTCTGGCCAACACTAAACTACCAGGACACAGGACTACTCCTTTAACAGGAGTGTGTTGGCACACAGGGAGAGCGTATATCACTCCGAGGCCTTTGACAAGTGCTGAAGCGGTACCGCAACACCGGCCCTTGGAAGTAGCACCTAGCACCCTGTTCATGATCTTGGGGTGGCAATGATTTCCCATAGTGTCCAGTAGACTGCCTGGATGCAGAACTCTGCACGTGTGTATGGTATATACGGAGCAGTGTAATCACAGGATCCTAACATCACTGCATTAGTACTGTTCCCACTAGGGTGATGTCACGTCATACTATTACAGCATAGTGCGACACAACTCCCCTCTGTGTTACCACTGTACTATGGTGTGATATGATAGAAGACGTCTGCAATAACATGACATGTAATAAATCCCACTACAAGATGTTACAGAGTAAGAAGAGCTGAACGACAATGTCGGTCTATGCCCTGGAGATATCTACCCTGTTGACAGCAGCGTACATATACAGCATACACAATGTGCAGGAAACGATGCATAGCATAATGGATAGGGGAGGATGGTTATATGCGAGGGGCAGGATTACTACGAAGATGCTATGCAGAGAAGAAAACGGAAAAACTTTACAAGGAAGAAGAGAATGGTCTGTCAGTGTATAGAATATATACATCTAATGGTACTGGTGTATGGATAGGGCTAAGAGGCTGGGGGTGATTGACAGCCAGGGAGGGAAAGCTGCTGCTAAATTAAGAATACTTATAGAATAGACGCTTCAGGCAGCTCCCCATAAGGGTCCTTATAAAGTTATAACATCCATAAGACGCCAGATAGAGAAGTGTGATCCATCACTACACAGAACAGGTCAACTCTGCCCCAGAGTCTAGTGGTGGCGGCTTTACACCCCTCCATCTGATGCTGGGCATAGTGCTAAGTGATGTAAGGCTTGCATGCAGCTGCTCAGCCATGAAGGTCCCGGCAGGCACAGTCTTTGTGCTGATACCAGATAAGGTTTGGTCTCTGCAGTAATGGAGTCAGCCGGGTGTGGTTGACTTTTATCAGGGCCAGCCTTAGGAGCGGACAGGGTGCATCAACCCATCAGTCAAAAGGGGGCACCATCACCCGGCGAACCTTGGCAAGTGACTGGGCTGCTGCCGGGTGCTGCACGCCGTGCCTTAACTATAATGTCTATTGACATGCTTTTAGTTTAATAGGAGGCTCTGATTCACAGCCCGAGAAACCATTGGCTTCTTATGCTTTCAATCACACTTGTGACCGCAGGCAGTGTTGTGCCTGCGGTCACAAGAGGCCACTCTTTGCCCTTGCTTCACCATGATGTGCTGACCTCACCACATTAAAGGAGAGAGGCACAGAGAGAGGCTTGGATGCTTTTGGGAGGCTGGAGGATCCAGCAGAAGCTAGGTGAGTATGTGTTTTTTTTTCCTATGGGGGGCCTCTTTGTAATGGGAGCTTAGTGGCTGACATTATATCTGGGCTGCAGGGGGAACTGGTGAGGTCTGATCTTTAATGAGGATTGCAGGAGAGTGCTGATACCAAATGGGGACTGCAGGGGAGAGTTGATACCAAATGGGGACTGCAGGGGGGAGCTGATACCAAATGGGGACTGCAGGGGAGAGCTGATACCAAATGGGGACTGCAGTAGGGGCCTGATGCAAAACAGTGGCTGCAGGGGAGAATATGGATGCTATTTGGGCAATAGCATCCAGTGTGGGGGCTGATACCATATGGGGGCTGTGCAGGGGAGAGACCGATACTATAGGAGGTGGGACTGATATATGGATTATATATGGTTGCAATAGGGGTCTGTTACTGTATGGGGGTTGCATGGATGGATAAACCGTATGTGGAAGCTGAACAGGGTGGAAGGGCTGATACCTTGTGGTACTATATGAGATCTGCAGAGGATGGAGCCTGATACTATATAGCGGCTGCACTATTTGGGGGTCTCATATATATATTGGGGTGCACTGACACTATACAAGATAAGATGAGATGCCTGACACTATATAAGAACTAAACAGAGGGGCTTGATACTATATAGGGGGACCTTATTACTATATAAGGGAACAAAGCATACTGAACTATTATATGTGGGCTAGGGGAGGGGGGCTAAAACTATATGGGGCACATAGGGGCCTAACTACTATATAGGGGCACAGGGGACCTAAATACTATTATGTGCTGGAGTCTAATATGTTCCTCTAGCAGATTCTGGAGAGAAGATTCATGGCTAGAAGAAGAACTCAGGATGGATAAAGAGGAAAAGGAAAAAGTGAACATCTCTGAACAAAGAAGATGCCACCATGAGTTACTTCTCGCTCTTATAGGGTCTATAGTGGTAGTTTTAGTTGTCATGGTGTGGCGGTAGGATTCAGTTATGAAGGGGGAGATTTATCAAACATGGTAGAAAGTGAAACCGGCTCAGTTGCCCCTAGCAACCAATCAGATCCCACCTTTCATTTTCCAAAGAGTCTGTGAGGAATGAAAGGTGGAATCTGATTGGTTGCTAGGGGCAACTGAGCGAGTTTCACTTTACACCATGTTTGATAAATCTCCCCCTAGGTGTTTCTATTTTCTTCATTAGCAATATGGTGGCAATATTCTACACAGTATATGAGCGCACTCCTTGTATACATTCTGGTCTCATGTCCTGATGATCCTGAAATTCTGATAGTGCTGCATCTGGGTTGGGGCGCCAAAAGCAAATTCCGCACAGGGCGCCATCTACCCTAAGGACCCTATTCCACAGTAACGATAAACGGCTGGATCGGCCCCATTTGGCCCGATTCGGGCGATTATCGTTTGGTGAAATAGAGAGAACGATCAGGCGATGATCGTGTCATCGGCTGATCGTTCATTTAGGGCCAGACCCCAAATCATCGTTCCCCCACCGCGCTTCGCTACGGTTGAATAACGGTGCTCGGTGGGCGACCGACGATTTGACAAGCAGCAGCATCATACATTACCTGTCCAGGCTTCTTCTCCGCGCTGTCTTCATCCCCGGGTCCTGCGCGCTCTATCTTCAGAATGGCCGGTCAGCTGACAGGCCACACTCGGCCAATCACAGGCCGCCGCGGTCCCGGCCTGTGATTGGCTGAGCGCTCCGTCAGCTGACCGACCATTCTGAAGATAGAGCGCGCAGGACCCGGGGATGAAGACAGCGCGGAGAAGAAGCCTGGACAGGTAATGTATGATGCTGCAAGGACAATGGTAACGATCTTCTTGCAGCCCTCGCCCAACGATCATTGGGCCGTGGAATAGGCCCAGTAAACGAGCGTCGATCTAGCAGATCGCCGCTCGTTTACATCGTTGATTGGGCCCTCCTCGACCCGTGGAATAGGACCCTAAGGCTGTCCCTGACTTTTACGCTCTATGCTCCTCAGCACTCGGTGACCCCGCTCTTTAACGTTACATGGTCTCCACTTCATGGCTGAGTTATTGTGGTTCCTGACACTTTCACCTCTAATACATCACAGCTGATGGGGAAGATCCAGGAGGGAAGAAATCTCAGGATCTGACTCCGCTCTGGTATCAGTGAGTGATATAGAACAACCCATTATAGCACTGGTATGTGTAAGCTCAATGCTAATGTCCATATAGCGTCTCCATCCGGATAGTGGCTCTTATAAACTGTGAACAGGTGGGGGCGCTGTTTTTCGAATCCTTTCCAAACCCTTCAAGTTAAATAGAGATGGCAGGGGAAGGGGTTAATGAGATGACTAAGTTCCCGGAGTAGAGCGGCTCTTTATACAAATCTCCGGTCGTCGCACTTTGACAGCTGTTCCTGATAACGTTTCGCAGGTCTAAGCATAATGTATTTTTTATCGGAATGGTTTTTAAACTCTGTATTAAAGTTCTGATTTAATCTGATTAACTTCTTTCCTTGAGAGGATTCTCGCTGCTATTTTTCATTCCCCCGAAATAATAAGTGTCTGATACAAATAGCACTTTGTAATGGGTTTTCTCCATGGCACGCCATCAATTCTGATATCAGACTATGCAGCAGATAGCGTCACAGGGCAACGAGAAAGCCTTCCCCGACTCCCTGTGTATACATCTCATTTGTTATACAGGTGAAGGATGGCTTGTGGCGCAGCCATCAGGTGATGAGCTGTCACCGAGATGCTTCATAATCCTGAGAAATTCACAGGAAAATATTTATCTTGGCCCAGAGACGGAGAAGCTAAATCAGGAGTAAAGTGGGCTCCTGCAGAGGGCAAGGAGATAGGGGGCAGAATTTGGGAAAAAAGTTTACATTTATCTTAGAGGATCCTATATCTCCATTCAGTATACAGTCGATGTGTGTTAATCCAGCATCCAGCAGTGTAGAAGTCCTGATAACTCAGCAAGAATTTCCATGGTTGTCCTTGTCTTCCTGACATCAGCATCTGGCACCATGTACCTTACATTTTCCTTCCCCAATCTCATTGTAGACACTGACAACTCTGAAGAGAAGAGTTCTTTCTTAAAGGGGATGTGTATATATCACTGTTGTTTCTGTGTGTATATAGGTCGGCACTGAAGGTGGCGGTATTATTAGGTATTCTGTGGATGGTAAAGGTCAAACTGCATTTTGTTCACTAGGTGTCACTGTGTATTTTCTATTACTGTAAAGCACAGTCTAATGGTGGACGTGCTCAGATACAAGCCTTTCCTGTCTGCCACGAGCTGAGAGTTGGCTTGTTAGAAACATAGAAAGTTGTCAACAGAAAAAGACCACTTGGTCCATCTAGTCTGCCATTTTGGTACTATTATTGTTGGCCAATATCTGTAAAGGTCGCCCAAAAAAGTTACTTTCCTGTCTCCCTTTGTTCCTTTCCACCAATAGAAAACCTCCAGAAAGTCTATAAGTAGAGGTGGAGAGGGCCATGTCCTTAGTCTAGTCCAGACTACTTCTGAGTCTAGCTCAGTCAGTCTAGTCAGAGAAAGTGCAAATGGTTCCTGCTGAGTGTCCTACCTGGGCTCCCAGGGCCCCATGTTGGTTCCTACAAGAAAGCTGACCTTCTTCAAGTGTTCCTGACCACTAGCCATGTGAGACTAGTACACCTCAGATCAGGGGCTGGCTGGCAAATTTTAGCCCGGGGGGCAAGCACACAGCACTGGCCCATAAGTAGCAGGCTGGCGGCCCATCCTTTAAGGACCACTCTGGCCCTTACCTATAACATCTTCGTCATTTGTGACCAAATATCCTACTGTGCCCTGTGAAGGGATCAGAAGTCACTTTCCTGTATAAGTCTATGGGGCGGCTCAGCGATGACACGGAACGTACCCATAGACAGATGCTAGGAATGCTGGGTGACCTCTATCGTACTGAGTATATGATGCTGGAAAGCTGGTTGACCTTCATCAAACTGAGTATAAGATTCTGGAAAGCTGGGTGACCTCCATCCTACTGACTATAAGATGCTGGGAAAGCTGGGTGACCTCCATCATACTGAGTATAAGATGGTGGAAAAGCTGGGTGACCTCCATTATACTGACTACAAATACAAGATGCTGGGAAAGCTGGGGTTTCTGTATTTTTTTTTTACAATAGTTTATATCACTTCTGTGGTCCTGTGGGTATAGGCATTCCTCTTTTTAGAACACCCCCCTCGTGTGTGCACCCCCCATTAGTAAAAATAATAATAAACAAAACAACAAACACACATACTTATATGTATCCTCTATGTACTCCTGTATATGTCTCCTCCTGTATATATGTCCCCTCTATGTACTGCTGTGTATGTCTACTCCTGTATATATGTATCCTCTATGTACTGCTGTGTATGTCTACTCCTGTATATATGTATCCTCTATGTACTCCTGTATATGTCTCCTCCTGTATATATGTCCCCTCTATGTACTGCTGTGTATGTCTACTCCTGTATATATGTATCCTCTATGTACTGCTGTGTATGTCTACTCCTGTATATATGTATCCTCTATGTACTCCTGTATATGTCTCCTCCTGTATATATGTCCCCTCTATGTACTGCTGTGTATGTCTACTCCTGTATATATGTATCCTCTATGTACTGCTGTGTATGTCTACTCCTGTATATATGTATCCTCTATGTACTGCTGTGTATGTCTCCTCCTGTATATATGTATCCTCTGTATGTACTGCTGTATATATTTATCCTCTATGTACTGCTGTGTAGGTCTCCTCCTGTGTGTGCGTGTATATATATATATTCACGAGGGAATATGCAATGCAGGAAAATTTGGATCAGTGTAAATAAACATACATATATATATATATATATATATATATATATATATATATATATATATATATATATATACACACACAGGAGGAGACCTACACAGCAGTACATAGAGGATGCATATATACAGGAGTAAATAGAGGAGACATATATACAGCAGTACATAGAGGAGACATATATACAGCAGTACAGAGGAGACATATATACAGCAGTACATAGAGGATGCATATATACAGGAGTACATAGAGATTATATGATGTATCCTCTATGTACTCCTGTATATATGTATCATCTATATACTTCTGTATATATGTCTTCTCTATGTACTCCTGTATATATGCATACCCCCCAACTTTTGCTGGGGGGAAAGAGGGACATAGCCACGCCCATAACTGCGCTGTATGACCCCATAGCCACATCATCTATTACCATTATATAAGTAACAAATATTATCACCACTCCTTCACCACATAGTTACTTATACCACCATACCACTGGTGCCTCCATCTAGATAGGGTGTAGTAGTGGAGGTATAGTGAATAAGGGGTGTAGTAGTACAGGTAAAGATTAGGGGTGAGGTAGTACAGGTATAGATATGGAGGGTATTAGTAATACAGATGAGGGGCATTAGTAGTAGTAGTACAGGTAAAGATGAGGGGTATGGTAGTACAAGTATAAATGAGGGGTGTATTAGTAGTACAGATGAGGGGGATTAGTAGTACAGGTACAGATGTGGGCTGTAGTAGTACAGGTAAAGATGAGGGGTGTAGTAGTAATACGGGTATAGCTGAGGGGTCACTGGGGGAAACTGGGGCAGCTGGGGGTGACTGGGAGAGCTGGGGGTGTACGGGGCAAACTGGGGGAGCTGGGGGTGTATGGGGCAAACTGGGGGAGCTGGGGGTGACTGGGAGAGCTGGGGGTGTATGGGTCAAACTGGGGTTGACTGAAGGGGGACTGGGGATGGTTGGAGTTGACTGAAGGGGGACTGGAGCACACTGGGGATGACGGAGGGGAAATGGGAAAGACTGGGGATGACTGAGGGGGACTGGGGCAGACTGGGGGTGATTGAGGGGCACTGAGGCAGACTGGGGGTGACTCTAGGGGGACTGGGGCAGACTGGGGGTGATTGAGGGGCACTGAGGCAGACTGGGGGTGACTCTAGGGGGACTGGGGCAGCTGGGGGTGATTGGGGCAGGAGTGCACATAGCCCTCCTCCTCTTCCTCTCACCCTGGCACACAAGTTCCCCTCCCGGCCACACATGCAGGTCCCCGGTCTTTGAAGGAGGCCGCAGGGACTGTAGTGGTGATATCACCACTACAGTCCCTGCGGCCTGCTCCAGAGACCGGGGACCTGCATGTGTGGCCAGGAGGGGAGCAGGACGTGATATTTATAGCTTAGGCAGGTCAGTCGCAGCTCTGTTAGGCGGACTGCCCGACCGTCCTGCACCTCACCTCCGGCCCGACACTCCACGCACCGCCATAAGCCCGCCATGCACCTCACCTCCGCGCTGCCCGCTTGACCTGCACCTCTTGCCCGGCCGCCAACCCGACAATCCATGCTGCTCCGCCTACAATGATTTTTTGTGAAAATTTAATTTAAGATTTTCACAAAAAATCTAATCGATTCTAACCTTCTGGGCGAATTAATTTGTTTACTCACCCAGCCCTAATTCCTCTGTATGTCTCCTCTTGTATATATGTATCCTCCATGTACCCCTGTATATACAGTATGTCTCCTCCTGTATATATGTATCCTCTATATACTCCTCTGTATGTCTCCTCCTGTATATATGTATCCTCCTGTGTAGGTCTCCTGTATATATGTATCCTCCTGTGTAGGTCTCCTGTATATATGTATCCTCCTGTGTAGGTCTCCTGTATATATGTATCCTCCTGTGTAGGTCTCCTGTATATATGTATCCTCCTGTGTAGGTCTCCTGTATATATGTATCCTCCTGTGTAGGTCTCCTGTATATATGTATCCTCCTGTATATATGTATCCTCTATGTCAGGGATAGGGAACCTTGGCTCTTCAGCTGTTGCAAAACTAAAACTCCCATCATGCATGGACAGCCTATGGCTGCCCAGGTATGATGGGAGTAGTAGTTCTGCAACATCTGGAGAGCCTTGGTCCCCTCCCCCTGCCCTATGTCCTGCTGTGTAGATCTCCTCCTGTGTAGGTACCTGGCTTCCTGCAGACACCATCTTCTCTGTCTTCAGGCTCTTCTAGCCCAGACACAGGAGAACCAGCTGGGAGGAGAGAGCGGCCTCTGGTGGCCGGAGGAAGATACTGCGTACAGCAGTTTGCTTTTTACCATAAGCCTCATAGGCTTATAGAAAGCATAATGGCCATAAAGGAGGCGGGGCTTACCGGCATGGGGGCGGGGCTTTAGCGGCCGCTTCCAGCACAGACCGGATCCACAGCACAGCCACAGGTAAATATGACTGAAGAGGGCCGGGGCTGTAAGCAGGGGAGGCACTGAGGACTCCAGCCAGCTGTCAGCAGCCATGCGGCCCTGACAGCTGGGGGAAGAGCGGCCCGGGGGGCATGTTCCCCCCTGCCCCCCGGCCCAGCCCGCCCCTGCCTCAGATCTAGCTATCTACGCTGAGGGGCTGTCCTATTGTCCCCGAGCACTGAATTTACCAGGAGCTTCAGTCTCAGGCCGGCATTTTGGAAAAGAAGCAACTAAGCCGTCGTATCCCGTTGCAACTCAAGAGGACCCTATCAGGAATCCCCAACAGCCGGCTCACCCTTATCTGTGGCCTGTACTACCGAAAATGTCCAGCAATAGATGGATCATCATAGCCGGAAGTAAAGTGTATCACCACTGACCCCAAAGTGGTTAGAGCCCCTACAGCAGAGCACAGTACTGTTGGGATAGGCCCCCCTTAAATTACTCTGCCTAGTCCTTAATTCTACAACCTTCACAAGTCACCCTATACAGAGACTTTGCAAAACTAAAAACTTTATCAACTAACTAATTTTATCAAAACTCTGTATATTTGCACAAAGAAGCAACCTCAGTGTCAATAAGGATCCTGACAAGCCAACTACTCAAGCTCCTAAAGTGTATTTTGCATTTATGGACTTTGCAATTGTACAGAAAGACAAATGTCCAACTCCAAATCTCCAAATTGCAGCCTGAAACATGAAGGTCTTCGGGACCATGAAGTGTTGTAACTCCTGGAGTAGTGGATCCACTGGACCGTCACCAGCAAGGCGGGATGGACTTGCTGCGGCAGGCGACCCCCAGGTCGCTACCCCTGGCTTGGTTGCTGGTGACGGCAGGCGAGGCGTGGCAGGAGCAGTAGGCAGGAGATGGTACTGGCAGAGGTCAGTAGGCGTGACCGCAGGTGACAGGCTGAACACAGGAGCAATGGAGTGACAGGGGAGCAGGAACAAGGACTAGGGACCAGGTAGCGGATAGGTATCAGGAACAAGGACTAGGGACCAGGTAGCGGATAGGAATCAGGAACAACAGGGGGCTGGGCCAAACGCTTTAGGAAGCATGTAGAGGCTCCAACACAAGGGACAGGGCATGCTGGGATTTATAGGGAGTGATAGGTGCAATTAACCAATTAAGGGCGGACTGGCCCTTTAAATTTGAGACAGCCGGCGCGCACGCGCCCATGGAGGCGGGGACGCGCGTGCCGGCCGGCACAGACGGAGACAGGAACGGAGGAGAGGTGAGGCGCCCCCAGGGGCCGAACTAGCAGCAGCGCCGGGTCCCTGCACAAGGACGCCGGCGGCTGCATGGGGCAGGAGGAGGTCGCGGTGGTGGCCCGGAACATGGGACGCCGCCGCGGCCGTGACAAGTGTCCATTTTATCATATGGGAAGTTATCATATGGGAATGGAAATGTGTATCCTGAATGGCTGTTTGCCTAACAGCAGTCCTATGCACCATCTAGATTTCCGTAGAAGACTGGTGAGCGGCTTCATTTCATTTTTGCAATTGTTGCACTGCACCTTTAAGAAACCTTCAGTAAAAGTGTAATTCCCGTTAAGTACTCAGGGGCAACACAGGCATGTGTTAGGAGCCAGAGAGGGCTTATACCAAGTGCCGCAGCGGTACCGTAACAGCTTCCCATGCAAGTAACAAGCACCCTTCAAAATATTAGCTGCAGCACTGATGATCCCACTTGTCTAAGGTTGGGTTCACACTACATTTTTGTGTAATGCAAAAAAACGGATGAAGAAATGGATGAAAAAACAGATTCATTTATATGCATCCGTTTTGATCTGTTTTTTCATCGACTTCCTTTAAAAAAAAAAAATAGATCAAAACGCATCCTTTTTTTTTTTTTAACGTACACAAAACGGATGCTTTTTGATCTGTTTTTGGCAAGTTATTGGCAAACGGATTATAACAGATTGCACACAAATGCATCTGTTTTTCCATCAGTTTTTTGCAAAAACTAATGAAAGAAAAAAAGGATTGAGAAAACGTAGTGTGAACCCAGCCTTAGTGCTTCTTGTTAGTGGGTGATGAGTAGAGATAAGCGAACCTCGACCATGCTCGAGTCGATCCGAACCCGAACTTTCGGTATTTGATTAGCGGTGGCTGCTGAAGTTGGATAAAGCCCTAAGGCTATGTGGAAATCATGGGTATAGTCATTGGCTGTATCCATGTTTTCCAGATTTATCCAAGTTCAGCAGCCACCACTAATCAAATGCCGAACCTTCGGGTTCGGATCGACTCGAACCCGAACCTGGTTTGCTCATCTCTAGTGATGAGACATCCCACCAGAAACTGCCTGCTTAGCCAATCACTGTCTGCAGCTTTGTCCCGCCTCTTTTATTGAATGGCTGAGTGGGGAAGCTCCTGTGAGGACGAGGCAGGAAGTAATGACCAGAGGAGACTGAGAGCATCGGCACTGTAGCTGCTGGGGCTCGGGAGGGGTGAGTAAACCCTGTTTTTTTATTTCTATCCCAGTTTGCCATGTGCATGGAGCCTATTGGTTCTATACTCTATACTACAAAGCTGTAGGCAATCCAAGCACCACATAGTGCTGATACGGCACTGTGCTATGGAGGTGTTCCCAACCAATGAGCTGATAAATGATGCTGCAATTATTTTATTTTCTTTGTTTCCAAATCCCCAAAAAAGTCCCATAGACTTCAGCTTACAGCTTGTACAGATTTACATTCACGAGCCCTAAAATTTAGTATACCTGGCAGCGGAGGCAGACGTCGTAAAGTTTATTTTTCCATGACGTGCGTAAAAAGTAAAGGCTAATTGTATTTGCATTAAACACATGACACATTTACACATTGGACTAATGGATTCCAAACAAGCTCGGTCATGATTACAGAGATCTATCCATGTCGGCCAAATAGTTTTGGGCATTAGAACAGTGTAATGATTTTGATTATAGTGAAGCCTGCCAATACTTCATTACTCCGCATCCCACCAGACAAGGCTCTCTATCTGGCCCGTATACAAGCATATGTTTAATGGACAAACATGACTTAATTCTGCAAGCGGCACGAGGTGTCTGTCCACCTGCTGTATGACACAAATGAAGAAGAATAACCTGGCTTCAAGATGAAGCCAGCAAACTCTGGCCTTCTGTAATGGGATCTGTGTTTTATCTTCTTTTTACTAAGCCCCCCAGTATCTACCCCATCACTTACCTAGTATCCCTCCCAGGACTATTGGTACTGCCACCCACAGAAAGGGGAGATGACCCAAGGAAGGTGTGTGTGCTGTGTCGGTGCTTGGCGAGGAATCACAATCTTGTATAATCTTGTTTACTCTGAAGATACCTGAGGTAGGCAGCAGATAATACAGCTTTGCCTTGATACAATACGTCACAATTCATAAGATAGTTAATAGTTTAGGATCCACATCTATATTGAGAGTAGAGAGAGTGGTACAGTCGTGTCGACTGGGTTGAGTGATGAGAAGTAGAAGAGAGGCTCAGAAATAGAAAAAGAAATAGAATACTTGAGAGTAGAGAGAATACTTGTGCCTGTGTTTTGACTTTTTGGTCTTTGCACCACCTATTGCCCACGAGTGTCGAGTGGCCCGTCCTAGAGGGTGACACAAGTCCCAGACCTTGTTACCTGGGATGATCGGAATGCTGAGGGTTCCCTGCTTATACCCCCGCTGCGAGATAGAGTTCATAGGCCTCTAGTAACTTTGCTCTATTTTTGTCAATGGGGGTCTGCACAAAATGAAAGTCCATGATGCCCTGGGTTCACTTGTGCAAGGTGTATGGGGGTTTATTAGTGATGGTATGCTGCCGCCAAATGGGAACTTTACTGATATTCTCTGTACAGAAATTCAAACAATGACTTCTTAAAGAGGAAAATTATATTACTGAGGAGGGAGGATGGAAATTTGGTCACAGATCTCTTTGCAGTTGCTGTTTAAGCAGTTATACTGACTAAGACGGGTCTGAATAAGTTAAAAGGGAACTCCATAATTTTTATTTTTTCTGATGTCAGAAAGTTATACAAATTTGTAAATTACTTCTATTAAAAAAAACAAAAACAAAAAAAACCCCTTAATGTCTTCCAGTACTTATCAGCTGCTCTATGCCATGCAGGAAGTGCTATATTCTTTCCAGTGTGACACAGTGCTCTTTGCTGCCACCTCTGTCCATGTCAGGAATTGCTCAAAGCAGTAGCAATCACTAACATCCACTATGCAAAGACCAGTATCCCCCTATGCACTGACTCATGTGAAGATAGATTACATTTTGATTGCAGTTTCTAACTTTTTGCTTTCTTCTCCATCTGGCATGTCCTTCATGAAGACTCATCTCTGCTGAATCTGCCAGACAAACATTTTTTAACGCTTATACAGTAAGGCCCCCTTCTATGCATCCATAAAGTAGTTAGGCCCCTCTGTAACCCATAGTTAGGCCCCATTCTGTGCATCCTAAAAGTAGTTAGGTATCTCTGTGCAGGTACTATCCCTATTGTAGTCATCACTTTGTAGGTAATCCTCATAGTAGGCTGTATACACCTGTAGGTATTCCTCCTGGATTTTAACTCTCCATAAGGTGCCACAAGGGTCTGTTTGTAAGTGACATAGGAGAAGGTTTGGTAGGTAAGGTTAGTAATATAGGAGAAGGTTTGGTAGGTAAGGGCAGTGACATAGGAAAAGGTTTGGTAGGTAAGGATAGTGACATAGAAGAAGGGTCGGTAGGTAAGGATAGTGACATAGGAGAAGGGTCGGTAGGTAAGGATAGTGACATAGGAGAAGGGTCGGTAGGTAAGGATAGTGTCATAGGAGACGGTTTGGTAGGTAAAAATAGTACCATAGGAGAAGGTTTGGTAGGTAAGGATAGTGACATAGGAGAAGGTTTGATAGCGATAGTGACATAGTGTGGTGTCCCACCACGAGTGTTGCTATTGGTTACACCCTTCACAAAAGCCTGTACTTTCTTATAAGCAAGTGTTGATGTAGTAATGATAAAGTTTTGCCACAAGATGTCGCTATTGTGAGTATATGTACTTAGTTACTGCACAGCTGAAGGATGGAAAGGGTTATTGTTTATATGTCACATGGATCTGTGGACCAATGAGATTACTTTCTTCTTCTGTCCTATCATCTCTTTCTTTACTTCTTCTGTATGCACTCTTCAACCATTCATAACACGCTTTACAGTGGCTGTAGATAGGAAGTCACGTGAGTATAGGAAGGGTAGTGGTTCTTTGATGTTGGACTTTGTAGAGGAAGGACGCAGGCTAGAGTGCTCCCTACAGTGGTTCATTTGGGCCCTCGCCCTCTGCCAGGTCCCCTGTCAGGGACAAGAGAACAAGTATCCGTAGAAGTCTTTTGTTACTAGACTCCATAAAGACAAGATGCAGTTAACAGTTTCTCCTGTACTAACTCCACTCAGCACTATGCAGCGTTAAACTGTTTCCTAGAATGGACAAGTCAGAGATCATCTCAACCCACGCCGTGGACAAGGAGAGTCACAGAGCAGGACAGTATTCACAAAGGCAGAAAGCTAGGAACTGATCCGGATAGAGCAAAGTTGCTAGAAGCCTATGAACTCTATTTCGCAGCGCGGTTGTCAGCAGGGAACCCTCAGCTTTCCGCTCATCCCAGGTAACAAGGTATGTGGCTTGTGTCACCCTCTAGGACGGGTACCCCGACACTGGTAGGACAATAGGTGGTTTGTTACAACAAAAGTGGATGCACGGGCACAAGTATTCTCTCTCAAGTCTTCTTCTATTCCTACCTCCAACATCCCGGCAGAGCACAGTACTACTTGGGTTGGGACTCTCACGACATCCTCCTCTCTGCTCCTCTGATCCTTCTTTGTACCTCTCAACACGCAGCCCATTCAGCACTGTACTGCTCTCTCTCTTCTCTCATCACAGATCTGGATCCTGAACTATTAAGTGTCATATCAAGTGTAAAGTATTCTGTCAATGCAAAGCTGTATGTTCTGCTGCACACCAGTATCTTCAGAGTAAACAAGATTTTATTTATGATAAAGAGACTCTGTAATTCCTCATCTCGCACCAACATAGCACAAGAACACTCCTTGGGACATTTCCCCTTTATGTGGGTAGCAGTACCAATAGTCCGGGTGGGTTATTACTCCTCTCCGGACCACCGTGACAATAGCCCAAGGGACCCTGCAACAACCCGGCAGGTCACTGTCCACAGGGGAATAAGGTGTAACCGGCCCTTTAAAATAAAAGCAGGTGTGCCACCATACATGTGTGCCCAACCGGCACTGGTGTCACGACATAACACCCAAGAGTCCGGCTACATCTCGGCCAACCACCATAGAGCTGGCGTCACACTTCACCACCTAGCAAGTGACCGTCCGTACCTCCACCATACCACCGCGGGGGCACACCACAATAGGCGAAGGTAAAAAGTGAATACTTGGTCAGGCTGCCGCTGCTGCTGGGGACATGTCGGTAATGTATACTTACCTGTCCTGTTTCCTTACTGCTGCCGGATCCAGGACTCCTACTGGAGATAGTCGTTCAGCATAGACTCTACACTGAGCGGCCATTTCCTATGGGAGCACGTTATCGGATGTTTTGAAAACACAAGCATCAGTGCAGAGCAGGAGCAGCGACGGAATGGGACAGGTAAGTATACATTACCGACATGTCCTCTGCAGTCCTGGTAGCCTTGTCAACTATTAATTTTCCCCAGACAACCTCATTAAAGTGACTTTGTACCCAAATCTGACCCCCCCCCCCCCAAACCATTTTGTACCTTCAGATAGCTTTTCTTCCAAGATCTGTCATAAAAAAACAACTTTTAAACTTGCAGCCCTGTGTCGAATTGGCGTGGCCTAGAGTATCCATGCCCTAGGCTTACACCACCTCTCCATCCTTCCTCCCCACCCATCATTAGGAACGCCCCAAGAACAATTTCTCTTATTCATCACCTGTGTGAACACTGCACATGAGCAGGATCATTAAGGTACCTGTGCACTCTTCAGACAGGTGATGAATAGGAAAAATCCTGCCCGGGGGGCATTCCTAGTGATGAGGAGGGCAGAGAGGCCTTCCAATCCTAGGGCGGACACACACTGTAGGCCACGCCATTTTAACACAGGGCTGCAAGTTTAAAAGTTGTTTTTTAGGACAATAACTGCATCACAGACCCCAGGACAGATCTTGGATTAAAAGCAGCTATCCGAAGGTACAAGTGGTTTGGGAGGGTCAGATTGTGGGTACAGAGTCGCTTTAAGGATCTAAATCTGCATAGTCTGGAGAAAAGAAGAAAAAGGGGGCATGATGGGAAACTTTTTATATATGTTAAAGGAGTAAATAAGGTTCAAGAAGAAGGAAACTAAACACAGGAACAAGGAGCCACAATCTGAGGTTATTGGGGACGGATCAGAAACAATATGTAACAAGAATTTACTGTACGAAAAGAGTAGTAGATGCTTGGAACAAACTTCCAGCAGATGTGGTTGGTAAATCTACAATAACCTACCTGGGACTAGATAGACCTGGTGGTCTTTTTCCATATTTCTATGCTGTTACATACAACTGCATGGTGTTCACGTTATGTATTTATATTTGTCCTGTGACGTAATACATTAACCATCATAAAATCAGGGCACCGTCACTGGATGATCTGTGGGTTTGGACCCCCTCCAACACCAGGGCCGGGGTCCGGCTGCCACCTCTTCACCCCTATAGCTGGACCCGTTCTGGTATAAGGTGCAGTAGCTGAGTCTGTATATTCCGTTACACTTTCCATTTCTCTCAGACAAAGCGCTGGCCATGCTTCCGATGAGATCTTGGAGTCCTCACCAGGTCAGCAGATTGCCTGTCCCGGAGCCTTGGCTTGGTGAATGCAGCGAGGCCGCTTCCAGTAACGTACATCTGTGCAGCTCTGATCCTCACATTTGGTGAAGCTTCATATAAACCGGTGGCCGAGGGATTGTACACCCAAAACAATACAAGGCTCGTTCCAGGAGAACACATGATACCCCTCCGCTCTTCAGGCTGCGCATTGGCATGTCTCACTAGGATATCTGGTTGGTGTCCAATAGGAATTGGTTCCAGATTGTAGACACAGGGCAATTTGAAGATGAGCAAATGATCTGTATAATTCATGCAGATTAGTATCAGTCATTGTTACATTAGTTATATACAGGGGGGAGATTTACTAAGACACATGTGCCAAAATTCTGGCTGAGATTGAGCCATGAAATGGTGGAAAAGAGCCAAATTTAATAGGAGATTTAGAAATGTATTCTCTCACTAGATTGTTTGTAAAAGGGAGTCATAAATCGGATTCTCAAGATGCCCCAGATACATTGATGCAGTGTTGCCATTGTTTTGGTGCAGAATATTGGTGTTAAAGGGGAACTCCAGCAAAAACAAAAATGTTTCAAATCAACTAGTGTCAGAAAGTTATAAACGTGTAATTTACTTCTATTAAAAAAAAGGTTAATAATTCTTATCAGCTAAAAAAAAAATCTTGTCTTGAGGTGGTGTATTCTTTCCATTCTGACACAGTGCTCTCTGCTGCCACCTTCTGTCCATGTCAGGAACTGTCCAGAGCAGTAGAAGTTTTGTATAGGTATTTGCTACTGCTCTGGACAGTTATAAAAGTTGCCTATTGTAATTGTTCTGACTTGAGGAACGTAGATAACATGTCAGTTTCATCACATGGGGAACGGCGTAAACATAAAAAACCCACCTGATATTTTAAAATTTCACCACCTAAATATTTTTTTTCCCGGTTTTGGAAAATTAAGTTGGTGTCTCAAAAAATAATGAGAGCCAAAATTATTATTATTATTATTATTTATTTATAAAGCGCCCTTAATTCCAGAGCGCTATACAATAGATAGGGGTAACAAGCAGGAACAGTACAAGAACAGGACTCACATGAAGGCAAATGGCAGACTGGTAGATGGGGAGAGAGGACCCTGCCCACGAGGGCTCACAATCTATGGGGTATAGGGAGAGAAACAGGAGGTAAAGTGCAGCCAGCCAAGTGTGATGCAGAATTATTATAGGTTGTAGACTACTTTGAAGAGATGGGTTTTCAGGTTACTTTTGAAGGACTTGATGGTGGATTAGAGCCGGGTCTGTAGGTGAAAAAATGAAAGCACAATGGTTTTTAACCCCTTCCCGTCAGTGATACGTCTATATACACGTTCCTACTGCACATAACGCGTGCAGTAGAAATGTACATATACGTTCCTGACTGAGGGGCTTACTGATGTGTGCGGGACCGCTGCAGTGAAAGTGGTCCTGCACACATCAGTGTGTCCGGGGCCGGAGGTAATGAGAGGCAGCTGCGTCTCATTAACCCCTTAAACTCCTCGCTATAGATCGCGCCGTTTAAGGTACTCAGTGACAGAACAAGCGAGTGATCGGATGTACGGGCGGGGGTAAGCCTCTCACCTCCGTCCTGTCGTTTCGGCGATCCATGTATAGAGTCTGCTCTCAGGCAGGCGTTATGCATAGATTGCTGATAACACTGATCTATGCTATGCCATGGCAATGATTGCATGTTGTACAGTGAAAAAAAGTGTAATAAAAAAGTTTTTAAAAGTATTAAAAAACCCCTTATAAACCCTCTCCCAATAAAAGTTTAAAATACCCCCTTGCCCATTATAAAAATAGAAATATATAAAAAAAATAATAATTAAATAAACATATTACATATCGTAGCATGCGCAATTGTCCCATCTATTAGAACATAACATCCCACACGGTGAACGGTGTAAACGAAAACTCACACCAGGATTGCTGATTTAATTAAATTATATATCAGGAAAAAATTTATAAAAAGCAATTAAAATTTTTCTGTTTCACCAATATGATATTAATATAAATTAGAGATCATGGCACAAAAATGACACCTCAACCAGCCCTGTAGGTGGAAAAATAAAAGCGCTATAGCTCTTATAAGGTGAGGAGGAACATTGCATTAATTTGACCTGGACATCCAGGCATCAAAGGGCTCTGTCTTGAAGGGGTTAAACGTGAGGAGGAAAAAATTGCAAAAGTGCAAAATGGAAAATTGGCTGCGATATGAAGGTGGTAAGGTCTCTGCTTGATGTCAGCACATAGGAAATTTTTGTGTTCTTTGTAGATAAAAAATGGAGTCCCGGTATCTTACTCTTCTCAAGCCTTTCTTAGGTCTCTGTAAACAGTCCACAATCCTCCCTTAACGGGGTCAACATATCGGCTCCCGGTGGGGTTTAAACATGTTCCCAATGAATGTTCTCCAATCCCCTCTGTAGGGTGCAGGCAACACAGGGTGTAGCTCAACAGCTACAATGGTAGTAGGCCTGGCCCAAAGACCTGTGGGGTCCTCCAACAGCAATGGAGTTTCTGAACAACTTCCTGCAATGTCGTTGGAATCCCCCAATGTCTGCTTCCTCCTCTATACTCTTAGACATATGATATATGTCATATGATATATTCCTTACTTTGCAAGGGGTTCTGACACCCAGGTCTCTGGGCCTACCCTCTGGAAGGAGAGAAATTATCACTTTCTCACTTTGCTCTAGACTTTACTCTCTTAGGTCAAGCAACCCTCCCACCTTCTAGAAAGCTCCCCATGTTAGTCTATGGGCGCTAAAAATTACATGGACTCTCTTGCTTGCCGCCAGTATCAGAAGATGGCAGTATAACACAACAGCATAAAATACATTAAAGCGCAAAGATGGTGAAGTGAATCCAATATAGCAAAGAGTTACATATAGTGGGGCACTGCATAAATGTTAGGCATCACAATGCGAATGGTCAGACACAGATGGGATCCATAGAAACCTGTCCTGATCATGCACATTTTACCCCCTAAGCCCTTAACCTTTCAGCCTTTTGCTGTCACCATGAAGTCTTCAATTCACTGACAACAAACAGAGATCTTAAACCTTAAAGACAAATGTAGTGTCACAGAGTGGGTGTGCCACTGCTGTTTCTAGCATGTGTAGGTTGGTATTGATATGTGTGTATATGCTCTGGGATTTAGGGTCGCAGTTTGCACTCCCACCACTAGATGTCACTGTCTCCTGTGCACCACATGGCACAGCTGTAAAAAAAAAAAAGTTATTAGGGGGTTAACTGTGGATGTCACTTTTCTGTACTGTGGATGTACTATATTTTACAGTTTTTTCCCTTGTCTGTTTTTCCCCTTGTCTGTGGGGAAGCAGGCCATGTGATAAGTGTGGAGTCTAGTGAGAGAAGTAGCTGGAGAGTAATACACAGAGGTTCCAGTGAGGGAGGTAGTATTTTTCTTAAACAGTTTCAGCAGTAGTCATGCTAGGCTAATAACCCACAGTGAGGCAACTGGAAAAGGGGAGAAAACATATCCACACTAAGGGGTCATTTTTCTTCAGTTCTTCAACTTACTTGGACAGGAGTAAACAGACAGTAGTTAGAGTTAAAGCTGAGAACTCTGCTGCAACGTACTAAAATTCCTAAGAGGCCACCCCAACAGCTAGCTTTTTTCATAAGGAGGGGCCTGGGTTCCTGGATTTGTGTCACTTGGTGCCCACAGACAGCAAGAGGCAGATCAGCATAGCCGTGGACACAGGTATTGTTTTATTGCCACTCACACAAGGGGGTTAATGCCCCTCCAGTTGAGAACCCTATTGTCTGGATAGGTCCCCTTTCCTGCAAGTAGCCCACTGTCACCTAAGTCAAGCATACAAGTAACAGTAACAAGTAACCAGAGACTTTCTCAAATATAGCTCCAGTGATTTATCTCAAATCTCAAGTTTATACAGTCTACCTATGTTAAGTGGGGATTTAACTTAAAGTATTCCAAGCACCTAGTTCACATTAAGGGATCTCCACCACCACCAAAAGAACTGGTATAAGGTGTACTGTGCCTTTAAGAGGTTCGCAAGTAAAGTTGCACTTATTTAAGGCTAAGCTGGACTGTGTAGTTCCTTGCACTATACCTACACCTACACCAACCTAGGGAGTCCGTGAAAACATGGCATCAGCCATAGGCCGTAGGGTGTATCCATGTTTCCCAGAAAGCCTTACGGGCTGCATCCAACCTCTTCAGCCATCAGAAATAAAATGCTGACGCATCCGTCTCGAGTCTCACTCATCTCTATCGATTACGTCTCGGTGATTAATCACTGTCAATCCAGGATTATTACATCTTTGCAGCTCCCCCTGCCCAAAATATTCCTAGAATCCCCCCCTGATTTTCCGTCCAGGCTGCGATCCAATCTGACCGGCGGAAGGACGCCATGCCTTTGTATGTTGCTACCTGTTATATTTGTAAAGCCTGGAGAGACGAAATGTTCTTTGCAAGAATCACATGCTAAAAATAATCTTTCTTTAATCTGCAAAATCAAATATAAAAGCACAGTATGTGACACGCAAAGCTCAAAGAAGTTAATTTAAAGGATTTACAGAGCGCCCCCTCCCCCCACCCACCCCCATCTTACAGGCAAAATAAAAACTTGGCATAAAAAGCAGCCACAATGGCGTCTTATTGCAGAGCGAGAGAACAGGAAAGTGTTTTTATGTTAATATCTTACCAATCAAATCAGGGTTATTTGTTACCAGATTGTATTTCTTCTCCTGTATTCCTGTACTCAGCAATTGCAGGGTCAGTGAGGTAGGGTCCCTATCAACAGACTGGAACAGAAGTGCCATAGAAAATGACCAGGTGAAATGGTACAGCTCATACAATGGGGTCCAGGTGCTATAAGGTCCAGCTACTCTCTGAAATTAGAAAAATAAATAAAGAATAATTCCTAGATCCAAGTCATCACTGGCACTACAAGTCCCAGCACATGGTCTGTGGCTTATAAACGAAACTTCCCTCTATCTTACGGTGTAGTGGTGCTCAGCTGTCTGTGGATGTGTTTCGATCCGTTTTTTAAATAATTGAAGTAAATGGAAAAACAGATCAAAACAGACGCACACAAATGCATCCGTTTTCTATCCCTTTTTTCATCCGTTTTTGCAAAAAAAAAAAGAAAAAACGGATTGCAAAAATACCTGCTGTGCCACCTAATCGGTTTGACCTTGGATCCACATACAGAAATTTGGACTACTACACCGCAGATTGGTCATGGTACAGGTGGCGGTGGACCCTGAGAGCCGTAAGACAGGGGCACAAAGGGAGAAGTCCAGATACAGGCCAAGATGTGGGGATGGCAGCATATTTGCAGTCAGGATAGGCAAATAGGTCAGAGCGCAGACTCTTCTGATATAGTAGATACAGTGTAGTACTAATCTTTTGGTCCAGTGAGTAGTGGAGGGTGCAGCTGCCGTATAAACCCAAGGATGGAGGACGATGGGAGAAGGTGCAGGACGTGCAGTGCTCCAACCCAGAGGGAGTACAATATTGCTGACTAGCTGGTGGGTAGTGTAGGCAGAAAAGGAAGTCAATGCATCTTTGGCTATGTGCCCATAGACTATAACAAGACAGATAATGTCTGTATGTGCCAGTCCATAATTGTTGACCACAGTCTGGGCCGACTAGTTATAGCCCAGACTCTGTCCCGATGCCTAGCTCACAGCAATCTGGCTACCCTCCGTGCCAGACTAAAAGAGGAATCTCTAGCAGATGACGTTACAGAACAAGAATCTGAAGATATGGTAGGAAAATATTTCAGCTAATCTGATTGGTTCACTTTAAAGGGGTATTTCACGCAAACATAAGTTTTGAATTGTTGCTGCCCATGGAGAGACTAACAATTTCTTCCATACTTGTTACTATCTATTCAGTCTCCGTCCCTTAGTTCTCAGCTGCTGCTTTCTGCTGAAGACACAAAAAAATGTGTGTTAGCTTTTTTCTCTGTCTCCCCCTCCTCCCCCTCCCTTTTGAGGCGGCTGATATAATCAAGTTATTATCTATTCTGTCTTCTTCCCCCAGTTCTGAGTTGCTGCTTTCTGCTGAAAAGGCAGAAATCTATGTGTGAGCTTTTCTCTCTGTCTCCCCCTCCCTTCTGAGATGGCTGATGTAAACAAGTCCCTGGCAGACTGTATCTGCAACTTTGTAGCTTCTTTGTAATGCTGGAAAGGGGTTCATCAGCAACTTGACCTCAGATTAAACCTCCAGGCATTACAAAGAAGCAAGAAAGTTGCAGATACAGTCTGCCAGAGACTTGTTTACATCAGCCATCTCAGAAGGGAGGGGGAGACAGAGAGAAAAGCTCACACATAGATTTCTGCCTTTTCAGCAGAAAGCAGCAACTCAGAACTGGGGGAAGAAGACAGAATAGATAATAACAAGTATGAAAGGAATTTTTTGTTTTACCATGGGCAGCAACATAGCAAAAGTTAAGTTCTAGTGGAATACCCCTTTAAGGAGACTTCAGTGTTAGTGAATCTGGGTCATTGTATTTTAGAAGTAAATAAGTGAATACATATTGTGGACGTTCCTTGTAAACAGACAAGGCTTTCTCGGCCAGGAATAACAGATTCAAGCTGAGTGACAGCGGAGTTTAACCTTGTAGCTGTCATGGAGGGGGGGGGGGGGGGGGGGCTCGCACTATAATACATAAGAGCTCAACAAACTAGTCAATATAGGAACAATCAATGTATTGACCTGCATGGCTATGTGCTTGGAGGGAAATGTGTCTGACACGAATAATGCTGCAATTTAGGACGTTGCAGAGGACGGGAATAACCGGCTAGCTGCAGGCAGGAATTGCAGAGTGTCAGTGTTAGGATGATAAAGGTAGGAATACTGCGCTGCTAACCAGTCATATACATTGCTTTACATTTTTGTTAAAAAAACACTTATAATAGATTCTGTCCATGATATTAATATACATTTTATTAGGAATAAAACGTTGTCCCTGATCCCTGGCTGCTTTTTTTTTCCGCGGTGCCGCTAGGGATCCTGGCCGGAGTGTATACTATATGCAGCACTACGTAAGTACCGTAAAAATTCACGGTCGTTGTTACAACTGTTGTGATTACTATGGTACTTACGTAGTGTGAACATAGCCCCAGTGTGCAAAAAAAAATAATTTACTTTTCAGGATGTTAGAGGGCTTCGGAATTTTTCACATTTTCATGAAAATTTCAGCTCTGAATTTATTAGGGACCAGTTCAGTTCTGAAGTGGATTTGTGGGGCCTGTATGTTAGTTATCCCCATAAATCCCTCCATTGTAAAAAACTGCACCCCTCAAAGTATTCAAAGTAACATTTCATAAGTTTATTAACCCTTTAGGTGTTTTGCATAAATTTAAGCAAGTTGGAGGGGAAATTAAAATTTTTTATTTTTTTGGCAGATATTCTATTTTATTCTATTTTTTTTCCCTCTTACACAGCAAATACTTACTGAGAAATACCACTCACTTTTTATTCCCCTGATTCCAATGTTTCTAGAAATCCCCCATATGTGGCCGCAGTGCGTCACCTGACTCAACCACAGGCTGCAGACATGACAGAGACCTGGGGAATTTTGGAGCCTTTGTTTATTTCAGTTTTTTTTTTAGCCATTACACCATGTCACAGAGGCCTTGCAGTGCCAAAATTTTTTTGTAAGGCTAGGTTCACACTGCATTTTTGCAATCCGTTTTTCTCATCCGTTTTTTGCAAAAAACGGATGCATTTTTGTGCATCCGTTTTGATCCGTTTTTCCATTAATCCGTTTTTTTTTTACGGACACAAAAACATAGCTGACACTACTTTTGTTCCTGTTAAAAAAAAACGGATCCGCTTTGATCCGTTCTTTTTTTACAATAGAAGTCAATGAAAAAACGGATGCACACGAATGCATCAGTTTTTTCCATAAATTTTTTTGCAAAAAACTGAATGCAGAAACGCAGTGTGAACCTAGCCTAAGAAGAGTTGACGTTTCCATCTTTACCATTCTGGGGGACATGTGACACGCTGATCATTATTTATTACATTTTTTATGAGGTGGTATGAATAAAAAAAACAATTTAGCTGCAGTTCTTCACCATTTTTTTGTACGCCGTTTACTATACGTTACATATGGCATGTTATCTTTATTCGTCAGGTCGGTACGATTACAGTGATATCCACATTATATAGCTTTTGTTATAGTTTATGGCATTTATACTATATATACTGTTTGTGTCTTGCATATTGTAAGAGCAGTAATATTTTTATTTTTTCGCCAATGGAGTTATGTGAGGGATTTTTTTTGCGGTATAAGCTGACATTTTTAGTGATACACCTTTTGGGTACATGTGATGTTTTGATAGCTTTTATCTAAATTTTTTAGGGGGCGGAATTAACAAAATTTTTTAATTTTGATTAGTTTTTAATTTTTTTTTGCGGCGTTAATCGGGCGGGATAATTAATGTAACGGGTTAATAGACATGGTCATTACAGACCCGGCGATGCCAAATATATGTATATCATTTATAGGGGATCATTTATAAGGGCGATGTGTAAATTTATTTATTTATATTTATTTAATTAATTATTATTTTATTTATTTATTTGTGTAATTATTTATTTATTTGTGTATGTATGTATGTGTGTGTTTGTGTTACACTTTCACTTTACAGGAGGCTCTATAATACGTTACAGCACGTGATCAGTGATGTAATTTATTATAGAGAATGAATGAGCTGTCTATGTCTATGACGGTGTCTATGGGGTTAACTGCCAGGGGGGAGCGTGGCAGAGGCAGCGGAGGAGGCTGTGTGAGACAGCCTCCTCCTGCTGCCCGATCGCCGCTAGGGACAGAGGGGGGAGGCAGGGAGAGCATAACGTTCCGGGAACGTCATTTTGCGGGAAGTAACCACATCCCATGACGTTCCCTGGACGTCATATTGCAGCAAGGGGTTAAAAGGGTATTCTGCTCAAATATAACTTTTGATACGTTGCTGCCCATGATGAGAGTAAGAATACTTTCCATACTTGTTATTATCTATTCGGTCTCCTTCCTCCAGTTCTGAGCTGCTGCTTTCGGCTGAAGACACAAATATCTGTGTGTGAGCCTCTCTTTCTCCCCCTCCTCCTCCTCCCTTCTGAGACACCTTATGTACACAAGTCCCTGGCTGGCTTTATCTGCAACATTGTAGTTTCTTTGTAATGCTGGGAGGGTTAATCATGATGAGTTCATCAACAACTTGACCTTAGAATAACCCTCCCAGAATTACAAAGAAGTTACAATGTTGCAGATAAAGTCAGCCAGGGAATTGTTAACGTCAGCCATTTCAGAAGGGGGGATGGGGAAGACAGAGAGAAGAGCTCATGCACAGATTTTTGTGTTTTCAGCAGGAAGCAGCACCTCAGAAATGGAGGAAGGAAACTGAATAGATAATAACAAGTATGGAAGGATTTGTTAGTCTCACCATGGGCAGCAACATATTTTTGAGCAGAATATCTCTTTAAGCATTGAGCACCTACTGTATGCAATCGTAGCAAAGTGCTATTAGAGAGTTAATCTGTCCGACAACCGTGAAATTCCCGCAGTGGGACACTGAACTGGGTCTGGCGCTTTCTACAAAATAATAACTGCTGTGTACCTGCTCGCAAGTTTCTAAACCTGTTAAATAGAGTTACATACAGAAGCAACAGGTAGGAAGTGGTGGCGGGTTGGCATCTATTTTATCCTTGTGTTCCGTTCCCGACAATAGCACCCGCCTCACCGTCCTGTCGTCAGCCCTGGCGGAACAGAATAGATATTGTGCCTCTTCTGAGACATCCACTCTCCGAACCACTTAACATAGTGTGAAGCTCTCAGCATCAATCCCTCTTATGGCAAGTCGTTCACCGGCGCGGCTGTTAGAGTGGAAAGCAGCTATTGTGCTCCATCAAATCTGTACGTACAGCTTAGAGGTGAGGCAGATGAACGCCACTCGCTGCGGAGAGAATATCTGTGCAAAGGAATCTAATATCGGTGTAAAAATAAAAATTACCATATACAAAAGGCAACACCTACAGGAAATCAATTAAACCGATAGAAATGTGAAACGTAGAGAACGGTGCTGAATACTGATGTGGCAGAGGGGGCACTGGTATAGTATCGTATGGTTGGGTTATAGCTAGAGTTTCCTTTACCCGGGTAAATAGAGTTTTCTTGCCAGTCTTATACATGAATATTGTGCCATGGAAATGGGCCCTAAACCTGGGGCACATGCACCACTAGCTGCTATCCTTCTCCTCCTGCACTGAATGGATCGCTGGACTGCTGATGCAGTAATATGAGGGTGTATTTTATTCACAGATATCAAGCCAGGGGGAAAAGCACTGGAGACAGGCCGGCACGCCCCCAGTGAGAAGAACCCCCTCCCCCCATGATGCAGCTCCATTGATTCTAAGGGAGCAGCGTCATATAAGGTCTGGGGTTTCTGTTTTAAATATGGGTCATACTTAAAGCAAATGTACCTGGTGGTACATTCGCTTTAAGGCAATTTTCAAGTTAATATATTTTATTTGTGTACACCTACAGCTTGCATAGCACAGGAGTTGAATACTAATGCAAATGTGGTGTCCCACCCTGGGTGTTTTTGTCTCTCCTGTGCACCTCTCAAAAAGCTTCTCACTTTAGGTTAAGTGGTGATGAAGGGTACTTCAAAGTTTCACCACTAGATGTCAGTATTTTGTAGCTCTATGTATTGCACAGCTGAGTAAAGTAATGGGTTACTGTATATGTGTACCATGTGCTTTTATTGACCTATGGGAGATGCTTTCTACTTTTAACCATCTCTTTCCTTCTTTCTTTTGCACACAATTATCCCCACCACTCTGAGGGTAGATTACTTAGCCCCTGTAGAAAGTTAGTCACTTGGTGGAGGAAGTTCAGTCAATTCTTGTCAGATTCTCATGGGAGAGGGACACACAGAGAGAGCGTCTCTGCTGTAGCCAAGCCAGGGCCTGGCTTGCGCCAGGACCATTGTTCGGGACTAAAGAGCAGTCCAGTCTCAGACATAAGTGTGTGCAGATGTGGTTAGAGACAAGCAGTTCTTCTACTACTTCCACTAGAACTACTATGCATTGCTAAGCACCTTGAGGGAGAAGAGTCTAGAAACATCCTAGCCCACGCCGAGAACCAGTATCCTAAGAACAAGAGGAACTAGTCTGGATAGGACAAAGCTACCAAAGAAGTGCAGGTAACTGGGACACCCCTAGGAACTTAGCTTTACCCAGATAATCATGGCTGGGGCTTGTATCACCCTATTAGGACGGGTCACTCAACTGAAGTCTTTACACAGGTACAAGTAACTTCTCACTCTAAAGTATTCTCAACAGTTCTGGCAGAGTACATTGCTATATTGGGTAAGGACTCCCTCTACAAACTCTTCTCCTTTACTCTCTTCTACTCTCAACTTTTCAAGCACCACTAAAACTGCCTCTTCTACTCTACTTCTTAAAGCACCTCCTTAAGTACAAACAAGTTCAACCACTAAAGTCTACGTGAAGAGTTATCTTTTCTGCTAAAGTGTATTGTACTACTAAGAGACTTTTCAGAAAAGTTGTTCTATTTTGATAGCATTGGGACTCTGTCATTCCTCCTCCGCACCAGCACCCATACACACTAGCCATACACCTTGGGTTATTTTTCCTCTTTCTTTGGGTGGCGGTACTGATAGTCTGGGTGGGTCAGATGCCACTCAGGACTACTGTGACAAGAGCCCAAGGGACCCATTACAACCCGGCAGGTCACCGACCATTTGGGGAGTACAGCAAGCCACAACACAAAGCAGGTATAACCATCATACCTGTGTGCTGTACTAGTACTGGCGTTATGACAATACCATCCCTGGCTGAGCTGACACAACAACACCTATACCTCACCACACAAAGAGCTATAATTAGTTTTGTAATCCTCTCTCTCCATATACATCTGAATTAATTCTATCCCTTTCACCCCGTTTAGTGACATACTATGACAAAATCTGTCATTTCCGACCATTAAACACTTAAATGATTTGCAAAGTGCGTCCTATTAACGCAGCTCTTCACTTTGATATGTGACAGATATATTAAAGGAGCTAAAAATTGCACAGGCTGAAGTCAGAAAATCACATTTCTATACTGTATGTTCTGTGGAACATGGGAGTAACCCTGCAACTGGTATAGTAGAAAGTATGTGGGGTCTCAGCACTGGGGCTTAAAGGGGTATTACTATAGGATAGAGGATAACAAGCTGATAGGTGGGGGTCTGACTGCTGGGACACCCACCAACGTTTTACGGCTTTACAGTCTTACATATTGGATGAAGTTAAGGAAAAAGTGTGATTCTTCACCCTTATTAATACAACGTTGGAATAAAGACAAGAGAATTTTAAATATTTAGGGTGATGTCTGTCCGATGTGAGCGAACCTTAATTGTACCGACTGTGTAAATGCTAATGTATTGTTGTTCTGTATTAATTGGAGAGCGGAGTGGGTCCCTTGTGTCATGTCCCCTTTACTAAGTGTCCCTTTGGATGCTACTTGTTTTTAATGAGAGGAAACTTGTAAAGAGACTTAGATTAAAAGAGTTCTATATGTGAATATCGTGCCACCCGCGCAGATCACAGGATCTCCAGAGCCTTCCTTTTTGAATCAATTTTATTCGATGACAAAGCACATTAAACTGTGTTGTATCATCATATTCTAATATCTTTCCCTGACAAATCCCCTAATCATAAAACTACTATAAAAATGCTCCTATATACAAGAATATAACTACTATAATACTGCTCCTATATACAAGAAAATAACTGCTATAATACTGCCCCTATATACAGGAATAAAACTACTATAATACTGCTCCTATATACAGGAATATAACTACTATAATACTGCTCCCTATGTACAGGAATATAACTACTATAATACTGCCCCTATATACAAGAATATAACTACTATAATACTGTCTCCTATATACAGGAATATAACTACTATAATACTGCCTCCTATATACAAGAATACAACTACTATAATACTGCTCCTATATACAGGGATATAACTACTATAATACTGCCCACTATATACAGGAATATAACTACTATAATACAGCTCCTATATACAGGAATATAACTACTATAATACTGCTCCTATATACAAGAATATAACTACTATAATACTGCTCCTATATACAGGGATATAACTACTATAATACTGCTCCCTATATACAAGAATATACCGTAACTACTATAATAGGTAGTATAGTGGAGACAGGGCGGCTGGCATTACTATATACACAATCGGTATGCGATAAGACGGACAAGCAGACTCAAATCTAGATAAACTATGCGGCTAGTGGAGGTGCCCAATGCCAAAGCAAACAGTCCAACTTGGAGTAGGTAGAAAAATTGAGGCGGTCACTCACCACATTAGATGCCGAAGATTCTTTATTCATCCAGGAGTGAACATAGCAGGGAAGGGGGAAGGTGGAGGAGCGGGTGCAATCAGACAAACGTTTTCGCGGGCTAATTCATAACTACTATAATACTGCTCCTATATACAAGAATATAACTACTATAATACTGCTCCTATATAAAAAAATATAACTACTATAATATTGCTCCTATATACAAGAATATAACTACTATAATACTGCTCCTATATACAAGAATATAACTACTATAATACTGCTCCTATATACAAGAATATAACTACTATAATACTGCTCCTATATACAGGAATATAACTACTATAATGGCACAAGCAAACAGAGGCAAATGAAATCCAATGCACTCACCAGCAAGATACGGTCTTCACGGGTTTATTGAAAACACATCACAGGCGGGAGGGGAAGGTGGAACAGGTGCGGGAGCGGATACAGACACAACAGTTTCACGCCGCAGCGCTTTGTCAAGTGAGGATACGTCACTGCCGGCATCAGCCGACCTTATATGCAAATTAGTGAGCACGTAACTGATTGAACAGAAGAGTGTGAACACGTGAACAAATAAAGGTGAGTAACAAATAATGTAGTACACATCTTACAAAAAGACGCTCCAGTCGTTCCTTTCATTTAACCCATTGGGGCCAGTAGCATCAAGTTCGGCGATCCATATCGCCTCTCTTCTCAGGAGTCTTTGATGCCTATTGCCACCGTAATCTGCTATATCTATCCTCTCTAGACCCAGAAACCGCAGGCAGTTGGTATCTCCCGCGTGTGCACTGTTCACATGGTCAATCAGTCGGGGAACTCCTTTCCCCGTCTTTGAGTAAACGTGCTCCTTGTAGCGAGTCCATAGCGGTCTTTTAGTTTTACCAACGTAAAACTTATTGCATGGACAAATAATAGCGTATACAATAAACGCAGACCTACATGTGATGAGACTTTTGACCTGACAATCTATACCATTTAATGTAATGCACTCCGTGGCTATTAATTGAGGGCAATATCTACATGTGCCGCAACGTTTGTTCCCTTTCAACTGCGTGCCTGTAAGCCAATCGCAGCCTGTCTTTCTTTGTTGGTTATTGTTCATATTCAGGAGATCACCTATGGTGCGGTTCTTACGGAAAGTAATAAGGGGACCAGCGGCGGCAGTGTCGCCAATATCCTCGTCTTGCTCAAGTATGTGCCAATGCCTATGTATGCTGCTTGCGATAATATTGTTGAGTGGTGAATTCTGGAAAGCAAATGTAAATCTCCTAGGCGGATCAATATTCGATAATTTAGGGACTAGTAGGTCTTTCCTTATAAGTGTGTCTGCTTTTTCCCTTGCTTCTTTTATGACGTGAGTAGGGTAATCTCTAGCTAATAGTCTATGTTCAAGATCTTGGACCTGTCTGCTATATGTTTCTTGAGTGTTGTTGACCCTTTTCAGGCGTACCATCTGGCTAAAGGGTATAGAGTTTTTGACTTGTGTAGGGTGGGAACTAGTATAGTGTAATATAGAGTTGCACGCTGTCTTTTTTCTGAAGACTGATGTAACTAGTTCATCTCCTTTGATGTCCACTTGGACATCTAGGAATTCAAGTGATTTGCCACCTATTTTACATGTGAAGAACATATTAATACCGTTATTAGTATTGAGGAATTCTACAAAATCCAAAAAATGCTTTATCGCCCCCCTCCCATATCATAAAGATGTCATCTACAAATCTGTAATATGTCTTGACATTACCTATGTATGGATTGCGGGAATTGAATATGAGATCATTCTCTAGCTTGGCCAGGAACAGATTTGCATACGTGCAGGAGACCGGCGTGCCCATCGCTGTGCCGATCTCCTGCACGTACCATTGGTCCTGAAACAGAAATACATTATTCTGTAAAATAAACATTAAAGCTTCCTTGGCAAATTCCCTGTACTCAGGGGTCTGATCGCATCTACCAATGAACCAATCGACCGCCTCTACACCCGCATCATGGGGGATGCGGGTGTAGAGGCTCTCGACGTCAATGGAGACAAGGATGGAACCCTCAGTAAAATGCATAGATTCCAACGCTGCAATGAAATCACCAGAGTCCTTGAGATACCCTGGGGTCTCGACTAGTAATGGTCTAAGTGACCAGTCCAGATACTGCGATAGGTACTCGGTTGGGGAGCCAATCGCCGATACAATCGGGCGCCCAGGTGGTCTGTCCAGATTTTTATGGACTTTTGGAAGGAAATACCACCTGGGCGCCCTGGGGCATGATGGTAACAGCTTTTCGGCCGTGCGCTTATCAATGGCCCCTGTACTGCAGTGCTTATGGAGGAGGACACGAAGTTGTTCATTGATTCTAGGCATAGGGTTCTTCTTAAGTGGTGAGTATGTGACACGATCTGATAGCTGTCTATTGGCCTCTTCGTAATAGTAGCTGCGTGACATCACCACGGTCGCCCCTCCTTTATCCGCCCTTTTTACGATTAAGTCCGGACGGTTTCTGAGCCATTTAAGGGCTCTACTTTCTGAGGCTGTCAAATTATTACTGTGCCTAGGATACATAAGGGCCTTAACGTCCCGAGTCACGAATTTTTGAAACGTATCAATAGGGCCACCAGGTGTAACTTGGGGACTGTAGGTAGATTTCTTCCCTCCTCTAAATGGCACCTTCAGATCAGGTCTGTCATGGGGGGTGAGTGTTGGTGCGTCTGCTAAAATGCGGGTACATTCTGCCTCTTGACTGCTAAAATTAGCAGGAATTTGGAAGCCCAACGGGCCGACGGTACATCGAGTAGTCAGACTGGTTTGCTGCAAGGTAGTAGGTTTATTAGAAAAATGTTTAGCCAGATTTATCTTACGGATCCCTTTAAAGATGTCAATGTCAAATATAGTAGGTGAAAATTCTTCGGTTAAGCCCAGATTGAGGCCTTTGGCGAGGAGGTTGGTGCATTCCACTGGTAAGACGGTTTTTGAGATGTTAATCACATTCGGGGCATCATTTAACGTCTCCATGACACGCGTTTCTTGGGAGCGCTTCCTATTTCTCTGACGTCTCGCTTTTGCCCCTCCTCTCCGTGTCTTACGCCTAAAGGGCCACTCTTAGATCGGTGTTCTTGATTCGCTGATGTAGCTCCTTCGTCCGAAGCACTAGTATCAGACTCAGTTGTCCAGTATTCAGACACTCCTTTTTTCGTTCTCGGTCTCCTTTTTCCTTTACTTTTTTGTTGAGCTTGATGCCAACCGAAGATTTTATTTTGATCATAGTCGAGTTTATCTCTTACAAACTTGTCACGTTTGGTCTCTTTTATTTCTTTTTGCATATCGTTAAGTTTTTTATCCAATTTGACAAAAAACGCATTGACTTGTGTAGCCGTGGCTCTCGTGCGATATTCCAACTTCATACGGCATAAATCTGTCGTGACTGTTTCATATTCACATTGGTTGCGTTTAAGTACTAAATTCATCAGATTATTAGCATGTAGTAGATGTGCTTGTTGCCATGCATTTATAAAGCTTGGGTCGTCTTCTAATAGAGATGGATTTTTATAGCTTCTTAAGCCTCTTGGGACTCTACCGCTCTCTTTATAGGCCTGCAGTGAGTTCACTGTCCAGAATAGGCGCATTTCTCTCTCGGCCAAAGCGGTAATGCGGTATTCGAGCGTCTTTAGGCTGATGACCTGCACTTCATTTTTGTTGTTGCAGGACGTAAAATACGCTCCCGCACCCTCCCTCCCGGTGTGAACAGAGTCCAACTCAGTAGCTTCTAAGTCCATATGAGCTTCATTAGCCATCACCACTGTGCTCAGCGGGAAGTATCTGTGTATGGACAAGTCAGTAGAAAACAGAGCCCGCACTAGAGGTGTATACGGCTAAATGGTGGATAATGAGTATAGGACTGTGTATCCCAGTGAGCCGAATTCTGGGGTGCAACGGTGAAATTCAAGACTAGGTATGGCACAAGCAAACAGAGGCAAATGAAATCCAATGCACTCACCAGCAAGATACGGTCTTCACGGGTTTATTGAAAACACATCACAGGCGGGAGGGGAAGGTGGAACTCACCACTTAAGAAGAACCCTATGCCTAGAATCAATGAACAACTTCGTGTCCTCCTCCATAAGCACTGCAGTACAGGGGCCATTGATAAGCGCACGGCCGAAAAGCTGTTACCATCATCGCCCAGGGCGCCCAGGTGGTATTTCCTTCCAAAAGTCCATAAAAATCTGGACAGACCACCTGGGCGCCCGATTGTATCGGCGATTGGCTCCCCAACCGAGTACCTATCGCAGTATCTGGACTGGTCACTTAGACCATTACTAGTCGAGACCCCAGGGTATCTCAAGGACTCTGGTGATTTCATTGCAGCGTTGGAATCTATGCATTTTACTGAGGGTTCCATCCTTGTCTCCATTGACGTCGAGAGCCTCTACACCCGCATCCCCCATGATGCGGGTGTAGAGGCGGTCGATTGGTTCATTGGTAGATGCGATCAGACCCCTGAGTACAGGGAATTTGCCAAGGAAGCTTTAATGTTTATTTTACAGAATAATGTATTTCTGTTTCAGGACCAATGGTACGTGCAGGAGATCGGCACAGCGATGGGCACGCCGGTCTCCTGCACGTATGCAAATCTGTTCCTGGCCAAGCTAGAGAATGATCTCATATTCAATTCCCGCAATCCATACATAGGTAATGTCAAGACATATTACAGATTTGTAGATGACATCTTTATGATATGGGAGGGGGGCGATAAAGCATTTTTGGATTTTGTAGAATTCCTCAATACTAATAACGGTATTAATATGTTCTTCACATGTAAAATAGGTGGCAAATCACTTGAATTCCTAGATGTCCAAGTGGACATCAAAGGAGATGAACTAGTTACATCAGTCTTCAGAAAAAAGACAGCGTGCAACTCTATATTACACTATACTAGTTCCCACCCTACACAAGTCAAAAACTCTATACCCTTTAGCCAGATGGTACGCCTGAAAAGGGTCAACAACACTCAAGAAACATATAGCAGACAGGTCCAAGATCTTGAACATAGACTATTAGCTAGAGATTACCCTACTCACGTCATAAAAGAAGCAAGGGAAAAAGCAGACACACTTATAAGGAAAGACCTACTAGTCCCTAAATTATCGAATATTGATCCGCCTAGGAGATTTACATTTGCTTTCCAGAATTCACCACTCAACAATATTATCGCAAGCAGCATACATAGGCATTGGCACATACTTGAGCAAGACGAGGATATTGGCGACACTGCCGCCGCTGGTCCCCTTATTACTTTCCGTAAGAACCGCACCATAGGTGATCTCCTGAATATGAACAATAACCAACAAAGAAAGACAGGCTGCGATTGGCTTACAGGCACGCAGTTGAAAGGGAACAAACGTTGCGGCACATGTAGATATTGCCCTCAATTAATAGCCACGGAGTGCATTACATTAAATGGTATAGATTGTCAGGTCAAAAGTCTCATCACATGTAGGTCTGCGTTTATTGTAGACGCTATTTTTTGTCAATGCAATAAGTTTTACGTTGGTAAAACTAAAAGACCGCTATGGACCCGCTACAAGGAGCACGTTTACTCAAAGACGGGGAAAGGAGTTCCCCGACTGATTGACCATGTGAACAGTGCACACGCGGGAGATACCAACTGCCTGCGGTTTCTGGGTCTAGAGAGGATAGATATAGCAGATTACGGTGGCAATAGGCATCAAAGACTCCTGAGAAGAGAGGCGATATGGATCGCCGAACTTGATGCTACCGGCCCCAATGGGTTAAATGAAAGGAACGACTGGAGCGTCTTTTTGTAAGATGTGTACTACATTATTTGTTACTCACCTTTATTTGTTCACGTGTTCACACTCTTCTGTTCAATCAGTTACGTGCTCACTAATTTGCATATAAGGTCGGCTGATGCCGGCAGTGACGTATCCTCACTTGACAAAGCGCTGCGGCGTGAAACTGTTGTGTCTGTATCCGCTCCCGCACCTGTTCCACCTTCCCCTCCCGCCTGTGATGTGTTTTCAATAAACCCGTGAAGACCGTATCTTGCTGGTGAGTGCATTGGATTTCATTTGCCTCTGTTTGCTTGTGCCATACCTAGTCTTGAATTTCACCATTGCACCCCAGAATTCGGCTCACTGGGATACACAGTCCTATACTCATTAGCCACCATTTAGCCGTATGCACCTCTAGTGCGGGCTCTGTTTTCTACTGACTTGTCCATAACTACTATAATACTGCCCCCTATATACAAGAATATAACTACTATAATACTGCCCCCTATATACAGGAATATAACTACTATAATACTGCTCCTATATACAAGAATATAACTACTATAATGTGGCTCAGGGAGGAAACAGAGTGCTGCACCTCACACCTATGGCTGATACTAGTGCCGCTTGGCTAAATAAAAAACACATCAGAATTTTGTGTATGAATTGATCAAGCCATACTGCCCCATGTACCTCGTGCCGGTATCTGATACACATGGGTCCCTACACTAAGTCCACACCGTGCCAGTCAGTGGCCACCAACCCCGCAGGCGTGCACAGCCAGGGAACGGGGGCCATGGGACGGCCCTGCGACCCCCATGCCACAGGACCAGACCCAAAAACACCACACCAGAACCCGGCCAGCACCGCCGGTGGAGAAGGTCGCCCCCAAGCAGCACAAGTCTGGATAAGGTATTGCGCTCACCATAGCTGCAGCAAACAGAATGGGAAAAAAACAGGAGGGATTAAAACCATGTGCACTCAGGTGTCTCCTGCTAATTGCGGTCATGTGGGTCTCACCAGGAGGAGTGCAATACACGGAGAAAAGAGAGAAACAAAATGTGGCTCAGGGAAGAAACAGAGTGCTGCACATCACACCTATGGCTGATGCTAGTGCCGCTTGGCTAAATAAAAAACACATCAGAATTTTGTGTATGAATTGATCAAGCCATACTGCCCCATGTACCTCGTGCCGGTATCTGATACACATGGGTCCCTACACTATCCAGACTATACATTATCCAGACTTGTGCTGTTTGGGGGCGACCTTCTCCGCCGGTGGTGCTGGCCGGGTTCTGGTGTGGCATTTTTGGGTCTGGTCCTGTGGCATGGGGGTTGCAGGGCCGTTCCATGGCCTCCCTTCCCTGACTGTGCACGCCTGCGGGGGTGGTGGTCACTGACCGGCACAGTGTGGACTTAGTGTAGGGACCCATGTGTATCAGATACCTGCACGAGGTACATGGGGCAGTGTGGCTTGATCAATTCACATACAGAATTCTGATGTTTTTTATGCAGCCGAGAGGTACTAGTATCAGCCATAGGTGTGAGGTGCAGCACTCTTTTTCTTACCTGAACCGTATTTTGTTTCTCTCTTTTCTCCGTGTTTTGCACTCCTCCTGGTAAGACCCACATGACCGCAATTAGCAGGAGACACCTGAGTGCCCATGGTTTTAATCCCTCCTGTCTGTCCCATTCTATCTGTGATAGCTATGGTGAGTGCAATACCTTATCCAGACTTGTGCTGTTTGGGGGCAGCTTCCTCCGCCGGCGGTGCTGGCTGGGTTTTGGTGTGGCATTTTTGGGTCTGGTCCTGTGGCATGGGGGTTGCAGGGCCGTTCCATGGCCTCCCTTCCCTGACTGTGCACGCCTGCGGGGGTGGTGGTCACTGACCGGCACAGTGTGGACTTAGTGTAGGAACCCATGTGTATCAGATACCTGCACGAGGTACATGGGGCAGTGTGGCTTGATCAATTCACATACAGAATTCTGATGTTTTTTATGCAGCCGAGAGGTACTAGTATCAGCCATAGGTGTGAGGTGCAGCACTCTTTTTCTTACCTGAACCATAACTACTATAATACTGCCCCCTATATACAAGAATATAACTACTATAATACTGCTCCTATATACAGGAATATAACTACTATAATACTGCTCCTATATACAAGAATATAACTACTATAATACTGCTCCTATATACAAGAATATAACTACTATAATACTGCTCCTATATACAAGAATATAACTACTATAATACTGCTCCTATATACAGGAATATAACTACTATAATACTGCTCCTATATACAAGAATATAACTACTATAATACTGCTCCTATATACAAGAATATAACTACTACAACAGCTTTTGTACTGTATTTTCTATGAGATTGGCACATGGAAAGTGTGGTAATGATGGCGGTTTTTCGCTCGGTTGTGGAGATAATAGTTATGAGTTATGACTATGGGGAAAAAAAATTAAGTGGATTGTGAAACAAATCTGCAGGAATGATTAGATCTGACTGCCGGGGACGAGCGGTGATCTATGGTGGAGGGGGCCGCTTATTCCTTCTTCACTCGCTCTATTCAATTTGTAAAGTTCTTGCAGTGTCGTCTCTCGCTGCCTCCGCCTCTTCAGGACTCTCAGGATCCAACAAAGCTGAAAAATGTAATTGTCAAAATGATAATGAAAAAAATAACTGTCAGCGCTCAGACTTCAAAACAAAATCTCAGATAAGAACAAACAGGGCGGCCCCTGACGGGAATAGACGGGTGACACTGGCAAACAGGAAGCGGCAACCACTGCTGGCTATTATATACACAGACGGAGAGAGGCTTAGAAAGGATGGCGATGTGGTATATAGCGGTCTTACAGAAAGTCTACGCTACATACCGTATGTATTCATCAGGTTCAGCAGGGGCATTGCTGGGATTTAGAAAGATCAGCGGTACTAGCCCAAAGGTGTATGTTTATCTCCAAAATCTTAGTGCCCTGTTGTAATAAATGCCCCTGCTCCATAATGCTGCCCCCTTACTGCCACTCACCTCTGTGCCTTCTAAAACCACTTTAATAATAATCAGTAATAAGTTATAAGTAATAATGATCCATAATACCTCGATATTAGAAACTTATTAGTAATAATGCCCCCTCCCCCTGGTTCCCCCCATTCTCTAGTAATCCAGTGTCACCAACAAATATTAATGCCCCTCTTACCTCCCCCATTTAGTAATTCCTACTTAGTGCTTAGTAACTATTCCTAAACTTATATAATAATTATATATTGTTCAAAAGGAGCAGAATTATAGTAGTTATATTCTTGTATATAGGAGCAGTATTATAGTAGTTATATTCTTGTATATAGGAGCAGTATTATAGTAGTTATATTCTTGTATATAGGGGCAGTATTATAGTAGTTATATTCCTGTATATAGGAGCAGTATTATAGTAGTTATATTCTTGTATATAGGAGTAGTATTATAGTAGTTATATTCTTGTATATAGGAGCAGTATTATAGTAGTTATATTCTTGTATATAGGAGCAGTATTATAGTAGTTATATTCCTGTATATAGGAGGCAGTATTATAGTAGTTATATTCTTGTATATAGGAGCAGTAATATAGTAGTTATATTCTTGTATATAGGAGCAGTATTATAGTGGTTATATTCTTGTAAATAGAAGCAGTACTATAGCAATTTTATTCTTCATCATGTGGTTAGGCTTATACTGTGTTGGAGGAAACAGCTCATAAAAATATAACAAACCCAAAGTAAATATAAACAATATAATAATCTCGCATTATTCCAGCATTCAGCCCTCATAATCATTCCCTTAATATACTACGTTGCTTCCGACAGAAAACAGATCCGGACCTTTTGGTGTTAGTTTTTGGAGGATAAGTGGATTACAGTCTTCCCTGTTTAATCAAAGCCTCTCTGATCAGTATTAGCACCGGCCATATTTCACATTATTAGTCCGCTCAGAGAGCAGATTTACAATGATGGGAATGACCCACATACAGCAAAGGTTATGACACGGTGATTTGGTTAAGTCCCTTAGAAGAAAAGAGACCTTCTATGCTGATCACATGGTCGGTCGGTAAGACGCTTCTGAAAAAAAAACAACTAAAAAAAATGAATAAATAAGATTCATTAAAACGAGTCGCCCACAATAAACACACACATTATCCTAATCCCATCAAATCAGATTTACAGGGGGAAACAGCCTGTGCTGACCAGTTAGCGCCTAATGGGAAGAGCTTAACATACCGAGTCCCAGCTCTAATAGACGGGGTCCAGCCGGGATCCATAGCGGCACCATATGAGGTCCTGTAAGGTCCATAAGACGAGGCGCTAAGAGCCTTGCCCAACTAAAGTATGAATTAATGAAATTCCTTCTGTTTTCCTGTGCATTGGTGCCAGGTTCACGGATCAGTCGTCCTTGGCTCCTGTTTTCCTCCATGGTGCAGCCTGTGCCATAGATAATCTCTTTAGATAAAGGAATAATAACCCTGATCCCTCGGTTTGGAGGTATTGGACTATACCCGGCCTAAATGAGATGAATTTCATGCTAAGCAGGCCTCATCTGGTTCTTTGTTACATTGTGCCCATCTGTCTGTCATATCTATGGAAGCCAGGACTCATAGTCCCATAGACACAAAGTGACACGTTGTGAATATCGCTAAATTAAAGCAGTCTGGATATGGGGTGGGGGGCAATAAGGACTCATTTACCCTAATTTAAAGGGGAAATCTCCTGCTTTACAAATCATTCATGGAATATTAGGACTATGGTGTTTCAGAAACACGGACCTACATAACACTGAGGTTGGATTAAAGGAGTTACCCAGCGAACATCTTTTTCTATGAAATTAACTGGTTTTAGAAAGTTATATAGCTTTGTAATTTACTTCTATTTAAAAATCCCCAGTCTTCCTGTAATTATCAGCTGCTGTATGTCCTCCAGGAAGTGGTGTATTCTCTCCAGTCTGAGACAGTGCTCTCTGCTGCCACCTCTGTCCATGTCAGGAACTGTCTAGAGCAGTAGAAAATACCCATAGAAAACCTCTTCTGCTCTGGACATGGACAGATGTGGCAGAAGAGAGCACTGTGTCAGACTGGAACGAATATACCACTTTTTGCAGCACATACAGCAGCTGATACGTATTAATAGATTTTATTTTTTTTTAAACAGAAGTAAATTAGAAATATGTATAACTTCTAATACCAAATGGTTGAGCAAAAGGCCAAAGGCTCCCTTATCACTTGTGGACAACTGCTTCTCCAGGTGGGTTCTAGTTCTCTTTACCCATGTTGAAAAGGCAGTAGGATCAGAACCCCATCAGCTGACATGCCTGCTCCTTGTGTTGTGTATAAAACACACACACATACACAAAAAAAAATTTATATTCTAAAGTGACTTTAAGGGGTCCTAGGCCATAATGTGATATAAAATGTGGTTTTACAAAATCTAACATCATGTAGTACCCCTTTTCTCCACTAGGTGGTACACTAGGGTATAATCTGTAGGAAAGTGCTCTGTGGTTTGTGCCGCTCATAGACAGAAGCTGCTCAGCAGTAAATAGTGAGGTTTGTGGCTTGTACTAGAGGTAATTATGAAGCATATATTATTATGTATATTTACACAGAACGCAGAACCTGTTATTAGTTCTATCAGAAAAATCAGCAGCCGCCAGTCTTCTACAGGAATAAAATATGTCAGCTACTAGTGATTCCTTCATGCTGTGGCCCATAATATGGATGTATTGATACCTGATACTTATGTCTTATGTGTTCAATTCATATATATATATATATATATATATATATATATATATATATATATATTATATATAATTTTATTATTATCTTTTATTTTTTGTGATATAAAACTCTTATTGATCTAGTGCACTATCATCATGTCCTGCAGGAAGTGGTGTATTCTTTCCAGTCTGACACAGTGCTCTCTGCTGCCACCTCTGTCCATGTCAGGAACTGTCCAGATCCGACTGGAAAGAATACACCACTTCCTGCAGGACATAAAGCAGCTGATAAGCACTGGCAGACTGGAGATTTTTTTTAAGTAAATTACAAATCTCTGGCACTCTCTGGCACCAGTAGTTCTGAAAGAAAAAAAAAAAATTGGTGAACAACCCCTTTATTATTATTTGCCTTCTCTCTCTCTCTCTCTCTCTCTCTCTCTCTCTCTCTCTCTCTCTCTCTCTCTCTCTCTCTCTGTCTCTCTCTCTCCTATCAGTTTTCATCTGTGCGGATCTGGTGATATAACGGGGCTTCCGTGACTTTCTCCTTTATTGATTGTGAAAAGATGGAAAAGAGGTCATTTGTAAATAATTTACATTCACCGGGCTCCGCGATCCTCAAAGTCGACGCAATTGGGGGGGTTTCTCTGGAAAGTAATTTGTGAGTGCGGCTGCCAGGAATCTCACACTGTTCCAGCGTTGTCACGGCCGCGGCGGCGTCCCATGCTCCGGGCCGCCGCCGCGACCTCCTCCCATCTCATGCAGCTGCCGGGGTCCCGGTGCAGGGACCCGGCGCTGCTACACGTTCGGCCCCGGGGGGCGCCTCACCTCTCCACGCTCCTGTCTCTCGCTGTGCCGGCCGGCGCGCGCGTCCCCGCCTCCTAGGGCGCACGCGCGCCGGCTGTCTCAGATTTAAAGGGGCAGTGCGCTCCTAATTGGTAGTTGCACCAATCACTCCCCTATAAATCCCAGCATGCCCTGTCCCCTGTGTTGGAGCCTCTACATGCTTCCCATAGCGTTTGGCCCAGCTCCCTGTTGTTCCTGTGTCCTGTCCGTTACCTGGTCCCTAGTCCCTGTTCCTGAGTCCTGTCCGTTACCTGGTCCCTTGTCCCTGTTCCTGGTTCCTGTTCCCCTGTCACTCCACCTGTTCCTGTGTCCAGCCAGTCACGTGCTCTCTCATCTGCAGACTATTGCCTGTGCCATCTCCTGCCACGCCTCGCCTGCCGACACCAGCAACCAAGCCAGGGGTAGCGACCTGGGGGTCGCCTGCCGCAGCAAGTCCATCCCGCCTTGCGGCGGGCTCTGGTGAAAACCAGCGGCCCCTTAGACTCCGCTCCCTGGTGAGGTTTGTGCCATCGCTGGTGCCGGTCCAGTGGATCCACTACTCCGGGCATTACAGTAGGCTCCAACCATGGATCCCGGCGAGGTGCCTGATATCCGCGAGGTAGCCCGAGTGGTCGCCCTACAGGCTCAACAGATTCAGCAACAGTCACAGCTGATTCAACAACTGACTGCAGCCGTTCAACAGCATACCACAGCTCAGCAGTCATCACCTCCGGCAGCCTCTTCAAAACTACGACTGGCTCTCCCAAGTAAATATGGAGGTGACCCCAAGTTGTGCAGAGGGTTCCTGACCCAATGCACCATGTACATCGAACTTTTAAGCAGTCAGTTTGCCACCGAGCGCTCTAAAGTGGCTTTCATTATCAGCCTATTGGAGGGAAGAGCTCTGGCCTGGGCCACGCCACTATGGGACCGTAATGATCCGGTTGCTGCCAATTTTCGAATCTTCCTGGACGAGTTCCGCTCGGTCTTTGAGGAACCTGCCCGTGCGTCTTCGGCTGAGACTGCTCTCCTCAATTTATCCCAAGGGACTTCCTCCGTTGGTGATTACGCCATCCAGTTCCGCACCCTGGCTGCGGAACTAGACTGGAATGAGGCCGCTCTGATTGCCACCTTTAAAAAGGGCCTGTCCAGCCAAGTGAAGGATGTGCTCGCTGCCCGGGATCTGCCTACCTCCTTGAACGATCTTATTCTTCTGGCTACCAGAGTCTACACCAGGTTTTCCGAGAGAGAGGAGGAGGTTCGGCAAGGACGGCGTCTGAGTCTGCCCCGTCGCCATCCTCGGCTGGCACCGGTGTTCCAGAATCCTGTTGCTCCTATGTCCCAGTCGCTTCCAGAGGTTCCTATGCAGGTGGAACGTGTTCGCCTGACGACTGATGAGAGGAACCGTCGACTGGACCAGAATCTCTGCCTCTATTGCGGTGGCGCGGATCACTATCGACAGAGATGTCCCCAACGCCCTCAGCGTCCGGGAAACGCCCGCACCTAGGTCCGGTGGGAGAGGCCTCCCTAGGTGTGAATGCCACCTCTCCAAGGTTGACTATGCCCGTCTCCATCCAGACACCCTCTGGGCAAGTTTTCCAGACTACTGCCCTCATCGACTCTGGCTCTGCTGGCAGTTTCATCTCTGCTTCGTTGGTCCAAAGATGGCGGCTACCCGTGATCCAGCTAGCCCAACCCCGGTCTATCTCTTCGGTTACGGGGGAGGTTCTTACCGAAGCGGTGTACAGCCAGACGGCACCCCTAGTCCTCCAGGTGGGAGCCTTACATCAGGAGAAGATCTCCTTCTATGTCTTGCGCCATTCCTCTTCCAACCTCCTGCTGGGGCTTCCTTGGCTGCAAATCCATACCCCTAAGCTGGACTGGAGAACTGGGGAGGTTCTCAGCTGGGGTCAGGACTGTCATAACCGGTGTCTGAGATCTCCTCAACCCAAGTGCTCTACAAGGTCACCTGCTTGTGTCAAGCCTCTATCCGGGCTACCGGAGGACTACCAAGACTTTGTCGATGTTTTCTCGGCCAAGGAGGCGGACTCACTACCACCCCATCGGGCCTATGATTGCCCTATAGACCTCCTTCCTGGGTCTTCTCCTCCACGTGGTCGAGTATACCCTCTCTCTGTGCCCGAGACTGAAGCCATGTCCTCCTACATCCAGGAGAACTTACAAAAGGGCTTCATCCGCAAATCCACGTCTCCAGCTGGCGCCGGATTTTTCTTTGTGCAGAAGAAGGACGGTTCCCTCCGCCCATGCATAGACTATCGGGGTTTAAATAAGGTGACCGTTAAGAACCGCTATCCTCTTCCGCTTATTCCGGAACTATTCGACCGTCTTCGTGGAGCAAAGATCTTCTCCAAGCTGGATCTCAGGGGAGCGTATAACTTGGTCCGAATTCGTAAGGGAGACGAATGGAAGACCGCTTTCAACACCAGGGATGGGCACTACGAATATCTGGTCATGCCATTCGGCCTATGCAATGCCCCAGCGGTCTTCCAGGAATTCGTGAACGATATCTTCCGAGACCTCCTCTATGTCTGCGTCATTGTTTATTTGGACGACATTTTGGTCTTCTCCCCGGACCAGCAGACTCATGTGGCACAAGTGCGTCAGGTTCTACGAAGACTACGGGCCAATCATCTATACGCCAAGCTTGAGAAGTGCGTTTTCCATCAGCGCAGTCTTCCATTTCTTGGCTATATCGTCTCCGATCAGGGTCTACAAATGGATCCAGCCAAGCTCGCAGCTGTCCTTCAATGGCCACGCCCTGTGGGACTTAGAGCTATCCAACGTTTCCTGGGCTTCGCCAACTATTACCGGCAATTCATCCCTCACTTCTCTACCCTGGTCGCACCCATTGTGGCTCTCACTAAAAAGAAGGCGGACCCCAGACGTTGGCCTCCAGAGGCCGAACAAGCCTTCAATAGCCTCAAGTCTGCCTTTGCCTCCGCTCCTGCCCTAGTCCGCCCGGATGTCTCCAGGCCGTTTTCTCTCGAGGTCGATGCTTCTTCTGTGGGCGCAGGAGCCGTTCTCTCGCAAAGGGACACATCAGGCAAGACCAGAACCTGTGGGTTCTTCTCTAAGACTTTCTCCCCTGCAGAGAGGAACTATACCATTGGGGACCGTGAACTCCTGGCCATTAAGTTGGCACTGGAGGAGTGGCGTCATCTATTAGAGGGGGCTAAACACCCGGTTAACATCTACACGGACCACAAGAACCTCCTCTACCTCCAATCGGCTCAACGCCTCAATCCCAGGCAGGCTCGGTGGTCCCTCTTCTTCTCTCGGTTCAACTATACCATCCACTTCCGTCCAGCCGAGAAGAATCTAAAGGCCGATGCATTATCCCGAGCATCCGATGTCATGGGGCAAGAGGAATCTCCTCGTCACATTATACCTCCCGACCGCCTAGTACCAGTTGCCACTTCTGCTCTGCAGAGACTGCCTCCCGGGAAGACTTATGTGCGTCCCGCACTCCGTAAACGCATCTTGAAGTGGGGGCATTCCTCTTTGGTAGCCGGGCATCCAGGAGCCCAAAAGACCGGGCAATTGATCTCCCGTCATTACTGGTGGCCCAATCTCCTCCAGGATGTCAAGGATTTTGTGGCTTCCTGTGCAGTCTGTGCCAGGAATAAATCTCCCCGTCTAAGACCTGCCGGCCTACTATTGCCCTTGCCAGTCCCGGATCATCCCTGGCACCACATTGGGATGGATTTCATCACTGACCTACCTCCATCTGCGGGCAATACAGTTATTTGGGTGGTGACGGACCGCTTTTCTAAAATGGCTCACTTCGTGGCCCTTCCTGGTCTGCCCTCTGCTCCTCGTCTGGCTCAGTTATTCTTCCGACACATCTTTCGCCTGCATGGACTTCCTCTTCACATTGTGTCCGACCGAGGCTCTCAATTTGTCTCTAAATTTTGGCGTGCCCTATGCTCGCAACTCCAAGTGAAGCTGGACTTCTCTTCGGCCTATCATCCTCAAACCAACGGGCAAGTGGAGAGAGTCAATCAGATTCTGGGCAACTACCTACGCCATTTTGTTTCTAGCCGCCAAGACAACTGGTCCGATCTACTCCCATGGGCAGAATTCTCTTATAACCACTTGGACTTGACTTCCACAGGCAAGTCCCCTTTCTATGTGGTCTACGGGCATCATCCTCGTCCTCCTCTGCCTCTCTCTCCATCCTCTGAAGTCCCAGCCGTGGAGGAGTTGTTATCTGACCTGCAATCGATCTGGGAACAAACTCGACAGTCCTTACTCAAAGCCTCGGAACGCATGAAGGACCAGGCTGATAAGAAGAGGAGACCTGCCACGAATTTTCTCCCAGGTGACAAAGTCTGGCTCTCGGCCAAATATGTCCGACTCAAGATCCCCAGCTACAAGTTGGGCCCTCGATTCCTCGGTCCTTTCTCGGTGCTAAGACGCATCAACCCTGTCACCTACAAACTCCGCCTACCCCCCACTATGCGGATTCCGAACTCCTTCCATGCTTCCCTCTTAAAACCAGTGGTCCTGAACCGGTTCTCCGATAGGTCTTCGTTCTCTGCTCCTCAAGCCGTCTCTGACGACGTCTACGCTGTTAAGGACATTCTGGCTATGAAGACTGTCAGAGGTAGAAGGTTCTTCCTGGTGGACTGGAAAGGATTTGGTCCTGAGGAGAGGTCCTGGGAACCCGAGGCTAACATCCTGGACCAAGATCTCATCAAAAGGTTCCTGCAGGTTAGAAAGAGGGGGAGGCCAAAGGGGGGGGGTACTGTCACGGCCGCGGCGGCGTCCCATGCTCCGGGCCGCCGCCGCGACCTCCTCCCATCTCATGCAGCTGCCGGGGTCCCGGTGCAGGGACCCGGCGCTGCTACACGTTCGGCCCCGGGGGGCGCCTCACCTCTCCACGCTCCTGTCTCTCGCTGTGCCGGCCGGCGCGCGCGTCCCCGCCTCCTAGGGCGCACGCGCGCCGGCTGTCTCAGATTTAAAGGGGCAGTGCGCTCCTAATTGGTAGTTGCACCAATCACTCCCCTATAAATCCCAGCATGCCCTGTCCCCTGTGTTGGAGCCTCTACATGCTTCCCATAGCGTTTGGCCCAGCTCCCTGTTGTTCCTGTGTCCTGTCCGTTACCTGGTCCCTAGTCCCTGTTCCTGAGTCCTGTCCGTTACCTGGTCCCTTGTCCCTGTTCCTGGTTCCTGTTCCCCTGTCACTCCACCTGTTCCTGTGTCCAGCCAGTCACGTGCTCTCTCATCTGCAGACTATTGCCTGTGCCATCTCCTGCCACGCCTCGCCTGCCGACACCAGCAACCAAGCCAGGGGTAGCGACCTGGGGGTCGCCTGCCGCAGCAAGTCCATCCCGCCTTGCGGCGGGCTCTGGTGAAAACCAGCGGCCCCTTAGACTCCGCTCCCTGGTGAGGTTTGTGCCATCGCTGGTGCCGGTCCAGTGGATCCACTACTCCGGGCATTACAAGCGTTTAATATTCCATTATTGATCAGTGACTTGTGTGGTGTCTCCTCGGCTGGAGAAGATTCCAGAGCCTCATCTCGCCGGTGTCCTATTATTTATTATAGCTCATTAATAATGAATTGCAGATTTCAATAGGTTAACATCTCCATTCCCTAATCCGTCCTCCCCCATCACCCCCAGCTGCCCACATGCTGGGGATGAGAATATAAATGTCGGCCTTACATTGGCATTTCCTTGATGAACAGGTGCAAAATCTGAGGGGGGTCTCTTGGATCCCTATAATACGGTAATGGATATACTTACAGAGGACAAGACCAAACAAAAAGAAAGTCTCTCATTTGGGTCTTGTTTCATGCAGTCCTACCATCACTATTGCAAGGAGACGAGTTACCAACACATAGTCAAAGTCTCTTTGCCATATGATCAACCACAGGAGAAGCACAACATTGTCAGGACAGAGAGGGAGGCAGTACTGTCTGTACCTACATTCACAGGAAAGAGAGGGAGGCAGTACTGTCTGTGCCTACATTCACAGGAAAGAGAGGGAGGCAGTACTGTCTGTGCCTACATTCACAGGAAAGAGAGGGAGGCAGTACTGTCTGTGCCTACATTCACAGGAAAGAGAGGGAGGCAGTACTGTCTGTGCGTACATTCACAGGAAAGAGAGGCAGTACAGTCTGTGCCTACATTGACAGGAAAGAGAGGGAGGCAGTACTGTCTGTACCTACATTGACAGGAAAGAGAGGGAGGTAGTACTGTCTGTGCCTACATTCACAGGAAAGAGAGGGAGGCAGTACTCTATGTGCCTACATTCACAGGAAAGAGAGGGAGGCAGTACTGTCTGCGCCTACATTCGCAGGAAAGTGAGAGAAGCAATACTGTCTGTGCCTATATTCACAGGAAAGAGAGGGAGGCGGTACTGTCTGTGCCTACATTCACAGGAAAGAGAGGGAGGTGGTACTGTCTGTGCCTACATTCACAGGAAAGAGAGGAAAGTAGTACAGTCTGTGCCTACATTCACAGGAAAGAGAGGGAGGCGGTACTGTCTGGGCCTACATTCACAGGAAAGAGGGAGGCGGCACTGTCTGTGCCTACATTCACAGGAAAGAGAGGGAAGTAGTACAGTCTGTGCCTACATTCACAGGAAAGAGGGAGGCGGTACTGTCTGTGCCTACATTCACAGGATGGAGAGGGAGGCGGCACTGTCTGTGCCTACATTCACAGGAAAGAGAGGGAGGTGGTACTGTCTGTGCCTACATTCACAGGAAAGAGAGGGAGATGGTACTGTCTGTGCCTACATTCACAGGAAAGAGAGGGAGGTGGTACAGTCTGTGCCTACATTCACATAATAGGTCCAGGTCTTATAAAGCGATCAACGATTTCTCGTCCGATCGTTAATCGTTAACTGCATTTCAACCGAACGATTATTGTTTAGATTTGAACGATTTAATAATAATCTGAACGATAATCGTCCGGTGGAATAGGGCCCTTACTTGTACCTGTGTGTAGACTTTAGTCTGGCCACCATCTGCCCTAAAGTGTCGAGTTACCCATCCTAATAGGGTGATACAAGCCCCAGCCTTGGTTACCTGGGTGAAGCTAAGTTTTCGGGGGCGTCCCAGTTACCTGCACTGCGAGATAGGATACGTAGGCCTTCCTTGGTAGCTTTGTCCTATCCAGGCTAGTTCCTCTTGTGTATCAGGATACTGCCCTGCACCTTTTAGACTGGTACTCGGCCTGGGCTAGGATGTTCCCAGAGTCTTCTCCCTTTGTAGTGTTCAGCACTGCATAATAGATAGAATAGAAGTACAGCAAGAACTGGTTGTCTCTAGTTGCATCTGACCACATGTGTGTTAGCCTCAACCAACTACACTCAACTGACTTGTCCCACGGAGCTAACTAACTCCTCCTACTGGATGGTGTGTGTGTGTGGATAGGCAGAAGAAGAAAGAGCATCTCCTATAGGTCAGCACAGAACACATGGTACAACAGTAACATTAACCCATTGCTAACTTCAACTGTGCAAACAAGAACAGAGGTTTATAAAGAACACTGACATCTAGTGGTGAAACTATAGAATACTACCGTCATCACCACTTAACCTGGAGTGAGAACTTTACGAGAGGTGCCTAGGGCAGAGATTTTCAACCTTTTTTGAGCCGCGGCACACTTTTTATATTTACAAAAATCCCGGGGCACACCACCAACCAAAATGGCACAAAATGACACTAAAACAGTACATATTATACATATAGTTAATAATATAGATTCTAAATGTATTTATACTCACTCAGTGTGAAACCTGGGCCTGTTTTCTTCTCCCCCTGTGCTTCTCTACTGTGCTTCTCTCCACCATACTTCTCCCCCTGCTTCTCTCCTGTGCTTCTCTCCCCCGTGCTTCTCTCTTGTGCCTCTCTCCCCCATGCTTCTCTCCTGTGCTTCTCTCCACCATACTTCTCTCCTGTGCTTCTCTCCACCATACTTCTCCCCCCTACTTCTCTCCTGTGCTTCTCTCCACCATACTTCTCCCCCCTGCTTCTCTCCTGTGCTTCTCTCCACCATACTTCTCCCCCCTGCTTCTCTCCTGTGCTTCTCTCCACCATACTTCTCTCCTGTGCTTCTCTCCACCATACTTCTCCCCCCTGCTTCTCTCCTGTGCTTCTCTCCACCATACTTCTCCCCCCTGCTTCTCTCCTGTGCTTCTCTCCGCCATACTTCTCCCCCCTGCTCCTCTCCTGTGCTTCTCTCCACCATACTTCTCCCCCCTGCTTCTCTCCTGTACTTCTCTCCCCCATGCTTCTCTCCTGTGCTTCCCTCCCCTGTGCTTCTCTCCTGTGCTTCTCTCCCCCATGCTTCTCTCCTGTGCTTCTCTCCACCATACTTCTCTCCCCCTTGCTTCTCTCCACCAAACTTCTCTCCCCCCTGCTTCTCTCTGCTGTTTCTCTCCCCCATCCCCATGTTTCTCTCCCCCATTGTTTTCTCCTGTTTCACAGGGGCACCATAGTTTGGGGAACTTTCCCCGCGGCACACCCGACCATGTGTCGCGGCACACTAGTGTGCCACGGCACACTGGTTGAAAATCACTGGCCTAGGGCACTTAACAGTGGGAGACCACTCATTCGCTAGGCTGTAAACCTGGTCCACTGGGTATATGGCCAAATCCAAATCAGCCCTTGAATACAAAGCAGCCAATCTTCCCAAATTTTTTTCCTGGAGGTTCTGCTCATTTACATCTTAAGCTTTTTTTTTTACATTATAATGTGACACATCTGGTCATTGTACAGTTATCTAGCAGGTGTAGCTATATATTCTCCGTATACACATGGCTCCATATATCCAGCTCCCGGAGATTGGTGATCACACACCTGCCACTGCCGAGCTCCTCATTTCACTACTTGTTTTCCTGAATAAATATCATTAAGTAACTCGGCGATGAGTCTCTTCTTGGAGGTTGGTGTGAATATCCTTGTTCTTCTCATACAATTATCAAGGAGGCCACTTATCCATCTCTGCACCTTAATACTATATTAACTGGTTCCTGTCTGGCACCATACATACAAAATTTGGAATGTAGGTAGAGTATCCCAATTTGTACACTACTGCTGTATGTGTGGTGAGGTACTGGTTCAGGTTGGAGTTTGTGTCAGCTCAGCCAGTGATGTTATAGTCGTGACGCCAGGGCTAGTTAAGCACACAGGTGTGATGCCCATACGGGCTTTTCTAGTATTTCTATAGTTGGTGCTATGTCTGTGCACACAAAGTAGGGGGTGCCAGTTAAAGCAATTATCATAAATACAGGAATATCAACTGCACAACTTTTGCCATCAATTTTTATGTTTTTATTTTATGCACTTAAAAGATTTTTTTTACAGTTTCCAACACAGGTAGCGAGGATTTAACATAAGTTTTGGTGTACCATATCACTGGACGTTTCGGTCATATACGACCTTTATCAACATGGTTTACTGTGCTCAATAGTTATAGAACATAGACCTTTACTTTCCGGTACCTTTGTCCTACCGGGATCAGCTCCTCTAGTATAAGGATGCTGTCCTGCACCTTTTAGACATGTTCTTGGCATGGGCTAGGGTACTCCTTGGTGACTACTCCCTCGGGTGTGCTTAGCACTGCATAGTATACTGTAGGTAGCTGTTTGCATAAAAGAACTGTTGGCCTCTAGTTGCATCTGTTCACTTTGGTAGTTAGACTAGACTGAACTCAACGTCCCTGACAGTGGTCCTGGCGTCAGCCAAGCCCTGGCTTAGCTTCTGCAGGAACGGTTATCTTTTGTGTCCTTTCTCACCGAGAATCTAGGTAGAACTAACTTTGCACTTCCTCCACCAGTGAATCTCCCCCTATGTCTTCCTTGGTGAAGGACCGCTCAGCCAATCACAGGCTTACTAGGTCGGGGCAGCACGCTGAGCTTCTCTCGGGAGTTGCAGCCTGCTAGGCTAATCTCTGGCCGCAGTGCTGCCCTGTCCTAGTCAGTTTGTGATTGGCTGAGCGGCCTTATACCACAGAAGATGCCGGGACAGGACCGGAGAGCCACCAGGGCCTGCAGACAGGTGAGAATAAGCCAAAACTTTAGCTTTGGCTGTTCAGGCATGATGGGAATTGTAGTTTTGCAAAAGCTGGAGGGCCATAAGTTTGACACTGGGATTTACGGAGTTTTTTTTGTGTGTTTACTTCATCGCATTGGTGACAGGTGATTCACCTTGTTTGACTTCCCCGACTTGAAGTGTTTGCACTTATTTGTCTAAAGAAAAAAAATTATAGTGATTTTTATACCAGACGTGACTCTCTTACATTATATTCCTCCGGATATCATAGATCACGCTGGCAGCGAGACCATAATTAGGTTCGTAAGATTTTTGCAACCATTTAAAAAGCATTTGTCCGCTTCAGAACCGGGAAAACCGAGACGTCTTGGCCAATTAGGAGAAATATTTTAGCTGTAAAGCTGGCGGCTCTCTGTTCCCCGCCATGAAACGGTTACTGTTTTGTTTATACAGTAAAGTACTTTTGTTGCATTTTAAGCAGCTCTGTTCAATAACTATTCATTTAAGAACCCTGGGGGACGTGAACTCTTGGTAGGTGAGAATCGAATCTAACATTTAGAGAAGGATGTGCTGCATTTGTGCTGTTTCTGAAAGAAAACAGATTTCCGTGGTTAAATATTTAAAGGGTATTTGTGTACTATGGCTGTTATTGTTCATTATACCAATGCAATTAGAATTAAATTGAAGCGAGTCTATATGTTATTTTATGTATACGGCCCCTATGCAGAACAGTATGTCTCCATGGTTACAGGCTACAACCAAACCTGGGGTGTAGGGGGATTCCATAGATCAGGGATGGGGAACCTTCAGCTGTAGTAAAACTACAATTCCCACCATGCCTGGACAGCCAAAGCTAAAGCTGGAAATGGGAATTGTAGTTTTGCAACAGCTCAAGGACCAAAGGTTTCTCCATCCCTGCCATAGACAAACTGATCAAATTTTTTCTCCACCATACCAGTAGGCCCCCAGCACCTAAATTGGTCAATATCTTAAATAGTTATTGGACAATGGGCAATGCATTTGATGTGAAAAACCTCCTCAAACCATCAGCGGTAATGTGCACTGTAATCTGGCTTGCATCCCTAGGGCTTCTCCCTCCCTTCTGCGACAGCGGATGTAAACAAGTCCCTGACTGGCTTTATCTGCAACTTTGTAGCTTTTTTGTAATGCTGCGAGGGGTAATCTGAGGTCAGATTCCAATTCCAATCAGATTCCACCTTTCATTTTCTAAAGAGTCTGTGAGGAATGAAAGGTGGAATCTGATTGGTTGCTAGGGGCAACTGAGCCAGTTTCACTTTACACCATGTTTGAAAACCCCCCGACACCCATATTTCTATACAGCTATATATACACGCCTGCCAGACCACTGCTTTTAGAGCAGAGTGGTGGTCAGTAACCTAGCCAACAAGCTGACGACAATAGGAGGGGAAAAGTGTCATATCAAGAAGAGACAAATTTGCTCAAAGTATTTACATTGACGAGTCCTACGAGTTTAGATGGGAGTGCCCCTTTAAGGCAAGATTTACACTATACAATAACTCGGGTACATTGTGCCTGACCTCTTATAATTCAGCGATTCAGCAATCCTATCAGGAATCAGGAATATAATACCCTTAAAGGGTTAAAAAATAAATCTAAGATTTAGTTCATGTTTCTTATTCATATCTTATCCGACGAAAATATAAATCTAATTTGTTCCGCAATCAAAATGGCTCCCGCGTCGCGGGTGGATAATACGAGACAGCTGCATCCCTATTAATTATAGGCGGCGATTAATTGGAAACATGTTTATCTTGGTAATAACCGGGCAAAGAAAAGTTTCGGAAATAACAATTAAAAACGTCCATTAGTTAATTTGCAGCCGGTGATGATGACGATGATGATGATGAGGGGTGAATCATCTTATTCTCCTTCTTCAAACCCAACACCGGAATAATAATCACAACTTTAAAGGGACGGCGTCTTCACTCGCGACTTGACTCTGAAGAACGGAGATCAAAAGCTGAATGCTGTCATCTTGACAAAAGGTCCCCGGGGACATCTCCCAGCATAATAAATCTATTATAAATGAAGGGACTGTTCCCCTCTCTTTATATAGCAGAAGTGAGGAGAATTTACAATTAATGTCCTTATTATTCTCACCAGTCCCCGGTTTATCGCCGCTTCCAATTTTCTCCGGGAATATAGAAATGTGACCTAATAGCTGCATTTAAGGCTCCAATATTTCTAAAGCTGTTGTATCCGCGGGTCAGGTTTTACAATTAACCTAGTTATGTTGATATGGATGATACCCGGCAAAGCTTGGCAGCGCATCCAGCTGCATAAACACGAATGGCGGCCAATAGCTTACGCCAGGCGATTGATTAATAAATCTGGCCGTGGGTGAAGTAGGAAAAGGGATGAAGGTTACTTCTACTGTATATACTGTATTCTTTTGGATGTACTGTACTCTCTCTATAAACATTTGGCTGAAGATGACTATTGGCTGAATGAGCATTCCACCCAGGCCAGCTCGCCCAACCTCTATCCTAGAAAATTGAGACTCATTGCAAGATTGGTTTATTCAGTAGGAACAAATGAGACACGGTGCTGCTCGCCACTTTTGTAAACTCGAAACTCACAGGGAGAACATGCAAACGCTATGGAGATGTTGCACTTGGTTGCAGTGACAGTCAGGGCACCAGGGCACCTGACTATATTCTTTGGCTTCCAACTCTACATTCTCATGAATTGGAGACACCTGTACTCTCTTGGCATTTCCCAACCTGTTTGATTTGTCCTGCAAAGTTGCCTTCAAAGGCGCTTTATCCTCCTCTGTTCACTTCTTGGTTTGGTGATGCTTTCAGTCCAAGCTACCTCACGTCTGTCCACTTACTTGGTCTCCAAAGATTGTGTTTGTGACAGTAATGGAACGTTGAATGGGGCCCAGAACATTTTTAGGCTATGTTCACACAACGTATATTTTCGTAAAACCACGGTTGTTGTACAACAGCCATGATTATTATGAGAATATATGGTACCTTGCCTTCTATGGAATCCCGGCCGGAGTTTATACACATAGTATACGCTCCGGCCGGGATATCTAGCGGCACCGCAAACAACTGACATGTCATTTTTCTGCAGCCGCTGTTCAATGAAAACCATGTCAGTGCACACTGTGGAGCGAGCGGCTCCGGCATCAGAACTCTGCGGCCATAAAGATCATCCAGCCGGTACTGCAGTACCGGCCAGGATGATCTTTTTAGAGACTGGCCGTTTCGTGAAAAAGTTGTTTTTATGCTGAAGCCGGGTCCAGCAGACTTACAGACCCCAGGACCAGCCATGCACTTTGGAGCTCTCCAAAACAGTATCGTCGGTTTGGGGGGGGGGGCGTATCTGGCGGTACAGATTCAATTTAAAATCAATCAGTAACACTATAAAAACAAATCTCAGTGTAGTCCAAACTTAAAAGAGGTAGAACCCCGCTGTCCCAGAGGAAATTGTTTGCAGCATTGCGAGGAAGGGGTTGCACTAAGCACTGCAGTCTGAAGCAGGTGTAGATTTCTGCCATGATACACACCTGTTTGCAGGAGTAAAAAATTGTAAATCCATTGTGGGAGGAAGCCTTCTCCATACCTTGTTGGGAAAAGCAAACTTTCAGCATTTGATTACCAATGGCTGAAAAAGTTGGATGCAGCTCTAAGACTTCTTGGAAAATGGGGATACAGCGATAGAACATAAATTGTGTTCAAGTTTTTGAGGACTCCATAGGGCTGCATGCAACTTTTTTAGCCATCAGTAATCAAATGCTAAGTGTTTGGGTTTGGATAAAGCTGAGCGTACCCAAGATTCGCTCATCTCTAGTAAGTGCTAAGACTGCTACTGTGGTGAGAGGGAAGCCATGGTTTACCTTTAAATTCTTGTGTTTTGTCTTGCTTTGTCTGTTACTAGAGACAGAGTTACTCTAACAACAGGCTGTGAATGGCAGATTTCAGAGAAGGGAGACACCTAGTGGCCAAGACTTTAGGACTGTTTTGCTGGTCTTCTAGGGCAAATTAAGTGATTTACAGAAATGTAAGGAATCACACGGACATGTTTGAAATGATGGTGATCATTTAAAGACTCCCTAAATCAGAACCTATTACAACTAGTTAACAAATCCCCATTGCAACCCCTGCAGATAAATGTAGCATAAACAACTGGTCAGTTGATCATCTTATATGACATATGTCTCGGTATATGTAAAGAAAAAAATAAAAGGAAGGACACATTGGTTTATAGTTTGTCTGTTTGTACTTGTCAGAAGGTGAGAACATTACGTGCCTCCAAAGGACCGAGAACCAATGGAACATCCTCACTTGACATCACATACAAGTCCTCCAGGGAATCTTAAGCTTGAGTCCTTGGCTTGTTCCCTTTGTTCCTTCTATTAAGTTCTAGAAGAAAGACGATAATACGAGGATGTAAGGTATTGTCTGCCTCTCTGAGCCGAGGTATTTGTTGCCTTCCGTCCAACCATCCATACATATTCATGGAGCTAGAGGATAATTTAATGTCTCCCGGAAAGCCTATTGGGAAAAGACGGAAGTGTGAAGGGAAGGAGAAGTTCTCGTCACGTCCAGATGTTTCATAAAATAAATGGCTCCAGTTTTGCTCATTAAAGATTTCCCGTGTAAGGGATGCCCTCCATTTGACTTTGCTTTCTTCCACTTCTTATTGGACGTGATGAGCGTGCTCTTTGGATACCAGGGATGGTATGATCGGGAGGCTCCCCTTATGTTCAGTATTGTAGTACGTGATCCACTGTAGATGTGTAAGTGTTGACATATTTTTCTCGGATTACACCGGTAAGTGAGAAGATAACAGTCTAAATCCTTTAATGCATATTTCATACAGATGAACAGAAGGGAAAAGACTGTGTGTCCTGCTAAGGAGTAATAAAAGATTTTCTTTAAAGAGGATACTATGGTGTGCAAATTTTTGAAAATGAATGCAGTGCAGGACCTTCACTAAGTCATGGATCTATATTTAAATCAATGTTATATAGAAGGCCACTAGGTGTCTCCCTTCCCTGTGCAAGTGTACAGCTGCTGCACATCCAAATTCAGTAGCATAGAATTCTGGGGATGCTCACATTGTACGGTCAGCTCTCCTGTTACACAGCAGCAAAACCTCTGTAACCACAAAGGACTAGGACTTTCTGTGTTTGGTCTCTTTTTTGAACAGAGTAAAGACCAAATATTTTCACGTAGGGATTGTTCGAAGATTAAGAGTCAACCCTGTGTACACAGAGGGGGAACATTAACCAATCTGTAGGGGGTCCAACAACTGAGAATTCTATCAATCACAAGGATTGTCCCCTAAGAAAGTAGGACAGCAGCATGCGCGCTCGCCCACCACTCCTTCTATAGGCTGACTTTCTATAGAACTTCAAGACAGAAGTTCCCAATGTTCACAATTCCCAGAAGGAATAAAGTAGTAGTCAGGCATGTGTGTCAATCAGGGGGACAACTGACCTCTAACCCTATCATTGGCGAGTCCCAGCAGTCAGACCCCATATTAATCAATCAGTTATTTCCTATCCTATAAATAGGCCATAACTTTTAATCGAAGGATTAAAGGGGTTATCCAGTGCTACAAAAACATGGCCCCATTCACTTCAATAGAACTGAGCAGCAAAACCCTGCCCAAGCTGGAGACAAGAGTGGGGCTGTCTCTGGAAGAAAGTAGCCATGTTTTTGTAGCGCTGGATAATGCATTACAGCGCCCCCTGCTGCCCAGAATTTTTTTTTTCAACCTTTTATTTAAATCTGGATAAAACTGCCCAAAGCATCCATTTAGGCATCAGATTTTCTGTCTCTGGTGACTTGAAGAAGGTGGCCCATGGAGCCCCGAAACATGTTGGGATCTATATCTGGCTATCCAGCATATCAGTTTCAGTATTACATTTCCGTGCCTTAGTGAATGTTGTTAGAGAATAATGTCCGCCTGCACTCTGGAGAGCATCGGAGATGTCAGCGACAGCTTAGAGTCCAGATGCTCGGGGCTGATTTGTTCCTCTCCCGACATCCCATAAAACGTAGATGTAATCAGCTCAGCCCTCAGGTCACGTACAGGTAGCCATTATATTGGGAACATACTTCCGGTTTCATCGTCTACCCAGGTGACTTCTTTGCGGTTTTTCAATGATTTTTTTTTTCATGTGTAGCATAATGGAGGAGGCTTATACTTTTATGCCTACTGCGCATTAAGTATGTAAAAGCTCCTAAAGTGATGCGGGCTACACTCGTAAAATAATAAAGACTCACAGAGAGGCGGCAAGGAAAAGCATCTTTACTTGTAGCTTTTAAGCTCCATTAATTTCAGGGCGCTGTACACACGAAGAAAGGGTTTGAGTGCAGAGAAAGTGACAAAGGAAACAAAAAAGTACAATAAACATTAGCTTAGTGAATGACGAAATGGTACAGGAAGAGAGAAGGACTTCTCCATGAAGGTTGGGGCCCTTAGGTCTCGGATCACTTTAGTATATTACTTGTATTACTTTGTACTTTTCTGCAGCAGCACAAAGGAAAAAATGAAAGAGGATCGGAGGGGATGCTGAGGGTTGTGGTAGTCCTGGTCTAGTACAGGTGCGCGGGGACACAAGACTCCTTATGTGAATAAAAAACCTGGTGTCATCTGAAATGATCTGAGGAGAAGACAAGAGGAGAGCAAAGAAGGATCAGAGATTGTGTGAGGAGATGTTTGGACATGTTGTGGATAGTCTTGTACTCGCTGTATGCCATGTGAACTGAACCTAACGGGCAGTGGGTAGCCATTGAAGGTATTGGTGGATTGGAGAGGCAGAGGAGGAAAGGAAGGTTAACCAGGCAAAACAGGAAGACGTGCTTATTGACTTTAAAGGGCTTATATAACCATGGCTGCCTTCTTCCAAAAAGTTCACCACTCTCCTCTGTTTGGATGTGGTTTTTCATCCCGAATTGAATGGAGCCAAATTGCAATACCACACACAACCTGAGAACGGGAGTGGTACTGTTTCTGCAAGACTGTAGCTATGTTTTTGCTAATTCTGAATAATCCGCTTTAAAGAAGAAGTCTGGTGAAAATTTGTATTAAAGTATTGTATTGCCCCCCAAAAGTTATACAGATCCCCAATATACACTTATTATGGGAAATGCTTATAAAATGCTTTTTTCTCTGCACTTACTACTGCATCAAGGCTTTACTTCCTGGATAACATGGTGATGTCACTTCCTGGATAACATGGTGATGTCATTTCCTGGATAACATGGTGATGTCACTTCCTGGATAACATGGTGATGTCACTTCCTGAATAACATGGTAATGTGACGATCCGACTCCTAGAGCTCTGCAGGCTGTGGCTGCTGGAGAGGATGATGGCAGAGGGATGCTCAGTGTCCCTCCAGTGCCCTGTGTCCCCCTGCCATCATCCTCTCCAGCAGCCACAGCCCGCACAGCTCTGGGAGTCGGGTCGTGACATCACCATGTTATCCAGGAAGTGACATCACCATGTTATCCAGGAAGTGAACCCTTAATGCAGTAGTTACTGCAGGGAAAAAGCACTTTATAAACATTTCCCGTAATAAGTGTACATTGGTGATTTGTATAACTTTTGGGGGGCAATGCAATACTTTAATAAACATTTTGGCCGGACTTCTCCTTTAAGGGTCAGATAGATAGATAGATAGATAGGAGACAGACTATATTGCACCATTGCTGGGCGTTCTTTTCTCCTATGTGACCTTGCAGACGTGGAGGTGGGAGACGTTCCTATTCTGTTACATGCGGTAAGTGAGTTTAGTCACAATAAAATACAAAAGGGAAGAAAACTTTCCTCTCCGCTTGCATTGAGCTGGAGATGGAACGATGATTTACAGACAGCCGCCCAGACCTTCCATTTGCTCTTTTTATAGAATCTGTGTAGAAAAAAATCAGAGACTTAAACTAATGTTAAACTAATCTCTTCTTCTTCTTGAAGTTTTGGCTCTCCTCCTCCGCAGAGACTTCCCCCATTCCTGGAGACGTTTGGTTTTTGGTATTGACGGCTTACAGTTATTCATCCTCCTCCTTTGTATGGACACGGCTGTATACACAGATTATATTGTATACACTGTATGGATTATATTTTCCATCTAGATGAAGCTTTTCACCTGCAGCCATCACCTAGATACGGCGGAGGTAACAATTTTGTAAACCATTGTCCGCACTGTCTATTCACTAGGAAATAGTCAGATATTTGAAGCCTGAGATGCTTATTATTCCATTCTCCGACTCCTTACAATACACGCGGCTATTACTGACTCCTTATTCTTGTTATGACGGACATTGAAAGCTAATCATTAAAAGGGTTCAAAAATCTACAAACTTGTCTACCCTCCCCAACCCCCGCAAAAAACAAACAAACACACTTGTCAATAGTATTACACCATCTTTTTAGGTGAAAAACTGAGTTTTTTTCCCCTTTTATAATGATGGTTGTTAAAAATGATCATTATTTTCGGTCATTATTTCACCTAAAAAGACCTTGTGGGAACAGAGCTGTAGGCTACCCTATGCTCACACACCGTCAAAGTGATGGCCATTTTTATTGGACGGCCACTATTTAACGGCAATCTAGTCCTGAACACAGCCTAAAGGAGCTGAGCTGCAATACCAGAAGCAAAGCTGTTTGACTGCCGTCTTTTAGGACGCTCGCCATTTTGACGCCAAAAAACGGCCGTTATTTACAGTAATAGCCGTCATTGTGAAATCATGGCCGTTATTTGGCTTCAAACAGACAAAAAAAGACAGTGTGTGAACAAAGACTGAGGACATAATCCTAATACAGGATCTTAGCGTGAAATGGCGTCCATCATTATCAATAGACGTACGCCTTTTGCTATTAATAGTGATAGAATAGACTTATTGGGCACTATACAAATAGTATTCGGGTGCACTCACACACACTTTTTGTCTGGCGTTTTTCAGACCAGAAAAAAAAGTCCCCAAAATATAAACAAAAATGTGATACATGGCTTTTTTTTCAAGTATTAGCATTTTCTTCTGGTGTTATTGACTTCACTATGAGTGAAAGATCTTCTTTTTGGTTTAGGCGTTTTTTTGTGCTGAACTTTCTTGACCTAGCTGCTCGACCACAAAAGGTGACAAAAACACCAAGAAAAAAAACCCGCCATCATAAGCACAGCAGTAGCGTTTTTGAGATAACTAGAACAATCCCATTGAAGTCTATGGCAGAAAAAACACCACACCCTCAACAACTGCCACAGAGCCTCACAAATGCCAGAAAGGAGAGAAAAACACTGCCCCTAAAAAACCACCATGTGCGGCAAAGCATTCGTGGGTTGCCGTTGGACAGGGTAGCTTTGGCAGTGTTGTGGCTGCTAGGTGGGTGTGGGTCACTTGGGCACTTGTCATGGTAGCCTGGAGTAGCATTGAAAAGAGAAGATACTCGTATTCAAGTATACTGTAGATAACTTGAATCGGATCACCTTATGCCCCACAGTTTCGGGATACCCGTCCTATTAGGGTAGTGCAAGGTCCCAGGTCCCTGCGCTGGGTGAAGCAGATTTTCCGAAACTTTTCAGAACAGCCATGCGTTACAGCAGGATACGTAGGCAAGTGACAGCTTTGTCCTGCTGGGGTCAGCATCAAACTCAAGTATACTGCTCTGTAACTGGTTGAGAATATCCCTGCCGTGGACAGTGTTTCTTACTTAGGAACACTCTCTAAACTCTCTCTGTCTCTGTGTTGCTCTCTCTACTAACAGTAGACAACAGATCCTTCCACCAGGAACTAACCTCCTTTTATAGGGGCAAACTAGCTTACTTGTGATTGGTGGGGCTGTGTGGTGCAAAGAGAGGAAAGAGGATAGGTAGAAAAGTGAGGGAAACCAGGTCTGCACCTGTGATAGGGCGAGAACAAACATGTGACCAAAAACAGTTAAGCCGATGCTTCCTTCAGATGAGCATAACATAAGGCATACAGAAAACACAGTAGTGACCCCTAGTGGGAAAAACACAAAGTACACTTTAACCATATCCCACTGTGGGAACCTGAGTTACTTTGCCCAGATGCATAAAAGACTTAGTGGGACACTACACATGTGTCTAAGGAATATCATAAACTTCCAATGACTTCCAGCTAACATCTGGTCACTGTCGTTTTTGCAAGATTTTAAGGCAGTGTGAAGCCAGCCTATCGCTATAGAACAGTAAGGCACTAAAAACCACCAGCTTAAACCACTAAGAATGAGCTGTAATAATGATGACAGCTCACTGTGGAGAGGCTGTTTCTACTCGTGTACTGTATATAAGACTATACACTACACATATAACAATATACAGTACACAGGGGGATGGGACCCTGCTCTGTATAGTGCTTTGCAGGGCTTTGACAGCCTGGCAGCAATGAGTACACCTTTAAAGCGACTCTGTACCCACAATCTGACCCCCCCAAACCACTTGTACCTTCAGATAGCTGCTTTTAATCCAAGATCTGTCCTGGGGTCCGTTCGGCAGGTGATGCAGTTATTGTCATAAAAACAACTTTTAATCCGGCAGCGCTGTGTCTAACGGCCGGAGCTTACATTTGTATATGCATTAGGCTGGCACACCCTCTCTGTCCTTCCTCCCCACCCTCCTCATCATTAGGAATGCTCCAGGCAGATTGCTTCCTATTCCCCACCTGTGTGTATAATGAACATGGGCTACATCGTTAATACACCTGACAAAGCTCAAACAGCAGTAAATGTTCCTGGATCATTCCTAATGATGAGGAGGGTGGGGAGGAAGGACGGAGAGGTGGTGCCAGCCTAATGCATATACAAATGTAAGCCCCAGCTGTTAGACACAGCGCTGCACGATTAAAAGTTGTTTTTTAGGACAATAACTGCATCCCCTGCCGAACGGACCCCAGGGCAGGTCTTGGATTAAAAGCAGCTATCCGAAGGTACAAGTTGTTTAGGGGGGCCAGATTGTGGGTACAGAGTCACTTTAAGGCTCAGATTTACTAAAGCCCATTTTAGGCTATGTTCCCACACAGTATTTTGCAACCAAACCCAGGAGTGGATAAAAAAAAACACAGTTCACACACTGTGGAAATTTAATAAATGTCCGTCATTTAATGGCAAATAACGGTCATTGTTTTAAAATAACGGTATTTATTTGCCAATAAATAACGGCCATCCACTCAGTTTCAGCAGTGTGTGACCATAGCCTTTCTGTGTTTTCAATCAACTCCTGGTTTTGGTTGCAAAATACTGAGCAAAAATACTGTGTGTGAACATACCCATATACTGAGACCGAACCCTACCATGAGAACTGACATAAAAGTGACTACAAATTATCAAAAACTGATCACAAATATGACATAAAACATTTTTCTTTTTTATGACTGCAAACTGCACTGGGAAAATAAAATAAAATTATATATATATATATATATATATATATATATATATATATATATTTATGGCAGAAAGCTTTCTTTAATGTTATGTTATGTTTGAGTTATGGAAAGAAAAAAATATTTATTTTGAAATGTTTATTCAAGATTTTTCCCCCTTTTATTTAGAGTCGGATTCTGTTACTAAGTTGTATATTTGACTCTTCTGAAAGTGAGAAACAGAAAATAACTTGTATTATTATAGGAAATCAATGCAAGTATTAAAGCGAAGCTCCGCTATTGACTAGCCTTGGCTTTATAGTCGGCAAATTTATCAGCTTTGTATTTTACTATCGCTATGCCCTCAAAGCACAGACTCAGAATACACAGAATAACAGCAATGAAAGGTTTCCATAGAGTTCTGGGGAAAACTAGATGGGTGAATATTCTAAACCACAATTGGGTGTATTCCCTGCTGCCTCAATTAAAAAAAAGCCTATGGCTGTATCCATGTTTTCCAGGACTCCCTAGGGTTGCATCCAACTTCTTCAGGCACCAGTATTCAGTGCTGAACGATCAGACTCGAGTATGCTTCAGTTGCACTCATCTCTAGTGAACACCATGGGTGACTCTTCCTATTGGAGGAGATTCTGTCTCGGCTAATAATCCCCAGTTATATTTCAAAGCTCCGACTGTGGTGGGTGCCCTGCAGCTGCGACCGGTCACTTGTTAGATGGTACTGTGTGACGTCACTACTGTGGTGGTTGGTCGGTGGAGTATAGCTCAGCCAGGTGGGAGGTTGTTGTGATGCCAGTGCTAACTCAGCACACAGGTGTGATGGTATACCTGCTTTTAGTTTTTTGTGGCTGGCTATACCCTTCCCTAATGGTTGGTGACCTGCCGGGTTGTGGGCACTTATCATGGTAGATGGTGAAGATATGACCCACCCGGACTGTCGGTACTGCCACCCGCAGAAAGGGGAGATGACCCAAGGACGGTGCAGCTTGTGTGTAGGTGTTGGTGCAATAATCAGTCCCGGTAAAATAAATGAACTTTCTTTACTAGCAAGTCCTCTGTGGTACAAGATAAATAGTGACTGTTAAGATACCGACTTGCGTTCACCAGATCTGTACTGAGAGATACTGAGGTAGAAAGTAAGATAGCAGTGTAGAGAGTTCAGAAGAGTGCAGAGGATTATGTCTTGGAAGTCCCAACCCAATATAGTACTGTGCTCGGCAGGAACTTTAGAACAAGGAGAATACTTGAGAAGAATACTTGAAAGAAGACTAAGAATACTTTTGCCCGTGTTTTGAACTTTGTCGCTATAACCACCTTTTGCCCTGTAGTTTCGACTTACCCGTCCTGCCAGGGTGACACAAGCCCCAGTCTTGGTTGCCTGAGTTGAGCTAAGTGTCTGAAGTTATCCGGTGTCACCTGCGGTGCGAGATAGAGTACGTTGGCTCTTGGCTGCTTTGCTCTATCCAGATCAGTTCCTCTGCTCTAGGATACTGTCGTGCACTGTGTTGAAATGTTCACGGCATGGGTTGGGGTGATCCTGAAGTGTCCTCTCTGTAGGTGTTTGACACTGCATTGCAGGTAGAAGTGTTGCTTCAAGAAAGAAAGTCTCTATGTTCTCCATACGTGTCTACTACCACACTCCAGACTAGACTAGACTAGACTGAACTGGTGTACAGATCAGCTGGTACATAAACAGTAACCCTTAGGTGACTACAACTGTGCAACATAAAACAATGTATAAAAACAATACTGACACCTTGTGGTAAAACTAGGGAATGCAGCCTCATTACCACTGAAGGGATAACTTTCTAACTGGTGCTTAAAGCACTTAACTGTGAGACACCACAAGTGACACTTAAAGGTGGCACCAGAGAGCAATCCCTTCTTCTGGAAGAGAGCTATTTTGTATACACAGCCTGTTAGTCTGCCCAAGGAGAGACATCACTTCTTCTGTCTATTGGCACACCAGTGATGATGGAGCTTAGAAAATTGAAACTTACGAATAAATTAAAACAATATCACAGGACAGGCTCTTAAAGGGGTACTCTGGTGATTTCTTTCTCTTTTCAAATGAACTGGTGTCAGGAAGCTATATAGATTTGTAATTTAATTCTATTTAAAAATCTCAAGTCTTCCAGTACTTATCAGCTGCTGTATTTGTGCAGAGTGCTCTCTGCTGCCACCTCTGTCCATGTCAGGAACTGTCCAGAGCAGTAGCAGATTCCATAAAAAAAAAAAAACACCTCTTCTGCTCTGGACAGTTCCTGACACGGACAGAGGTGGCAGCAAAGAGCACTGTGTCAGGCTGAAAAGAATACACCACTTCATGCAGGATATACAGCGGCTGATAAGTACTGGAAGACATGAGATTTTTTTTAATAGAAGTAAATAACAAATCTCTTGCCCTTTTTGGCACTGGTTGATTTGAAAGAAAAATTGTTTGGGTGAACAACCTGTGTGCAATGCAACTCCTTGACTCCTGGTATCATGGCTTCCTCTGTACCAGACCAACATTAAAGGCACCCCAAAAACTCATCAGCCGGGAAGCCCAGTGTCTGTCCAGTTGGATATCCATTGCCCAATATTCCCACTAGTATTTACCAGTCCCACAGGGGTGTGGGACGTTACTCTGAAAAGACACAGGGCTCCTCTGTTACCATGTCAGGTCTGTGGCACCACAAAGCTCAGCCACACCACAGGTACATTTCCCCAGCTATTATCCCAGCTCACACTTTCCGGTTGTTGTTGTAATAGAAGACAAATAGAAAGAAATCCAAGATCAGACTACATACAGTTTGTTTGTAGTCTGTTGCCATGGAGAAGCACTTGCGCTGTAAACACAACATAGATAATTTACAGTCAAGACTTATAGCAAATACAGTATGCATCAATATTTCACTTAGGGTGGGTTCACACTGCGTTTTTGCAATCCGTTTAACAGATCCGTTTTTTTTTAACGGACAAAAAAATAGTGTCAGCAACGTTTTTGTGGCCGTCCAAAAAAAAAACAGATCCATTTTGATCCGTTTTTTTTATAATGGAAGTCAATGGAAAAACGGATCAAAATGGATGCAGACAAATGCATACGTTTTTTGCAATCCGTTTTTATCCGTTTTTTGCAAAAACGCAGTGAGAACCCACTGGACATAGTGGACATAGACACAACACAGAGAGCCGAGCATCAGATGAAGTACATTTTCAGCGTGTGTGTGTATATATATATATATATATATATATATATGTAAAACGCTTATCTAGACAGTTGACGAAAAGAGAAGTTTGACAAGAATAAATAAATAGAGATATATAGAGGTAGTGACATGGTGAGTATGGAGATGATTTATGATGATGGGCGCTCTAGACAAGCTGTCAGGGAAGCGTCCCCGGGGGTCTCGGGCAGAGCGGCTGCTGACTCAGCACATAATGAAGATACAACAATCTGTTTTCTGTGTGAGTAATACGACTGTCAGTGGTGAGAAAATATCCTGAGAACGGAGATATCATAGCCGAGATTTTACTTTAATGAGGAACAAACGTTTTCTTAGTGTGAAAACAGGACAACATCATACAGTACACTATACAAGGAACTATCCTATACGGGAAAACTGCGGGATAGTTGTAGAAGAATGGAGCTAAGAGAGTCATGTGACATATGAGGGCCCATAATTCTTTAATTTATTTATTCTTTCTGCAGTTCCAAGCTGCTGTGTATGTCATAGGTCCTTAAAGGGCTACACTGGCATTTTTATTTATTTATTTTTTCATTCAAATCAACTGGTGTCAGTAAGTTATATAAATTTGTGATTTACTTCTATTTAAAAATCTCCGGTCTTCCAATACTTATCAGCTGCTGTATGTCCTGCAGGAAGTGATGTATTCCTTCAGCTTGACACAGCGCTCTCTGCTGCCAACTCTGTCCATGTTAGGAACTGCCCAGAGCAGTAAAGGTTTTCTACGGGGATTTGCTACTGATCTGGACAGTTCCTGACATGGTCAGAGGTGGCAGCAGAGAGCAGTGTGTCAGACTGGAAAGAATACAACACTTCCTGCTGGACATACAGCAGCTGATAAATACAGGAAGACTTATTGTCATAAAAGGACCAAAATCTACAGAAATAAGTGGATTTGCTCCAACATTGCACCCTTTTAATACAGTTTGGCCCATATTGGTGGCCATTCTTATGACTAGTTTATGCAGATGACTTGCTTTTGTTCTTTCACTTAACTCGTAGGGGCCTATCCCGATTCGGCCGATTATTGCTCCGTTGAATAGAGACAACGATCAGCCGATGATCGTGTCATCGGCTGATCGTTTATTTAGGGTCAAACCTAAAATCATTGGGCACTGACTGCGCATTGCTGTGTGGAATAGTGAAGTACGGCGGGCGACCGATGATTCCACATGCAGCATACATTACCTAAGCATGTTGCAGGTCTTCTCCTGTGCTCCTCTTCCTCCCGATCGCACGCGCAGCAGTAGCTTCGGTGCGCCATGCTGACAGACCGATCAGCCAATCACTGGCCAGGACCGCCGCGGCCAGTGATTGGCTGAGCGGTCTGTCAGCTCAGACAGGCCGCACCGAAGCTGCTGCTGCTGCACGCGGGATCGGGGGGAAGAAGGAGCGCAGAAGAAGACCTGCAACATGTTTAGGTAATGTATGGTGTTTAACAAGGGCTGCAAGGACATCGGTAACAATGCCCCTGCAGCCCTCACTAAATGATTATCGGGCTATTGAATATTGATCGGGCCCTGGTCGGCCTGTGGAATAGGACCCTTAGGCTATGGCTACTACCACTCCCCCATTGGCCACAACACAACTGGTTTGCCCAAGGATCTCTGGGTCGATCATGCATTGCATCACAGCTAATGTCTACAGCTAGAGCTGATCACTGGTGCTCTGGCTCTTTATTCATTGAGTGGACATGCAGTCATGATGGGCAGGGGTTCCAGCAGACAGACCACCACCAATAAGCTAGTTATCCCCTATCCTGCAGATAGGAGAAAGTTTAGAACCTTGAAATAACCCTTTAATTTTACTCCCCAATCTCTATGCACTACTCACTTCTTTCAGGACTGAAAGTTAAAGGGGTTTCCCCAGGATTTAAAAAAAAAAAAAAAAAAACATCTACTTTCTTGCAAAAACAGTGCTACCCCTGTCCTCAGGTTGTATGTGGTATTACAATTCAGCTCCATTCATATCAGTGGAAGTAAATTGGAATACCACACCCAACCTGAGGATGAAAGTGGAGCTGTTTCTGGAAGAAAGTCGCCTTAAGGCTATGTTCACACTATGTATCTGTGCGGCTGTATTTTTTATGCGGCTGGAAATGTGCGGCTGAAACTACGGCCATGGGAAAAAATAGACATGCGGCTGAAAACATACGGTCATTTACTTGGAAATCTGGTTCAACTAAAAATTACAAGTAAAATCTTTAGAAAGTGATGCAAACACCTCTGGATGCATCTGGGAAAGCAGGGAAACAGTTTACATGAATTGCTATTACCGGGGTTTGCGATCCTCTGCACTAATGCCGATGTCTCTCATGGTTAATATATTAAATTAATAAAACATATTTTCGTTGTAATAAAGTCCCTTTCGTTGTTCAATAAATAAATTTAAACGAATCCATCGTTGTGCAATTAAATATACTGTTAAAATAAATATATATATAAATAAATGTATATTTATATATATATTTATTTTTTGACAGTATATTTAATTGCACAACGATGGATTCGTTTAAAATAATTTATTGAACAACGAAACTGATTTTATTACAACAAAAATATGTTTTATTAATCAAATATTCATTAGTACAGGAAGCTCCATTAAGCCGTTAATTCATATTCTCGGTAATAGAGCATTCTGTACTAATCATCACATTACTTTAATTAAAACATCAAATGTTTCTTCTAAATATGTTATCACAATAGCATTATTAGAAGAAACATTTGATGTTTTAATTAAAGTAAAGTGTTAATTAGTACAGAATGCTCTATTACCGGGAATATGAATTAACGGCTTAATGGAGCTTCCTGTACTAATTAATATTTAATTAATAAAACACATTTTTGTTGTAATAAAATCAGTTTCGTTGTTCAATAATTTAATTCTAACGAATCCATCATTGTGCAATTAAATATACTGTCAAAAAATAAATATATATATATATATAAATATACATTTATTTATATATATATTTAATTTAACAGTATATTTAATTGCACAATGATGGATTCGTTAGAATTAAATTATTGAACAACGAAAGGGACTTTATTACAAAGAAAATGTGTTTTATTAATTTAATATATTAACTATTAGAGGCATCGGCATTCGGCATCATTGCCGGCTATTTTTGAAGTACTCCGTACGGACCGCCTGTCAATCCACGGCCGTGAATTTACACAGTTCCAGCCGCAAACAATGGTCTTGTTCATTTTTTACGGGTCCGTTTACGATTGGGCCGTAGGCTCATACATAGTGTGCACTGTGCAGCCGTATATCGTATACTTTCAAACGTACGCATCAACCTCAAAACTACGGGCGAATATTCACGGCTCGCAATACAGCCGCACAGATACATAGTGTGAACCTAGCCTAAAGGCTGATAAATTAAAAGTAACATTGACATGGATCCCAAACCAGATTTGCGAGAGTATTCTCTAAAAATCTAATTGTATACATAGACTCCAATACTTGTTCTAGGGATACAGTCTTTATATAATTCTATGGATATGGATACAGTCTTTATATATACCTTTAGTTCTTTTGGATGTAATAGATTGGAATCCTTCTGATCTCTTGTGGCCGGGGCGCTTCCATTCACTGAGCACGGTTCCCCTTTCCTGCCCCTATATACATTGCCATCCCCCACCCCCTCCGCAATTTTACATTATAAAATATTCAAATTTATTTAGAATGGAAGAAGAGCCTGAATCCCCGGCTCCTGTATACATATTCATAGAGGACTCGGGGGCTTGTCTGGAACAAATTTTAGCAAATATAACAAAGCAGCACAAATCCCCCATATGATAGGAAGCAGTGATAAGAATACCCCCCCCCCCCCCCCTCCGATGGGTTCCTCCCGAGTCTCCCGCGTTCTCACTCCATTCCTGATGGGCTTATTCTGGGTGGTTGAAATATTTCCCGGACATCTACATATTAAAGTCTCTTACACGGTTCATCCCCTGCCGCCATTTGGAGATCATCACCTTTCCGGATGAATCTATAAATGTGCCCATCCAAGTTATTACCAGTTTTCTAAAACTCTATGGGGGAGATTTTTCAAACATGGTGTAGAGAGAAACTGGCTCAGTTGCCCCTAGCAACCAATCAGATTCCACCTTTCATTTTCCAAAGAGTCTGTGAGGAATGAGAAGTGGAATCTGATTGGTTGCTAGGGGCAACTGGGCCTGTTTCACTTTACACCATGTTTCATAAATCTCCCCCCTATGTTCTTCCCTGGAATCTTTTGTTGGGGGAATAAACCATCTTACTGATGTTTCTAGTTTTCTTTCAATTAAAACATGACTTTTTCTGCTTCCTCCACCAAGGTAGCCATGTTACTTATTCCTCATGTTCTAGATCAGGAAAAGGGAACCTTGGCTCTCCAGTTGTTGCAAAACTACAACTCCCATCATGCCTGGACAGCCAAAGCTTTAGCCTCCCAAACATGATGGGAATTGTAGTTTTGCAACTGCTAGAGACCCAAGGTTCCCCACCCCTGTTCTAGATCCTTCTACCTCGCTCCATCTGAGCCTTCTATTGTTGCTTCTGTGAATGTCACTAACAGAATTACAGAATATGTATTATGTGTATACAGCATTGAACAGTGACATATATACATATAATAAATATTCTTACATAGGATATCCCAATCCAATCTAGTCTGTTCCCCTATTTTAATCTAGTCATATTTTCTCTTTAAATAATTAAAGGGGTACCCTTGCAATAAAAAAAAATCAGATCAACTGGTCTCAGAAAGTTATACAGATTTGTAATTTACTTCTATTTAAAAATCTCCAGTCTTCAAGTACTCATCAGCTGCTGTATGTCCTGCAGGAAGTGGTATACTCTTTCCAGTCTGACACAGTGCTCTCTGCTGCCACCTCTGTCCATGTCAGGAACTGTCCAGACACAGAACTGTGCTCTGGACAGTTCCTGACATGGACAGAGGTGGCAGCAGAAAGCACTGTGTCAGACTGGAAATAATACACAACTTCCTGCAGGACATACAGCAGCTGATTAGTACTGGAAGACTGGACATCTCTGGCACTTTCTGACACCAGTTGAGCTGCGCTCATCTCCAATCAACATCATTACATCATTATTTTGCCGGAATACTAATAATCCTTAGAGAAGAAGGTGACTAGACTCATTCCCTCCTACCTATGAACAAGCTACATGACTTCGCCACAATACAACTTTCACAACAAGAATCAGGACATTGTTGCAGGAGGGTGTGGCGACATCTCACCCAAAATACAATCCAGGCCAAAATTCTTTCTCCGAGACCACGAAGGAAGACATAATGAAGAGCGGAAATAGTTGTAGGTGGTGATGGCGATATTGTCACTACTCCGATTCCTGCCAATTATCCCGTATTACGGGAAATGTCGCCGAAATCCGTAACCTCCGGGAAGGTTTCCTCATTGTTTTCTGCCACAACTAATTAATGAGGAGATGACAATAACTCTGGGACGTTGTATCCTTATACCAGGCCGACGCTTACAATCGTCATCCATAATTAATATAAAATAATATTTAGTGACGGCGCTTAGCGAGATCCGACTCTAATTAGAGGTTGAGGATCGGCGGCGCTTGATGCATCAGATTACACAAAACGAGAGACGGCATCTTCATAGGCAAATATCCGCTGCCAATCAAATCCCGGGAATATTTTGGAAATTGGTGCACGGGTTTGGGTGCAGCACTAAAAAAAAATAAAACATAAAAAAACATAAAATAATTCTGTGAACTAGAAATCATTAAAACTAGAAGTGAACTTGAAAACGAGGTTCTCATTATCCCTCCACCTCCAGGTAGTGCAGGATCAAGGTGGCAGGAAGAAGACTTAAAGTGTACATCTACAATATAGGAAAGGATTCAGCTACAACATCACAGTGACCCCACAGAAGTGTCCCCAAATAATGTTGCCAGTCAGTATCCAAATGACATTGTGTATAGAAAAATATAAATATGAGACGGAAAAGGCAACTCACTGAAATGTATCCATGAATGCAGCATCCAGTGGGACACTAGTCAAGCCAATAAAGTGCTTAAAGGGGAACTGTATTAAAAATAATAATTGAAATCAACTGGTGTCAGAAGATTATACAGAGTTGTAATTTACTTATATCTAAAAACTCAAGTCTTCCAGTACTTATCAGCTGCTGTTTGTCCTGCAGGAAGTGGCGTATTCTTTCCAGTCTGACACAGTGCTCTCTGCTGCCACCTCTGTCCATGTCAGGAACTGTCCAGAGCAGCAGCAAATCCCCATAGAAAACCTCTCCTGCTCTGGACAGTTCCTGACATGGACAGAGGTGGCAGCAGAGAGCACTGTGTCAGACTGGAAAGAATACACCACTTCCTGCAGGACATACAGTAGAAGTAGTGGCACACTGGAGATTTTTAAATAGAAGTAAATTACAAATCGTAATAATTTCTGCCAACAGTTATTTAAAAAAAAAATATTTATAAGAAAAAAAAAAAAATAAAAAAAAAAAAATATATATATATATATATATATATATATATATATATATATATATATAATTTTTTCCGGAGCACCCCTTCAAATACTACTACTACTTGAAAACTAAGGGCAATTTTTTAATAAGCCAATAGTTGGAACAAACAGATGCGAATCAATATGCAATATATGTTTCCTACCTGTTGGATAGTCTGATGGTGCACAGGGCAGGGATGAGGGCATTAGAATAGTCTCTCCATTGTGAGATTGCACCATCAAACAATGACACAACCCATCAGCCATCTTGGATGGAAGAGAAAAAGTAAAATGTTCAACCAGTGTTTTTCATTTCTATCGTCTTTGAATATGTTGCTTCTGAGGGTCATAACTATATGTGGTTCAGAGCTTGAGGGTCCTAGAGCTTGACAAGACTTAGTAGGTGCTTGTTCCAGAAGAAGGAACCAGAAGGTCTTGTTTAGAGTTGAGACCTTTCAAACTGTTTTAAACCAGAACGCTCTGTGTTTGATTCCCTGTGGCTTCAGAAGCTGCAGCCATAAGCTCTGTCCATTTTTTCCTGGCAGCATTAGGGTGTCATCCAACTTCTGTAGCTGCAGGGTATCAAATGCTGAGCGTTCAAGTTCAACACTTATTACCAAATTTATATGAAGGTTTTGAAGAATCCATTCATTCCTTTGTTATCCCTGCAACTGAGTTTCTTTAAAGTAGTATACACAAGACTACCACAGCGTCTTTAAAGGGGTAGTCCACCCAAAAACTTTTTCTTTCAAATCAACTGGTGCCATAAAGTGCCAGAGATTTGTAATTCACTTCTATTAAAAAATCTCAAGTCTTCCAGTACTTATCAGCTGCTGTGTGTCCAGCAGGAAGTGGTGTTTTCTTTCCTGTTTGACACAGTGCTCTCTGTTGCCTCCTCTGTCCATGTCAGGAACTGTCCAAAACAGGAGCAAATCCCCACAGAAAACCTCTCCTGCTGTCCAGACTGGAAATAATACAACTTCATGTTGGGCATACAGCAGCTGATAAGTACTGGAAGGCTTGAGATTTTTTAATAGAAGTAAATTACAAATCTCTGGCACTTCATGGCAGCAATTGATTTGAAAGAAAAAAAATTTGGGTGAACTACCCCTTTAACAGTCCTCAACTGCTGGACCACATAAAGAATCTGAACCGGGGCTACCTGCCATTGAGGGAACTGTCGCCTTCATGGATTCTGTGGTGGCTTGTACGCTGTCAGGCTCAAAATGGCCCCAAGACACTGGCAGAGCTAGCGAGGTTAGAATTGCAACCAGGCCCGTAAACCAACAGGCCAGAGGCCCACTCACCACACTAGAGCTCACTGCTGCCCAGCACAGACTGGAATACAGCTGACTGTGTATCCTGCCTCCCTGTGTGAGGAGAATCCCATGGGACAAGAGGCAGAACACCTGAGCAGGTGAACAATGGGCTGTGTGGGGCAGTATGGGGTGAAGAACCTCTGGTGGCATCATGCCAATGTGAACAGTCATGGATGTAGGAGGACCAAAGAAGAGGTGGGGGGGGGCCTAAAAGCACTTTGCACCAGGGCCCATTAGCAGTGTTGAGCAGATCTGTAAAACTGCTCAGGTTCGGCAACATTCTCATAAACCGAACGATCTGCATTTGATTCCTCACAGCTGCAGAAGTTGGAGGTCGCCCAAGGGCTGCCAGGAAAACATGGATACAGCCATAGGCATGACTTCCAGGACTCCCTCGGGTGGCATCCAATTTTGCCACGGAGAATCAACGTTGGCGAACCGGAAAAGTTTGACAGATCCCATTAACACTAGCCATGAGCCTTTGTCTACACCCGTGACTCAAGTCAAAAGGTCTTGGCGCTGGCCAGCATTTTTGAAGTTGGGTCCGGTCCAGTATATATTTGTTCCCATTGGGATCTGGTTACACCCTGTTGTTTCCCTATTTATGTTCCAATACTCGCAACCGAGTGGGACTTAAGGGGCTATCTATCAGGGTGGTGTGGTGCTCTCCCCATCATGGAAGCACCCCTCTGGCAACAGGCTAGAGATATCTGGCTATCCCGTGTTTTGAGACTCGCAACCGAGGCTCCACGGACTCCTGTTTTGCATACATCCCTATAGATCCAGCTTTCTGTAGTACAATAATACAAATATAATTTATAACAGGAGATGCACGTCCAGCTCCTCCATATCCGATGGCCTCCTCCCTCCTCTACAACGTTCAGTAGACCCCTGAGCAGAATACGCCAGGAACGTAGAGTCTTTCGGAGCAATTCCTCACCGCGCGGCATCCATTAAAAGAAATGCATTAACATTTTGATCTACTGGAAGAAAAATGTTTGAAGGAAATGTGATATTGGAATGATTGCCATGAAAAGTCTTTTATTTTCCCGGCCGCAATCATCCCTGTACATGAGTGACAAATGCTTTCTCCTGAACTTTTGTTCTGCATTCACCACAATGTAAAATAAAAAGTGCCAAACAGATTCGCTGTAATTCTGTAAATATGATTTACACATCCCGTTTTGTTAATAGCTTGGTAAAAAGGTTGATTCTATTCCCTATAGGTCAGTAGTGTGAGATGGGACTGGACAATACAGGAAAAAGGAAAGTGGGAGAGCAGTAGATTGGACTCCAGACCTCCAAGACAAGCGAATGGGGTCAGCGGCACAACCAGATGTCCAAGAGCATCACTGTATAGGGAAACACAGAAGGGAACACTGCATTAAGAAATACTGCTCCTATATACAGGAATATAACTACTATAATACTGCTCCTATATACAAGAATATTACTACTATAATACTGCTCCTATATACAAGAATATAACTACTATAATACTGCTCCTATATACAAGAATATTACTACTATAATACTGCTCCTATATACAAGAATATAACTACTATAATACTGCTCCTATATACAAGAATATAACTACTATAATACTGCTCCCTATATACAAGAATATAACTACTATAATACTGCTCCTATGTACAAGAATATAACTACTATAATACTGCTCCCTATATACAAGAATATAACTACTATAATACTGCTCCTATATACAAGAATATAACTACTATAATACTGCCCCCTATATACAAGAATATAACTACTATAATACTGCTCCTATATACAAGAATATAACTACTTGTTAGGATCCGGACAGCAGGACAAGACAAGACAGTGAGCCCTAAGCTCAGCCCCGCCCACTGTCCTCTACCTACTTGCCACAATCCGCCCTAAGATGGCGGCGAGCAACTTGGCGGCGGTCCCTGCACTGGCTAGGTGGGACACAAAGACAAACAGACAGACAGACAAACACAATGAAGAATAGTCAACAGTCCGGGTCACAACAATCGGGCAGCAAAAGTACAAAATCACAATCCAATAAACGTAGTCAAAGTCCAGGCAATATGGTCAAGGGCAGGCGGCAAGCAAGGGAAGTCAAGGAATAAGGCAAAGATCAGGAATAGCAAATACACAGAAGATACAAGCAGGCAGAGACTAAGTCAATAACCAGCAATGATATCCCAGATTGAGGAGGTTATATAGGAGGTCAGGGTTCTGATCCAGAACATCATTGGACCATCCCCCTGATCTCCAAGCACAGACACCTGAGAACAAAACAGATCCACTGGCAGGAAGACCTGTCAGTCACAGCAGAACCAAAACACAGATTAACCCTGACATGGCCAGACAGAACTCAGCAGGTAAAGTCGGGTGTGTCTCCCAAAGAGAGCAAATAAACCAGTGTTCAGACACAGCAAAACAAAACACAGAACAGAATAAGAGAATATCAGCGCCTTCTCGGCCGCACAGCACGAGCAGAGGGACGCATAACGCTCCGCAAAGATACCATCCTGACACTACTATAATACTGCTCCTATATACAAGAATATAACTACTATAATACGAACTGGAGAGAATGGAACGGCTGCACATCCCATCTATGGCTGACACTAATGCCGCTAGGCCTATATTAAAAATCAACACAGGAGTGTCTGTACATGGGGCAGTGTGGCTTGATCAATTCACATACAGAATTCTGATGTTGTTAATGCAGCCGAGAGGTACAAGTATCAGCCATAGGTGTGAGGTGCAGCACTCTTTTTCTTCCCTGAACCGTATTTTGTTTCTCTCTTTTCTCCGTGTTTTGCACTCCTCCTGGTGAGACCCACATGACCGCAATTAGCAGGAGACACCTGAGTGCTCATGGTTTTAATCCCTCCTGTCTGTCCCATTCTATCTTTGATAGCTATGGTGAGTGCAATACCTTATCCAGACTTGTGCTGTTTGGGGGCAGCTTCCTCCGCCGGTGGTGCTGGCTGGGTTTTGGTGTGGCATTTTTGGGTCTGGTCCTGTGGCATGGGGGTTGCAGGGCCGTTCCATGGCCTCCCTTCCCTGACTGTGCACGCCTGCGGGGGTGGTGGTCGCTGACCGGCACAGTGTGGACTTAGTGTAGGGACCCATGTGTATCAGATACCTGCACGCGGTACATGGGGCAGTGTGGCTTGATCAATTCACATACAGAATTCTGATGTTGTTAATGCAGCCGAGAGGTACAAGTATCAGCCATAGGTGTGAGGTGCAGCACTCTTTTTCTTCCCTGAACCATAACTACTATAATACTGCCCCCTATATACAAGAAAATAACTACTATAATACTGCTCCTATATACAAGAATATAACTACTATAATACGAACTGGAGAGAATGGAACCACTGCACATCCCATCTATGGCTGATACTAATGCCGCTAGGCCTATATTAAAAATCAACACCAGAGTGTCTGTATATGAATTGATCAAGCCATATTGCCCCGTGTACCACCGCGCAGGTCCTCTGGTCCACACGGGTCCCTACGCTAACTCCACACCGTGTCGGTCAGCGACCGCCAACCCCGCAAAGCGTGCACGTGCAGGGAAGGGAGGCCATGGAACGGCCCTGCAACCCCAATGTCACAGGACCAGACCCAAAAAGCCCCACCAAAACCCAGCCAGCACCACCGGCGGGGAAGGCTGCCCCCAAACGACACAAGTATGGATATGGTATTACACTTACAGTATGGCTTGATCAATTCATACACAAAATTCTGATGTGTTTTTTATTTTGCCTAGCGGCACTAGTATCAGCCATAGGTGTGAGGTGCAGCACTCTGTTTCTTCCCTGAACCGCATTTTGTTTCTCTCTTTTCTCCGTGTTTTGCACTCCTGGTGAGACCCACATGACCGCAATTAGCAGGAGACACCTGAGTGCACATGGTGTTAATCCCTCATGTTTTTTCCCATTCTGTTTGCTGCAGCTATGGTGAGCGCAATACCTTATACAGACTTGTGCTGCTTGGGGGCGACCTTCTCGGCCGGCGGTGCTGGCCGGGTTCTGGTGTGGTGTTTTTGGGTCTGGTCCTGTGGCATGGGGGTCGCAGGGCCGTCCCATGGCCCCCGTTCCCTGGCTGTGCACGCCTGCGGGGTTGGCGGTCGCTGACCGACAGGGTGTGGAGTTAGCGTAGGGACCCGTGTGGACCAGAGGACCTGCGCGGTGGTACACGGGGCAATATGGCTTGATCAATTCATATACAGACACTCTGGTGTTGATTTTTAATATAGGCCTAGCGGCATTAGTATCAGCCATAGATGGGATGTGCAGCCGTTCCATTCTCTCCAGTTCGTACAACTACTATAATACTGCTCCTATATACAAGAATATAACTACTATAATACTGCTCCTATATACAGGAATATAACTACTATAATACTGCCTCCTATATACAAGAGTATAACTACTATAATACTGCACCCTATATACAAGAGTATAACTACTATAATACTGCTCCTATACTATAATAATGCCTCCTTATACATCTGTAAGATCAATGTCCTCTCTATTGTTGGAGTTGGTGACGCTGTGGATATAGATTGGCCACCACCGGTCACATTCTTGTAACTATGTAAGCGCTACTTGAAATATTCTTTAACAAAATACTGAACACGGCCATACTGCGCTCCTCATTATTCTGTACCGGACCTTGAATATAATGGAGACATTCATTACGATGACTTTTTTATAGAAGAATGTGAAGTATCTGATCATTAATTAACTTTATAATTGCTTTTCTAATAAGCCGTGTTGTCATATTACCAGGTCCATATTTTATGCATTACGTGGCATATATTACCACATGCACAAAAAAGAAAAATAAATTATAAAGGGGACCTCCGGGCAATACAATCACATGGAATAAACTGCAGCTCTGGCTTCTATTAATTTTCTATCTAAAATTAGGTGCTAGAGTAGTGATATAAGGGAGCATGGGGACCCCACCCTCCTAATGAATATTCATCCATCACTCTGCAGCCCTAATATTAATTAGAAGGGGCGGTGTGGCTGTGGCAGATCGGTGAACTCTGGAGGGTAGCCCCACCCCCAGTGCACCAAACCAACTCATTAGCATATGCTGCCACCTCTGTCCATGTCAGGAACTGTCCAGAGCAGCAGCAAATCGCCATAGAAAACCTCTCCTGCTCTGGACAGTTCCTGACATGGTAGCAGCAGAGAGCACTGTGTCAGACTGCACCACTTCCTGCAGAACATACAGCAGCTGATAAGTACTGTAAGATTTTTTAAATAGAAGTAAATATATAACTTTCTGACACCAGTTGATTTGAAAGAATTTTTTTTCTAGCCAGAGTACCCCTTTAATGTTCCTAACCAACACTAACATATTGAGAATTAGGGAATCCACATCCAGCTAGTTGTCAGTACAGTTATTATTGTAACAATGCAGCAGCCGCTCATTTGGCAGAATTTTTTTGTATACTCTCGACAGCATAAGCACATTTCATTGTGTCCTTGTGAAGTCTTTTCATCAGTACTGGAGAAGTAGTCACTCAGCGATCAGTAAACACATCGCCTGGAGAGAGCACTTACTCAATAAAAAACTGACTTCCCTTTGTGTAGGCAAAAACTTCCCAGATGTAAAGAAAGGAAACAAAAATAGCTACAGCCATAGAGCTTGTTCTCTGCAGAGACGTGAAGCCTCGGATTGTTATGTTATGCATTCTACTACATCTATGCAGATCATCTACAGTGCAGGTTTTATAGCAAATAAAACACCTTTAAAGAGACTGTCAGCAGGTTTAGGCTGTCTTATCTCAGGGGTAGGACAAACTAGTGACAGAGAAGCTGAACAGAATGATGTATCACTTACATTGTTCTGTGCAGCTGATCCAGAGATCTCCTCCTGAATAACATGGACCACGAGTAGTCCTATCCATTATGTGCATGAGCTCAGCAGTCCTGGATATTCATGAGAAGCTGAAAACTCCGCCCACCAACTGCTGATTGGTAGTTATCTATTCATGCTGTGCATAAGCAGTCACCTGTCAATCAGCAGCTGGAGGCCAGGGAAAGGGTACGGAAAGAATCCCATTCTCCTGCATATTAGGAGAACAGCTGAACCAAATTATGTAAGTAATGCACCGATCTGTTCACCATTGATATTACTAGCTTATGCTGCCCTCATTTAACTTCTTAAAGGGGTTGGCCACTTTATAGTAAAATAGCTCAGTGTACAGTATTAGTAAGTGTACTCACTGTATATACTGACAGCAGCTCCCTGTGTACCTCATAGAGCTTAAATCATACTCCTCTCCTCCAGGCTGGACTGCCCTGTTCTGTTTTGTTTCTGTCCATAAAATGGCTGACATAGAGGAGCATGTGACCATGCCCCACCCCCTATGTCCTCCATAGACATATACAGGCTCATTGGTGGACACTGGGGGGCGGGGCACGGTCACAGGCTCCTCCATGTCAGTCATTTTATGGACAGGAACACTACAGAGTAGGACAGCACAGCCTGGAGGAGGGGAATCTGATTTTAGCTCTATGAGGTACACAGGGAGCTGCTGTCAGTATATACAGTGAGTACACAGGGAGCTGCTGTCAGTATATACAGTGAGTACACAGGGAGCTGCTGTCAGTATATACAGTGAGTACACAGGGAGCTGCTGTCAGTATATACAGTGAGTACAGGGAGCTGCTGTCAGTATATACAGTGAGTACACTTACTAATACTGTACACTCAACTATTTTACTATAAAGTGGCCGACCCCTTTAAGGACCTGTACGGCATATGTCCGGAAGAGGATTTCAGAGGGGGGCAGTGCCACGACCCCGCTCTGAACTGCCGCTATCCTGACTGCTATCTGCAGCACGGGACTGCGGCAATCGCTGCTCCCGCTAATTAACACCGTTAACCCTAACGCCAAGGGGCTTCTAATTAATGTATAATTAAAAAACAAAAGTGTCTTTATTCTTTAAAAAACATCCCCTAATAAAAGTCTGAATCATCCCTCTTTTCCCATTTTATAAATAAAAATAAACGTTTGTTATCGCCGCGTGTGTAACTATTAATTTATCACATTCCTGATCTCGCACGGTAAATGGCGTAAGCGCAAAGACCCGCCAAAGTGCATAAATTGTGCATTTTTGGTCGCTTCAAATCCAGAAACATTGTAATGAAAAGCGATCAAAAAGTCGCATATACTCAATCAAGGTACCGATAGAAAGAACACATCATGGCGCAAAAAATGACACCTGACACAGCCCCATAGACCAAAGGATAAAAGCGCTATAAGCATGGAAAAGAGCGATTTTTAAGGAACGTTTTTTTTTTTTCAATTTCACCACGCATATAATATTTTTCTGGTTTCGCAGCATATTTTATGCAAAAATTCAGCCCGTCATTGCAAAGTACAATTAGTGACGCAAAACATAAGGGCTCATGTGGGTCTCCAGGTGAAAAAATGCAACTGCTATGGCCCTTTATACACAAGAAGGAAAAAACGAAAATGCAAAAACGAGAGGTTAAGGCAGAAGAAATCTAGTGACAGATTCCCTTTAAAGCCAAATTACCTGAAGTATTCGAGAAGGGAAGCCTGATGATGTCATCAGAGGTGGTTTACAGTATCTGAATCCTTTCTGTCCCTCCAGATCTTGCCTAAACCTCAAGATAGTTTTTTACCTTCGGTATATGTTCAAATGAGGTTTCTTTTCGGCTCTATTTTTGGAAAGATGTGGTGGTAGTGCGCAGGTAGTGTTTGTTTGGGGTACACTCCCATCGGGGGCAGCTGGTACGGTGGTGTGGTAGCTGAGTGGGTCTAGGGTCACTTGAGTACTTGTCACGGTAGCGTGGAGTAGTATGGGACTGACCCCAGACAGTTTGACACCTCACCAGCACTTGAAAAAGAATTAACCCAAGTGTAGAGATGTGTGTGCGGGTGTGGAAGAGATAAGCCAGAGTCCAGCGCTTCAATAAAATAGAACAGTTTTCTGAGAGTAACCGTAGTGCAATAGAAAAGAATTCAGGGGGCAACAATACAGTCTAGTGCAATACAGTAGTTACAATCTTGTGACAATTCGGGTGCCTGTAGTTGAGGTAGAGATCAGGTGCTTGTAGTAAGAAGGTGCTTTGCAGTAGAGAGAGGAGATGAGTTGCCAGAGGGGCCTTGCCCAATGTAAAAAATGTACTCTGCCAGAACAGTAGAGGTGTGTAGAAGAAGAGAATAGAGAATACTCATACTCACGGATGACTTTTCTAGTCTTGACCGCCTTATGCCCCCTAGTTGCGAGTTACCCATACTGGGTGGGTAATGCGAGCCCCAGGCCTTGTTATCTGGGTTGAGCAGACTCCTGAGGCTTCCCAGTTGTCCTGCACTGCGCAGTGGAATACGTAGACTTTTCCTAGTACTTTTGTTCTACTGGGATCAGTTCCTATTACTCTAAAGGTAACTGCCCTGCACAGTTTAGAGAGGTTCACAGCATCCTCAAGGTGATCCCTGTTAGGCTTCTCTCCCCTTGGAGGAAGCTTAGCACTGCATAGCTGTTCTAGTGCTCATAGAATATCTTGTCTAGTTGTGTCCCAGTTAGACTAGCTGTGTTCTCCAACTCCCTAGCTGGTCCGACTAACTCATGCGGAAAGCACCTGCACCCGTGAGCGGTTAGAAAAATAAAACATGACACATAACAGTTAACCCCTGGAAGACTTCAGCTGTGCAAAAGACAGGTTACAGAGAAACAAAGTAGTGACACCTATTGGGAAAAACACTAAGTACAGCAGACACCTCATCCCACTTGTGTGAGCCCGAGAGAGTAACATTACTCAGGTGCAACAGAACTTTGGGGCCTGTACTGGGTCACTACACAGACATCATTTTAAGGCCAAAATAAGGCTGTATTTTCAGCTCAAATTGACAGCCATCAACAAATACAGCCAAAAACAAATGTTTTGTGAATAAAGCAATGTTACCATTCTACCAATCTTTTTTTTTTTTTTTTTTTTGGGGGGGGGATGGTCCGAAAAATCTTCAAAGATTCAAGATTTCTTTCTGAGTGTCTATAGCCAAGAAAAATCATTAAAACATTGAAAAAAAATTACTTAAAGGGGGTGTTCAGGAGGGATACCTGGCTGGTCCTGTATTTTCAGGCTCCACTTTCTTTGCATATTAAATTTGCAATAAAATACCTGTTTTATATAAAAATATAGTTTCTTAAAAACACATTTTTGTTCATGAATTTTAAAACCTGAGAACGTTGTGTGTAGGAGGAATCAGGCCGCCTCCAGTCCATCATGTCACATCCAGTACTCCACTACTTTATAGCCCTTCATATTCACAATTTTGCACCTGCCTCAATATAAAACTCAGGACAGAATAATGCCGCTGGGGAAGAGCATCATATGGAAAGTCGGTGGCAGCGATGTGCAGAACGTGGAACATCTGTGACCGAAAAGGAGGGAAATAACATATAGTACAAGAGTGCAAGAGGATTGCAGATCACTGACATATTGTTACTGCTCTGACTCCCAATGTTTGGGTCAATATAACTGGTTGTTATAACAGGTTGTTATATATAGGTTGTTATATTCCTGTATATAGGAGCAGTATTATAGTAGTTATGCAACGACGGGAGAAGAGAGAGACTGGGGCACTCACCGATGTTCCAAGCAAAAGTCTTTAATCCGATAGACAAAAGTCCATGGTGGAGGGAGGACAGATGGAATGGCGGGCGCCTATACCCCGGAACGACGTTTCACGCCCACTCGGCGCTTCTTCCTGCCACCTTGCGGGGTTGGTGGTCGCTGACCGACACGGTGTGGAGTTAGCGTAGGGACCCGTGTGGACCAGAGGACCTGCGCGGTGGTACACGGGGCAATATGGCTTGATCAATTCATATACAGACACTCTGGTGTTGATTTTTAATATAGGCCTAGCGGCATTAGTATCAGCCATAGATGGGATGTGCAGCCGTTCCATTCTCTCCAGTTCGTGTATTATAGTAGTTATATTCTTGTATATAGGGACAGTATTATAGTAGTTATATTCTTGTAAATAGGAGCAGTATAAGGCTATGTTCACACTACGTATATGTAGCCGGACATATACGTGTTAAACTCCGGCCGGGAATTTACGCACGTAGTCTACTTATGCTTCCCGAGCGCCCTACGTAGCGATCTGACAGCGGTCTTTTACTTGGATATCTTCGCCTAGCCCCGGACACCCCACAGAACCTTTTGGATCGACAAAGAAAAGTGGAAAAATGAAAAAATCGCCACTACGTACCGGACGACATGTTACACTACGGGCGTAAGTTACGTCATTTTCGTCCTCAAACAATGGTCTGGTTCATTTTTTTACCGCCCCGCATACGATCTGGGAGTAAGTTCGTACGTAGTGTGAACTGTGCAGCCGTACATCGTATACTTTCCATTGTACGCAATCTCCGGCCGCTTATTCACGGAACGTGCGATGCCCTGGCCCCTGGGGGCCACTTCCGCAGTGCTGGTGTTATGAGCGGGCAATGACCGGGGCAGCTGCAGGGGTTATACTTGTCACGGTATAGGCCTGAGGGCAGCACAGCTGTAGGGCCGGTCTGTGGAATCTGCGGGTGATGATGGGCATGCGATTCTTCGCTGCACCTAGTCAGGGCACCAGTTAGTAGACACCAATGCCAGGGTTCAGTAACAGCGGATTTATTATAGATGAGGTAACTAGTAGCAACAGTTCTGTCCGGATGCAACCGGGTATATAGCAGGCTTTGACAAATAAAGCAGGAGTGGTGCTGCATAGGCTGTGAGAATACGTGCCGGATGATGGGAGTAGGAGTATGAGAGAAATAGCGTTGCTGGGTGGATTAGCTTGAGAATAATACTTGCTGTGAATCCTTGCAGTGATGAGGAGAGATAACGGAATGACACCCAGATGAGAGAGAAGACTCCGGACACTTGAGCAGGCAGATACAGCCGAAGACTTGAATACAGCAGCAGACTCAGTCACTCTTCTGAGGGAGAGGACAGAACAACACAACCTCCTTGCTTGAAAGCAGGGGTTGAACTGACTTGTCAGCAGGAAGTGGGAGGTCACATGGTTGCTCCTGGCCAGAGCTAGTCGGCCATTGGAGGAACCATGGTTACAGGTCACGTGATCAACAGCCTTGCATACCACTGTACAATGTAATAATACACAGGAATACATGAGAATACACATGAGAATGCACATTACCAGAGAATACTAGGGGAAAACCAGCAGCAGTTGCAGTGCAAACACTTACCAGAACAGGCATTGACACAGCAAGAGAAATGGCCATAATAGGAGTAGTAGTCTGCATGTTCTGGGACACTGCAAACGCGCTACGTCCGGAGACTTACGTAGTGTGAACATAGCCTTATAGTAGTTATGGACTGGAGAGAAAGGATCGGCTGCACATCCCATCTATGGCTGATACTAATGCCGCTAGGCCTATATTAAAAATCAACACCAGAGTGTCTGTATATGATTTGATCAAGCCATATTGCCCCGTGTACCACCGCGCAGGTCCTCTGGTTCACACGGGTGAACTGGTGGTGCTGGCTGGGACTTTGGGGGGGCACTTTGGGTCTGGTCCTGTGACATGGGGGTTGCAGGGACATTCCATGGCCTCCCTTCCCTGCGTGTGCACGCTTTGCGGGGGTGGCGGTCACTGACCGACACGGTGTGGAGTTAGCGTAGGGACCCGTGTGGACCAGGAGACCTGCACATTGGTACACGGGGCGATATGGCTTGATCAATTCATATTCCAACATCCTGAAGTTGTTTTTTTAAAATAGGCTTAGCAGCATTAGTATCAGCCATAGGTGTGATGTGCAGCCGCTCCTCTCTCTCCATGTCGGATTATAGTAGTTATATTCTTGTATATAGGGGGGCAGTATTATAGTAGTTATATTCCTGTATATAGGGGCAGTATTATAGTAATTATATTCCTGTATATAGGGGCAGTAATATAGTAGTTATATTCTTGTATAAAGGAGCAGTATTATAGTAGTTATATTCTTCTATAAAGGAGCAGTATTATAGTAGTTATATTCTTGTATATAGGAGCAGTATTATATTAGCTATATCCCTGTATATAGGGGGCAGTATTATAGTAGTTATATTCCTGTATATAGGGGCAGTAATATAGTAGTTATATTCTTGTATATAGGGGACAGTATTATAGTAGTTATATTCTTGTATATAGGGGACAGTATTATAGTAGTTATATTCTTGTATATAGGGGACAGTATTATAGTAGTTATATTCTTGTATATAGGGGACAGTATTATAGTAGTTATATTCTTGTATATAGGGGACAGTATTATAGTAGTTATATTCTTGTATATAGGGGACAGTATTATAGTAGTTATATTCTTGTATATAGGGGGCAGTATAATAGTAGTTATATTCTTGTAAATAGGGAGCAGTATTATAGTAGTTATATTGTTGTATATAGGAGCAGTATTATAGTAGTTATATTCTTGTATATAGGAGCAGTATTATAGTAGTTATATTCCTGTATATAGGGGCAGTAATATAGCAATTATATTCTTGTATAAAGGAGCAGTATTATAGTAGTTATATTCTTGTATATAGGAGCAGTATTATAGTAGTTATATTCTTGTATATAGGGGCAGTATTATAGTAGTTATATTCTTGTATAGGAGCAGTATTATAGTAGTTATATTCTAGTATATAGGAGCAGTATTATAGTAGTTATAATCTTGTATATAGGAGCAGTATTATAGTAGTCATATTCTTGTATATAGGAGCAGTATTATAGTAGTTATATTCTTGTATATAGGGGGCAGTATAATAGTAGTTATATTCTTGTATATAGGGAGCAGTATTATAGTAGTTATATTGTTGTATATAGGAGCAGTATTATAGTAGTTATATTCTTCAGAGGAATGGAGAGAGGTAAGAGCTTGTTCACACTTGTGTTGCTTGGCGTCCACTTTTTCGGCCGGTGGCGCCTGCGGGGTTTGGGGTGCCCTTTTGGGTCTGGTCCTGTGACAATGGGGTTGCAGGGCCATTCCGTGGCCCCTCTTCTCTGCTTGCGCACGTTTTGCGGGGATTGTGGTCGCTGACCGGCACAGTGATGATGTTTGGTTAGGGACTCATGTGTATCAGAAGACCTGCACGTGGTACATGAGGCAATATGGTTTGGCCAAATTATATACTAACTTCTGATGTTGGTTTTAAATGTAGCTGAACAAGCTTTCGTGTCAGCCATGGGTGCGATGTGCAGCCATTTCTGTCTTTTTGGCTTGTGCATATTATAGTAGTTATATTCTTGTATATAGGGGACAGTATTATAGTAGTTATATACTTGTATATAGGGGGCAGTATTATAGTAGTTATATTCTTAAATATAGGGGCAGTATTATAGTAGTTATATTCTTGTATATAGCAGCAGTATTATAGTAGTTATATTCTAGTATATAGGAGCGGATTATAGTAGTTATATTCTTGTATATAGGAGCAGTATTATAGTAGTTATATTCCTGTATATAGGAGCAGTATTATAGTAGTTATATTTTTGTATATATAAGCAGTATTATAGTAGTTATATTCTTGTATATAGGAGCAGTATTATAGTAGTTATATTCTTGTATATATAAGCAGTATTATAGTAGTTATATTCTTGTATATAGGAGCAGCATTATTAGTAGTTATTTTTTATATAGCAATGGGAATTATTATTACATCTGTGCTGATACATTTATTATAACTATTAGCAAGATTAGCTGTTGTGGAGCATCAATTACCCCAAGAGCTTATTAATACATTTGATACAGTATAATATGTCTCAGCGCTCAGGGAATCCCATCAGTGAGGTGGGTTGGACAGATATAATGTATTCTGGACAGCTGGGATAGATGGACATGGTGATATGATTTCGGCTTGGCAGTGACTGAGAGGCGCAGTGATTAATGGATTCGGCAGATCACAGATGTAGCAGCTGTGACGGGGCTGCAGGGTGTGCGGGAATCAGGATCCAAGATCAGGAACAATTCTCAATTGAGGAAAAGCATCCATAACTAGCATTTACATTTCAACATGTCTTGAATAACAAGAAGTGTAATATTTTTAGTTGTTAATAACAGTACTGGCTTCATAGCACGTCCAAGAGGTATAGCATGCTGCCACTCTTGCACTTATTCATTAATACTGGGTTCACACACTGTATACTTCAGGCAGTATTTGGTCCTCATGTCAGGTCCCCATAGCAACCAAAACCAGGAGTGGATTGAAAACACAGAAAGGCTCTGTTCACACAATGTTGAAATTGAGTGGATGGCCGTCATATAACGGTAAATAACTGCCATCATTTCAATATAACAGCCGTTGTTTTAAAATAACAGCAAATATTTGCCATTAAATGGCGGCCATCCACTCAATTACAACATTATGTGAACATAGCCTTTCTGTGTTTTCAATCCACTCCTGGTTTTGGTTGCTATACAGCCTCACAAATACAGCCTCAAATATACATAGTGTGAACCCAGCCTAAGTTATAAAGGAGTACTCTGGCGAAATTTTTTCTCTCTCAATTCAGTTGGTTTAAGAACATTATATAGATTTGTTATTTACTTCTATTTAAAAATCTCAACTTTTCTCATACTTATCAGCTGCTGTATGCCCTGCAGGAAGTGATGTATTCTTTTCAGTCTGACACAGTGCTCTCTGCTGCCACCTCTGTCCATGTCAGGAACTGGCCAGAGCAGGAGAGGTTTTCTATGGGGATTTGCTGCTGCTCTGGACAGTTCCTGACATGTAGAGATCGGCATCGGCACTATCGGCATCTCTCCTGCTCTGGAAAGCTCCATTTCCTTGTGCATAGTTATACTTGGCGGAGAGGATGGACCACTGGGGCCAGGCCCTGGAATGGAGCTATTTCTCTCTAGATCTGTTCATGGTTAGAACCTTTTGGAACAATTGTCGCTATTGCGTTCGTCACTACTGCGAACGACCGAACAACGTCTTATTCAATGCGAACTATTTGCGAATGAGCAACGATAAAAATAGGTCCAGGTCTTATTAAACGATCAACGATTTCTCGTTCGGTCGTTAATCGTTAACTGCTATTCAACCGAACGATTA